>NC_077223.1:8746071-9088755 GCF_024763615.1 Phlebotomus papatasi
AATCCAATCCTAAGTTATTTTTTTCCAAAAAAAATCATGACTTAAGAAAATTTAAGCCATGTGGCTAAGCCTTAGATCTGAAACCCTTATAACACTCCGCATTTTATTTAAATCATGTTATACTTAAGAAAAAAATAATTGTAGAAGTATTGTGCAGTGTTCTTTTCATAGCTAGTTCGCGGGCTTTCCATCTAATCCTGATATAAAAGTTTTTTTAATGATTTAAATATTTGAATTTTTATTAGGAATATTAAAAATAGAACTAGTTTAGTGTTATTATAAAAATTGTAAATATAGATTTTCTCATTTTTCTTTAATGCCCAGCACACAATAATTTTTTTTGTAAACATGTATTCAAAATTTCCTATGAGAGTGAATGAAATGTAGATATAGTTTTCTCGCTCTCTCTCATAGAAAATTTTGAAAACATGTTTACAAACAAAAAGTATTGTGCGTTGGGCATAAGCCATTATAAATCAATTTAGAAAGTTTTCCTAGTAAAAATATCTTCTCCAGTGGTTCGCTTATGAGATAATATCTTCTTGCTCTTTATTATAATCATCCCAAGTGTGCCTTAGCTAAAATCGCTAAAATAGTAAGTCTACTACACGTTTTCGTTTACTTTGACGTGTAACTTAGTAAAAAGATGCATTTCGTTAACAAAAATTTAAGTTTAAAAACTTAAATTTTAAATTTTAAAGTTTGAAATTTCGGACAACGCGGAATCTGGGAAAACTTTGAAAATTTGGACTTCGATAATCAATTTTTTTTTAAAAAGTTTTTTATCAAGTTTTAAGAAGGTTTTCCGGACTCTAAATTAGTTTGTTTTTAATTTTTTTTTTGAAGAGAAATACTAAAATTAACTTTTATTTCTAAATGAAAATTACCAAATGTAATAACGGATTGGCATCAAACGAAAACATTGGCCAATCGCTATTACCCAACAGGTCAATGGTCGAAAAAATTAAAAAAAAAAAAAAAAACAGAATAATTAAATGAAAGCTAAAATATAATAATAGAAAATTAATCTTCGACAAAAAAAAAGAAAATCGATTGAAAAAATGGAAAACCGCTAATTTTTACCGCTTTTGTCAATCGATTGCAAAATATATCACTGATTTTCTTAAAGCTCTGAGAACTATAAATAATCGTCTATCTATAGATTTTCCAAAAATAATTATAAACTGAATTAAAATGAGAATGATTTCTCTCGAATTGTTGTTGATTGTGAATCATACAAATAACTTTATTTCTATTTTGGCAATTTTGTGTATAAGACTATTTTCCCCGAATGAATTGAAAAACAATTCTTCTGAAAGACTCTATATCAAAAATTTCTCTGAAGCCAAAAAAAGAATTTATAAAATGATGTACGAAAAAAAGTGTCTGGCATCTTTAAAGTCTTGTGGCACTTTTTTTTTAAACCCTCCATATAGAGTGATCCTCGGAAATGGCACTTGTTTATTTTCATGAGCTCGTGATTTTTCTCTCCCGAAAAAAAAAGTAACTGCGTTGGTTTTTCTCATGTGATGAACGATTTTTGGAGTGGAAAAAAGAATCTCAGTAAAGAAAAAAAGTATGTAATTAATATTTTGTGTGTGTTTTTGGCGTGATTCTGTTTTCCATAAAGGTTTTTTTTTCGTCTGCCTTCTGTCTTGCTCGATATTGAGCTTTATCGTCTCATTGGTTCTCTCTCGGTGATCGTCGTATTTAGTGTTGATAAGTGTATTTTCGTACAAGAAAAATAAATCCATGACAGGGATGGATTTGAGAAATTGCACAATACATGGGTGCAATTAATGAAAATTATGAAGTAAGCTCTGGAAGGGAATAAATCCTATCTAAGATAATTCGAAAATCTGGTAAAAATTCAATGATACTTCACGTATTTGCCGCATGAGCGCTGACAAAAATTGTCTAATCACTCCAAAACCATGTTTAGTAATGGTTTTCCTCGAAAATGGTTCCAGTGGTTTTTTTTTCATTTTCGAATATGTTTTGAAGATAGTCTTATGCTTTACGGCGTTATCACACTTGCACATTAAAATTTTAATGTGATTCACATTAATTGTCGCTTGTGAGCGTCCAAATATGTTATTTGTGTCTTTGAGTCACTTAATATTTGGGGTTTTTCTATTTATTGATAAAGAAGTGGACATGGCCTGCAAAAATAAGTTTAAATTTACCTAAAGCATAAATATTTTTCACATTAAAAAATTAAAGAGAAAATCGCATTAATTTTTCGCATTAATGCTATAAATAAATTTATATCAAATTTTGCGGGCCAAGTCTACCTTTTTATCAACAAATAGATCAAATTTTGAATATAAAATGATTCAAACACACAAATTACACATTTGGACTCTCACCAGCGACAATTAATGTGAATAATATTAAAATTTTAATGTGCAAGTGTGATAACACAGTTAGGCACACTTACGACTTAAGTCGATAGACAACTTAGTTAGTGGAAAATCATGGAAATGTAGTTTAATCATTATTTCGAATACAATTACGCTAAGCCGTCTCTCGGCTAATCCTCAGGTCTGTCGAGGCCCTTACCATTCACAAGTAGCACTATCTGATAAAAACGGATAAAGACCTTTTTGCGCTTCTTTCAATTTTTATTCGCTACAACATTTCGGGAATCCGATGTACCCTTCATCAGGTCTACAAAACGTTTTGAACAATTTGGTCATATCTTAAAAAAAAATTTGACATTTTCGAACGTTTGAATTTAGAAGACTACTGTATTTTAAAAGCCTAAAATGAGACATTCTTACTTCTTGATAATTCCGCAAGGTTGATGAATTACATCTTTTTCGAATTTCGAAGTGCTCAAGCGTCAATATGTGTAGGTCTTCATTTTGTGAGGAAAATCACAAAGCAACGACACTTATTACTGATGTTCATGTCCCATTATTTAATAACTCCATAATCACTGTATAACTCTTGTGAGTTTTTTGGTCTGATGCTTCAGATATTTTCCCCACGTTCCCCACCTTGTTCGAAAATTTAGTATGAAAATTCGAAATTGAATTTGAATTCTTCGAACATCAACAACTTTTTATGCAAATACAGGTCCATTTACCTTTTATCCAAGACACTATTGGAGAATCAAACTCTATACTTGTGCTTGCACCCAATCAAATAACTCTATAGGGCCTATTTATCAATTGACTAACCTAAATTTAAAAAGTAAACGGAAAATAAACTTATTTGGGCGAAAAACCACGCAAAAAGATCACTCACGGAAAGTTCCATCTCGTGAATTCGAACATTCCGCAAAGCTGGGACGCTTTGCCATGTATTCGAAAATTCGAAATTTTTGACAAATGTCAAACCACCTTAGTAATGTTTTTTTTTCGATATTTGCACTATTTTATTTTACGTTTTCTACACAAAAAAATTTGTACTCATTCCTCGCGTTCAGTAATAACCTTCCCGATTTGAGAGCTCTCTCCGGTTGATTTTTTTTCTGTACCGATTCGAACTGAGAACTTACCTGTAAACCAATTCAAAGCTCGAATGTATACGAGATACACAAAAGTGAACAAGTTCATGAAAAGGACATTTATTTCAAGGAAATTGCAGTTCCAACGTTCTGCTATCCTGAAATTCCACAAAACTACACAAAAATTCACTTTTTGCAGCAAAAGTTTACACACTGTTGTTGATATTGTTGACTATTGAAGTGTCAAGAATACCGAAATTCGAAATAGCAGAACAATCAAGACTTAAGCGGCGTGTACGTGAACTTGCACTTTAGGCTTCCGGTAAATTTCGAATAGTTTATTACAGAAGATTAGATTAGATTGTATAGGGAGCATGGTACGATCTGTGGGCTGCAGACACCTAGGCTCTATTTGAGCCCCTTATGTCTACCCAACAAACCTTACTCCAATTCTTTTAAAACTTGGCTGAACTGCAGAATATCCTGAGCTGCCGCTCTTTTGATATCCCCCAGTGTCAGCACTTCTTTCTTAAAGATCTGAATTCTCTGGCTTGAGAATTTGGAACAATAACATAAAATGTGTTCTACTGTTTCCAGACTCTCTCCACAGCCCCTGCAAGCTGAGGTAACGTCTACACCCAACTTTGCAAGATGTGAATTTAGCCAGTGTCCTGTGTAAATTCCTATAATAACCCTCAAATTCCCCCTGTTAAAATTTAACAAGAGTTGAGATCTATTTAAATCTAATCCATCTATTACGGATTTCGCGAAACTACAGCCTTTTACGTTATTCCAAAGTGCTGTATGCTCTAATCCTGTAATATATTGGAAGTAATCTTTCCGTAATTCTTTCTCAACTCCCAAGACTGGTTCAGGGCCTGTAAAGTCCTGATATACACCAATCTTTGCGAGTTTATCTGCTATTTCATTTCCTAGAATATTGTTATGACCAGGACACCACAGAAGAATAATATTATTATTCTCTGCTAATCTACAAAGATTAGCCCTGATCTCCTTAACAATTTTAGATGTTATAATACCCTGATATGGCGAAGAAAGTGCCTTTTTGCTATCAGAGATAAAATAAATATTTTTTCCTGTGGGATTTTCGTTCACTAACATATTCGTTGCAATCAGAATAGCTCCGACTTCTGCCAAGAAAACTGTTGTGAACCTTCCCATAGAAAAATAAAATTCATCACCTGTATCTAATCGAAATAAACCTACTCCAGCTCTCTCCCCTTGCACTGACCCGTCAGTGAAGATTTTAATGTCATCTTCACCTGCTACTGATAACAGTGCATTAAAGAGAAAGGAATTTTCTGTATTTAAAAATAAAGCACAGTTTGGGATCTCAGCGAAACACTCTGGTGATGTAGAGTCACTAGGCATTTCTAGAAAAGGATATTTGTTAGATATCTCTTTCAAGGCCAAACAGTGCCCTACAACACTGCCTTTCAGTGTCCACAAATCGAGATCGCGTAATCTTAAAGCCCCCTTTGCAGCTTCCATTTCAATGAAAAGTGGAAGAGGCGGTAAACCTAATAGTATCTCTAAAGCAGCTGTTGGAGTCGATCTTATAGCACCCGTGATTGCGATGCAAATATGTCTCTGAAATCTGGTTAGAGTATCTTTGACGCATTGCAAATTCACCCTAGGCCACCAAATTACAGCTCCATACGTCACAATAGGCCTGATCATCACGGTATATATAAAATACACCATTCTTGGTGATAGACCCCAGGTTTTTCCTATAATTGATCTGCACTGCCAAAAACTGCGAAATGCCTTGTCAATTTTTTCGTCCAAATGTTTATTCCAAATAAGCTTCTTGTCAAGGATCAAGCCTAAATATTTGACTTCATTCTTAAGATCGATTTCATTATTAAATAAGATAGGTTTTTTAGTTATTTTAACTTTCCTTTTACGCGTGAAAAGTACCAAATTGGTTTTCTTTGGGTTGACACTTAAACCAGTGCCTAGACACCATTCTTCAACATGTCGGAACGCCGCTTGCATTCTACCACAAATTGTTTCGTAATCGATACCGCACAAAACAATTGTGATATCATCAGCGTATCCAACTGTGAAAAAATAATTATCATTAAGCGTTTCAAGGAGATCTTCAACGGCTAAGCTCCACAAAAGGGGTGATAATACCCCTCCCTGTGGACAGCCTCTATGAATAGAGGCATTAACCGTTTGATCTCCAACTGTAACGCTTATTTTCCTGTTAGTTAGAAGAGCAGATAGCCATCTTCTAACTGTTTCAGGTATACCCTTTCTTTCAGCTGCTTTATTTATAATATCATGGCCTACTCTGTCGAAAGCACCCTCAATATCTAAGAATGCTCCTAATGATAGTTCACCATAGGACAAGGCCTTTTCAATTCTACCCACTACACTATGTAACGCGGTTTCTACGGATCTGCCCGATCTGTACGCGTGTTGACTAGGATGCAGTGGATTAGTTTTTAAAATATTTTCCTTAAGAAATCTCTCACAGATCCTTTCTAAGGTTTTAAGCAGAAAGGACGTGAGACTTATAGGTCTATATGATTTAACTTCACTATAATCTGCTTTTCCAGGCTTGGGAATGAACACAACTTTGGCTTCTTGCCATAAACTAGGGATGTAACCTAAAGCAAGACAGGCTGTATAAATATCCCTTAACAGCTCCAGGAAAAGTTTTTTACTATACGTAATTCTTTGAAATAAGGCAGGAAAGATGCCATCTATTCCCGCTGATTTAAACGGCTTAAAACTTTTAAAAGCCCAAAGTATTTTATCCTCAGAAACGATATCTTTAGCAATTTGCCAATTATGATCAGCCGCACTATACTCCTTTACCACATTCTCAGAATTAATAGAGAGAGTGCTATCAGGAAAGTGCGTCTCAATTAGCAAATTTATCGATTCTGAGTTATTTTTGCAAAAGTTCCCATCCGGTTTTCTGAGAGTACGATCTAAACCTTGGGATTTACCAGCAAAGACCTTTTTGATCCTTGCCGTCTCCATGGTAGATTCAATACTCTCACAGAAGAGACGTTTTGCAGTACGTTTTGATTTTCTTCAGAATGAAGTTATTCTTTTGTATCATTCAGTCATCTTTAATTCAAAATTTCGAACTTCTAACGGTTTTTATGTAAGTTTACGCGTTAAAATTTAAACTTTACTAAACCTCCAATCAGAATCCCGTGTTCACTAAATTATAATTTTTAATGGTTAGTTTTAAACAAAATACCAAATTTAGAGAAAATTGTAGGTAAATTAATTTGATTTCATGAGAAGGTATGAATGTTCAATCCTTCCAATCAAAATTCACCTGGCTTTGGGCCTGCCAAACACATCTCTTAATTATAGATTTGGCGAGAATTGTGTTTATTTTTGGCGAGAGATGCTGAAGATGATACAAAAAGTTAAGAGAGATAGAGAGAGAGTAAGAGAAAATTAGCTGTATATGTTTCATTTACACTGTGTCATCAATAGTCCCCCGCTTTTCCATAGTTTTCTTTTCTCAAATTAAGGAGCATTACGATGAATAAGCAATGTCGAGAAAAAATCCACAGAATACTTGCTTTTTTGGGTTTGTAGCAAATTACAACCGATTTTAAACCTGTTTATCCTGTTTATTATTCATTTCCTGAAAAGTTTAACACGAAGATGGTGAGGTAAACGGCTGCAAAAATTTCGATGTAGTTCGAAAATCGAGTGTCAATTTTTTTTTTGGACATTTTAGAAAAGTTTATTTGAAATAATTAATTTGAAATTTCGAAATGAAAGTCATCCAGTTCCATGAAGTATAAATATATTCGAATAAGCAATGTTTAAGGAAAATACACAGAATATTTGTTTTTTAGGTTTTTTGTGAATTACAACTGATTTTAAAACTGTTTCTGCAGAAAATTCTGCAGAATTTTCATACAACACTCGGATCCACCTTTAGAACAAAATTCTGCAGAATTTTCGGCAGTTACATTTTCAAATCTGACGAATTTCTGCAGAATTTGCCGGGTGGGTTTGGCACAAAGTTCGAAGTTCGAAAATTAGCTGTCAACATTCTTCGAAAAGTTTATAATTCGAAATTTCGAAATGAAACTGTTTTCTTTAAATTAGTTTTTCAATAAATTAAATTAATTTAATTTAAAAATTTTAATTTATTTAATTTAAAAATTAAATTAAATTATAATAATAAATTCAAAAAATAAAGAAATTATTTCTTTAAATTAAATTTCTTTAAATTAATTCTACGAAAAGATGCAAAAATCCCAATAAAAGTGTCCCTACTGGCATGATCATAAATGTATTTTTCCTTTTGGTTTTGTCCTTGCCAAAAAAAAAAAACAGCAACAGAAATTCCTCAAGAGACCATCTGACGAAGTTGAAGCTGGTCCAGATAGCTACGAGCCTCCTGTGAAACTTCAGCACAACGGCTCGGAAAACCTCACAAAGTTCTCAGTGGAGATTGTTCAGCAACTAGAGTTCACCACGTCCGCGGCAAATTCGCAGCCCCAGCAGATCAGCACGAACGTGACAGTTAAAGCGCTGACCAACACATCGGTGAAGAGCGATGGTGGTCATGCGGGTGGTGGGGGTGGTGGGGCAAACAATGGGGCCCAGACACAGCAACCACAGCAGGGCCAGACGACGCAGACAAATGGGTCAGCCAATGGCGGCGGCGGCGGTCAGAAGAGTCCCCAACCATCGCAGATGCACGACCTGGGTAACTTGGTTGAGTGCAAACAGGAGCCGGACCATGATTTTGCCGATCTGGAACAGTGTGCTGCGGCATTGGAAAAAGATGCAGCTGCCAATGGCCACTTCCCGGGACTGTCAGATCTCATTGGAGATGACACAAATGACGAGAGTGATACATTCAAGGAGCTCATCTCGGATCTCTCGGACTTCCATCCGGAGCTGTTGGACTTCGAGGAGAAGCCCCAGGTGGAGATAAAGACAGAGGAGGGCTCCCTCAAGGGGGATGCAATTCAGCACAGTCTGATGGAGGGCAATGGTGGGATGATGAAGGGTGCCGGGAGTCCCATGACACAGTTCCCTGGCTCCACGTTCAGTGATAACCAAAGTATGGGCAAGAGGGGATTCGGGGGAGGGGGAGGAGGAGGAGGAGGAGCTGGTGGAAATGGGGGTGGTATGTCAGAACTCAGTCCGGCTGCTCAGACACTTAAGCACATGGCTGAGCAGCATCAGCACAAGAATGCCATGGGAATGGGATTCCCGAGGCCGGGTCAGGGACAAGGTGGTGGTGGAGGGGGAACGGGTGGCGGAGCACCAAATGGGGGCCAGCAGAGACCAAACTACAGTGACACCTTTGGACCCTTCGGGGCGGGTGATTTTATATCAGGCGGCGGTGGCGGTGGGAATTTTCACAAGAATGGCCCACCGGGAGGGCAGGGACCACCCGGGGGTACATACCCAAGTCCGGATATGGTTAAGCAGGAGATGATGTATGCCCAGAATGAGTTTGATCTCAAGCGAATGGCACAGATGCCAAATGCAGCTGGTAAAATGGGTACAGGGGGCCCTGGTGGGGCCTACAAACAACCCGGCCAGCAGCAACAGTACTCCCCCTATGGATCTCCGGGCAGTATGTCCAATCACGGAAGTCCTGGACCGGGATTCATGGGGGCACCGAGAGGTGGTCCGGGTCAGGGACCTCAAGCGACGGGGCCCCCGAGGCCACCATCGGGACCAGGAGTGGCAGGACCCCAAGGGCCCCAGGGAACACTACAGATGAAGCAAACGCAGCAGTTGCACATCAGTCAGCAAGGACCCGGCGGGCATGGTATCCAGGTGAGTGTCATTTTTATTTTTTCAATGTTCAAATTCTACATTTTAAATTTTTGGAAAGGGAAATGAAAAAGATAACTGTTGTGGTCGTCGTCAAATCGAGTGGACTGTATTTTTTTTTATAAATTCTCTTTATTTTGTCGTCGTCTTACAGCAGATCTAGTAGAGCTAATAAGTAAACTTATTAAAAGTCGTCCTAATTACTAAATAAATCGTCTTTGTCTTTACCTAATAAGACTTCAATCTTGTTCTGGATATCACCTAAAATATCTAATAAATCCGTCTGTCTCTATTTAATCAATATATCGCAAAGAAAAGAAATACCCTCTTAGATTCAATAGATAACATAATTTTACACCATTTTTACAACTTACTCGAGAAAATAACCAAAATTCTATAGTCGTCGTCGTCACGCGTGTCTCGCCATTAAAGTCACAAAACGAAAAGACAAAATGCCGGAAGGGCCTAAATTACAATGCCAAAAAATATTTATTCATAAAATTTCCGTCAGATGGAGTTCTGTCCACAACAATAACAGATAAAAAAATTAAAAGGAAAGTAGGGGAACTTAGGGCATAATGTGACAAGGACATTCTATTCCTTCCTGCAATAACAAGAACTTGCAAGAACCTTGAGGTTACATGTAAAGAATCTCTCTGCTACCTTAAGCTTACCTGGAGAGGAATTCTGTAACGCTATGGCAATGCCATTATGACAAATTGGGTTCGAATATCTTAGGAGAGATTTTTCGAAAATGCGATTCTATAGCCGTGACATTGCCATTTCAGCTCACGTGGCATTGTCAGAAGTCACATATTTGAGATTTCTGGCAATTCAAATGACAATGAATTTTGTTAATCAAATCAACCAAGACGTACTGTATTTTCATAAAATCATCAAGTAAAGGGATTTCATTAAAAAATGGCATTGAATAAATGAGCAGTAAAAAGTTAAAATTGATCAGTAACAAAAAAATTTGAAACAGTGATATTATCGTCCAAATTTTGGCAAAGGGAAAATAAAAGGCTTTTCACTCTAATATGGAACTATTTTAAATGTTAAATATATAAATTGGGCCCATTTTTTTTAAAGATTTAAGTTTTTTACTGACCATAATTAGATATTTACTGCTCATTTTTAATTTTTTACTGCCCATTTAGAATTTTTTACTGCTCGTTTGTTTTTTGCCTTAAAAAAATCAGTTAATTGCATTTCGAACTCATATGATATGACAAAAAAAAGTTCGATTGGCATTGTCAGGTTTCGAACTCACGCGTGACAATGTCACGAAAATTACAGAATTCCCCTAATGGACTTATCAGTGGTTATCTTCTATTTTAAATAGTTTGAGTACAGAAGACCAACAAAAAAAAAAAGCTCATTGAAATCGGTTAATACACATCAGAGAAAGAGTCCGGTCAATTTCCACCTTTTTTGTTCCTCGAATTTCCATGAATTTTTAGTTTTTACATACTCTGGAGATTATACAATGCAAAAGAATAACAAAAAATGTAGCTTTGACAAACGAGATGACGTGAAAAAGGCATTGGAAGTATTCCTGAAGGGCAAGGAACTATGAGAATGAAGGTGGCTGAAATAGGGCACCAAAGCTATGTCTATATTTTTATTCATTTTAAAATGTATTAAGAATGATTTTAGAGTAAATAAAGACGATAAACTGTCTACATACAAGGTTCTAAGCAACACTCCTTAAGTAGAAGGAATAAAAAAAAATCAATTTGTATAAAAAATATTAAATTTCAAACTTGAGACTTTGGCGCTTGCATGCAACTATGCCGAAATTTGGTACACTTACCCTATGCTTTTGAACTTGAATAATTCAAGATGGCGATTTTTCCAGTGATAGGTGTCTAAGGACGAAATGTTCAGTTGGACTACCTCCAAAACATTTCCAAAAATGAACGAAATCGCCAGGGCCAATTTTTTGCAAAGTTAGAAAAACCTCATTTTTTGCCTATTTTTGGGGGTTAGGGAACGCACGAAAGGGGAAAGGGAAAAACTAAAGAGGTTAGGTTCGAGATAATGTCATTTGAAAAGGGGTCATCGAAGACCGGAACTTGATATCTCTTACCGTTTGAATTTTATATGGGTCAAAAAATTGAAAAACTTTACTTTTTCATTACTTTTCCGATCCATCACCGTTTACGACCGATGCAGTCTGATTCAGAATTTAAAGACCTTTCAAAAAAGTCCAAATTTAACCAAATCCGTTGAAAATTAGGCCCTCCAGAGTGGTTGAACTTTGACCTTGAATAATTCAAAATGGCGATTTTTACCGTGATAGGTGTCGAAGGACGAAATGTTCAGCTGGATTGCCTCCAAAACATATTCAAAAATGAAGGAAATCGCCAATTTTTTGCACAGTCAAAAAAAACATGTTTTTGGAGGGGATAAAGGGGGGGGGGTAATTTGGGTAAGTTAGTTAGATAGAGAACGTTGGCTTGTGGGTGGGTCACCGAAGACCGGAAGTCAATATCTCTTACCGTTTGGCAGCCAGGATGGAGAGAAGTTGAAAAAAAAACACGATTGGTAAAACTGCTCTCTCTTGGAGTTCGAGCAGTTAAAATTACAGGATCATTATTTTTTAATCTGTCCTAAAAAATTTTAAGAAAACGGCTTTGTATGTGTAATTAGGTTTCCGAGCCTTCATAAAAGAAGGTTGGGGAACCAAGGGCAAAAAAAAGGGCCAGTTAAACGAAACTGTACTTCAAAAGCATTGTTGATGAATAAATTTATCTATCTATCTAAAAAAAAAAAAATATGTGACAAAACGGACATTCCATTCTTTCTTGAACTCCCAGAAGGTGTAAGAAATATTTAAACAGTATATTCAACAATAAAATAAAATATTAAAGAATTGGATTAAAACGGAATTCATGGCGGGCATTCTTTTTAAGCCGAGACACATCTGGGGGATTATAACAGATTAGCGTTACATTATATTACAGTAATGAAACACGGTAGGAGATTTTCCGTGATCGGCGCATGGAACAGTGAAGTGTATTTCTAAATAACTCCATTTAAATGGGCTTAAACCCGGCTTCTAAACGAGGATAATTAAAATAAACCTCACTGTGTGTCTTGGAAAATCTCTCCCAGTGATTTGTTTCTTGAATAAAATTTTTCAGTCGCCTGTTATTACTTCCAAACATGTCTCGGCTAAAATGAAAAGTCTTGCAGAACATTCTATTCTGTGACAAATTTAGCGCACAGTTTTATTGCGATGTTGATGAAAATTCAAGGAAATATCAAGGACAACAAGGACTTCATTCTCTTTAACATAAAACTATCTCTTAAAAAATTGCAATTCGTTTTTTTTTTGGGAGAATCTTACACAAAAATTCCCGTTTTTTTCACATAACGGAAAGTCCTATTCATTAGCCAAGGCACCCACCATTTTTGGGATATGCGTCTTTTTGGTTACCCAAGACACAAACCATTTGTCGGCTTATAGCCTTTCGCGTCAGCCAAGACACAAACCTTTTTTCGGGTGGATTTCGGTTAACTTCAGATATGTAAATATTTAATTTTTTGCATTTCAATGAATTTATTCTGAGTAATCGTGAATACAGCAAAGTAATTTTTTCGAAAAAGGCGTTCGAAAATCAGGCCCAACGGCTTAATATTTTGTGCACTGGGGCCATATCCTCCAGATGTGAGAGTTTGATTTTGTGGGAAAAGCCAACTCTCCGTGTGGAACTCGCCTATTCGGTATCTACGGAATTTTTGATTGGAAATTTTCTCATAAAAAAAACCGGGGAGAATTCTCGAGTGGTATTCCCGGTGAGAGTTTGATTAATTTACAAAGAAAATAAGCAAATTAATTAAAATATCGCGTTTTTTAAGTTTTAAATGGTTTTTAAATGATTATTTCCCTTAATAAACACAATTTCCGTATATTTATAATAAATTTTAATGAAGTTTTTTTCTTAATAAACTGGGCAGGAATTTCGAACTTTTTTCTTATTATCTCTTATTATTTTTCTAATTGTTTGATTTTAATACCAATCATTTTCCAAATTGTTTATTATTTTAATATTATTTTGTTTCAGCTCTCGTAAATAAGAAAACGGTTGTAGGCATTTAATTATTAGATCTTTGATTAACTTATTTATATTCTTAATAAATACGGAATTGAACAGATTTTTAGCAGTTTACTTGGCTGTGAACTGATTAAAACTCTTATTTTTTGTTTTAAGTAAAACTGAAAAAAAAGATCGCATAATTTATAGAGAGTTTATCGGGCAAAGGTTCTTTTTTAGTAAGTTGAAATTGTTAGATTTCAAGAACCAACAAAACAAATATTTTAAGCAGCAAAATAATACAAGTTATTATAAAATTAACAAATGGATAACAATAATTGAACAAATATTTAAAAATGGTGTAGTTACGTGTTCTTCCTTAAATTAGAAAAAAAATTATTGAATGAGATTCTTGATATTCGCATCTATATTATCCTTTAAAAAAAAACATATCAATTTTGAATTTTACTCGAGAGTGATGTTTATCACATCAGTATCTTCTAAATTTAAAATGTTCAACGATCTTTGTATGTTTTTATAGAGATAAAACCGGATTCTGAAAGGGAATAAAATTCTATATCTAATTCTGTAATAATCGAAAAATCAAAAAATCCTCAAACTGCCATTAAAATAGCGGAAGTGCGAATTATTTATCAAACATTGCGAAAATATCATGAATATTTGTCGAGGTTCTCAAGTATTGCAAAAATGTTACAAAAGTACTCGTCAAATCCGAAAACAACACCAAATTAGTGACTAAGAAAACTTTTCTTGGGGAAAACTCGTAACCTCTTAACACTTTAATATGCGTCGTCACTTGAAAATTGGTTCGAAAAATTACAAAAAATATAAGAAAATATGAAAATATTGAAAAAGTAAGTAAGAATTGTTGCAGAATAATATTGCAGAGAAAAATAAGGTGAAAATTAACTTTACACCTTTATTTCTTTTCCGAATTTCTGTTGGAATTTTACTTACTATTTTCAAAAGAAGCGCAAATTATAAACTAGAATTTTTAAATTTTACAGGAATATATATTTATATGAATCCAATAATCCTTGTCAAATTGCTAAAATAAAAAAGAAAAATTCAATGGAAACTGGTTTTTTGTTACAAAAATATCTGAAAATTCACTTTAGCATTATTTGACAATTTTCAGAAAATTTATACAAAACTACAAGAAAATGAGAAAATCTTTATACGTATAAATACGTATTTATAATTGAATTGGTGAAAATGCAAAGGACCTTTTTTTTAAGTTTTTTTATTGTAGTAAAATCAGGGGCCTCTCGTTCGACATTTCATTTTTCCATACGTTTTTGCATAAAGGCACTGAAGACTATTGGCAAGTTTTTTCCTAAAGAGAATTTACTTATCAGTCTGATATATTGCGAAATCGTACATTAAAAGCTATCTAAAAATACATATTTCATAATGTTCGCCGAAATAATGCAAGAACTAGGAGCAAATTTGTTTAAGTCGCGGTGCAATATCTGCAAAATTTTTACAAGGAAAACTGAAAAAATATCTTCACTTTTTATTAGGCTTGATGGGCCCCTGAGTAAAATATTAAAAAGAGAATTTTGGCATGAAATGCCGTTGTAGTCATTTAAGTGTTAAGAGGAGTCACGACGAATAAATCAAAGCTTATAACAATGTTATTTAATTGTTTATTCATTAATTCAATTTATAATTACTTCAGTATTCAGTTTTTTTGCGATCAAAAACAGCGCGCGGAATGTCAAAAAACGATTTCCACAAGGAGTTCCACACGAAAATCTCACCTGATTCTCTCCGATTTTCGTGGATACGGAGAGCGGGCAGGTGGGATAAATAGGAGAAAATGTCACGGAGAGAAACTTGCGTAAAATCTTCTCTCACAAAGTGGAGGATACGGGCCCTGAAAATTAGACAAGAAGACATCATGAGAAAGATCAGTGTAATTAATTCGAAAGCACAATTTCGAATCAAAATAGCCTCATTTGACATGCTGTTTAAATGTCACTTTTGAAGTGAATTTTTTGCGATTTTACACCGAGTGATGTCATTTATAAAAGTTTTTTGAAATATAAATACGAGAATAAATACGTATTTAACGGATCTAAATTATTCTGGAATTCTTTTATAATGCCTCCGGTACACCTTTTAGATCAGGCAAATTTCATGAAGTCAAACTTCGGATCCCTTTCTTTCTCACATGTTTTGCATATGACTATCTCATTCTTTCGCATATCAAATTCGATTGATCTAAATTGAATTTGGAGTGATGTTTAAAAGAAGAAGAAGAGTACAAGAGAATGAGATAGACATATTCAAAGCATGTGAGAAAGAAAGGAATTCGAATTTCGACTTCATGAAATTTTCCTGATCTAAAAGGTGTGCCGGAGCCATGATGCACAAATTTTGGATTATAAAAATTTTTTGATTATTTATTTTAATTAAGGCAATTAAGGACTCAAACTGCTTAAACCGTTAAAACTTTGAACGCGTTTAAGGATGTTTATAATCGATATTTGCGGTAAAAAAAAATTTGGTCTCTTTTTTATTTTGAAAGATATCGAATTTTGATATTGTCGCCTTGTCACAATTTGCCCCAGATTCCCCTAAATGACATGAAAATTGCCACACTTTTGGTCAGATTTAGTTTTTACGTTTAATCTTCCAACTTGTTGGCTTGGAAAAAGCTCTATTCTGAACTATCCTCTGTGCAATTTATTGGACTTTTGATGGTGAAACGAGATTCTGATCCCAAATAGCCTGATACGAGATTTCTTCTTCCTCCAGTAATACAATACTTTGGTAGATTAATTGAGATTTGTGAGATTCAGAGTTTTTTTTTTGTTAAATTTCCATTGGTGCTATGAGAATTGTGAGAATGATTTCCATTGCGCTACAATTTTTCTCTGGTCTTTAATTCTTATGATTCAAGTGTGGAGTGTTTTTTTTTTGGCGCAATCTCTGAAATTACGCCAGAGTCAAGCTGAAATTTGCGTTATGTATTTTGGCTGATAAAATGTTGATTAATTGATGGGCATGGAAGAGAAATGAGAAGCATAAATGTGCGAGAAGAAATGAGAAAGAATGAGGAAGAAGTGGCATTTGAATTTTTTAGAAATATTTGCAAGAAAAAAAAGTTCTGGGAAATTATAAAATTATATCATTTAAAGGGCTTCGTATTATTTCTGTTTTTTCTATTGATCAAGGGGATGACATTTGGTTCAAGGGTCAATATGACAGGTAATATTGAGGATTTGCTCAGGTTAGGTGTGTCTGAGGGTTTTCATACATACCTACATATAGTATTTTCACAATGCCCAAAAAAAAAAGTTATGCCACAAAGCACTCAGAATAATATGAAGCGTGGAATTTTACCTTGGAGAATTTAGTGTTTCTTTTCCAGTGCTTTAGAGTGCCATTGTATTTTGCTTCTGTCTCTTTCCCACTCCCTCTTTCACTCCCTTTTACTCTTAATTAATCTAACTCGAAAGCAGATAATTTTTGCGTCATATTTCACCAAAAAAAAAAAGAGATACTGAAGAAAAAATAGTGACGTGTAAAAATTACCAATGATTATTTTTTTTCTGGTTGATGTTAAACACTGTATTTGACATTTTTTGGCACTAAACTTCCTCCTTGGTATTGTTTCAAAATCACATAAAAAAATTATGTTTCACTGGCATTCGACATTACCGGAAGGATTTCTCATTGGCACGCTTTTTCACTCTTCTTACTTCTTTTTTTTGCCTGTGCTGCTAAATATTTTCCATAACTTCTTAATGGAATTTGAAGGTCTTGATGAAGGAGAAAGAAGCTAAATGCGATGAATTTTTCTGAAATATATATGCTTGGTTAACATGTTACATGAGTGAGTCTCGGGTAATCTCCGCTAATGGTTCGGTACTGAGATAAATTTCCTCCATCATCTGCGAAAGCTTGCCTAAAATATAAAATATTACTGAACCCAAACAGAAGTAGATTTTGATTCTCCAATAGTGTCTTGGATAAAAGGTAAATGGAACTCTATTTGCACAGAAAGTCGTTGAAGTTCGAAGAATTCAAAATCAATTTCGAATTTTCATACTAAATTTTCGAACAAGGTGGGAAAAAACTTATCAAATATCACACTAAAAAGCCTGCAAAAGAGTTACTGAGCCCGATCACAAGTAGATTTTGATTCTCCAATAGTGTCTTGGATGAAAGGTAAATGGAACTCTATTTGCACAAAAAGTCGTTGAAGTTCGAAGAATTCAAATTCAATTTCGAATTTTCATACTAAATTTTCGAACAAGTTGGGGAAATTTTATCAAATATCACACTAAAAAGCCGGCAAAAGAGTTACTCAGTGATTATGGAGTGATTAAATAATGGGACATAAACAATAAACGTCGTTGCTTTGTGTTTTTCCTCACAACAATGTGAAGACCGTCACATTTTGACACTTGAGCACTTCGAAATTCGAACAGGATGTAACTTCCGCCACCTTGCGAAAGTATTGAGAAGTAAGAAAGTCTCTTTTTTGGATCTTCAAATAGATTTTCGAATTTTTCAAGATCTACTTCTGTACGGAAAGACTCTTTCCGTACAGAAGTAGTTCTTGAAAAATTCGAAAATCTATTTGAAGATCCAAAAAAGAGACTTTCTTACTTCTTGGTAATTTAGCCAGGTGGCCGAGATACATCCTGTTCGAATTTCGAAGTGCTCAAGTGTCAAAATATGACGGTCTTCATATTGTTGTGAGGAATAACACAGAATAACGACGCTTACTGTTCTTGTCCCATTACTTAATCACTCCATAATCACTGAGTAACTCTTTTGCCAGCTTTTTAGTGTGATATTTGATAAATTTTCCCCACCTTGTCCGAAAATTTAGTATGAAAATTCGAAATTAAATTTAAATTCTTCGAACATCAACGTCTTTTTGTGCAAATAGAGTTCCATTTACCTTTTATCCAAGACACTATTGGAGAATCAAAATCTACTTGTGTTTACACCCAGTGTGTCCTGGCTAAAACATAAAATCTGACTTGATCAAATTCATGCATTTGGGACTGAAATGTCACCTGAATTAGACAAAAATTCGGGCAACAAACTTTTTGAAATGCAACGATTTTTTATTCATCTGCATACACATATTAAGTTTACCTACTTATATATATTGTAAATTTCATGAAAATCCCTTAGTAATGCAAAATCACATCAAAATTAAGATAAGCCATGGAAAATTTTTAGCATATTTGCTTCATTTGATAATCATAATCAAATTAGAAAAATGTCAACAAACTTCTTTAAAATTTAACTGCTGCCCAAATGAAAAAGTAGTCCCATCTTAAGAGAGCCGAATTAGCGAAACTTTACCGTAGAAGATTGGAAATTTAAAGATTTAAGAATGTCTCAAAATATGCTTAATGTATTCTAAAGGGGGTTCTGGATACAACAGAGGTAATGTAAATTCTGAACAATTCATTTTGACACCAGGCATTTTCCAGGATTTTCAATATTTATCTGAAAAATCAAAGAAAGAAATCAAGAAAAATCTGAAGAATTGAATATGCCAAAAGTAAGACAACTTTGTAACAAGATAAAGTCCGGTTTGGGGTTTTTATTTCGGGATGAGATATAGAGTTTAAAGGCCCTCTTATGGCCTCTAGATTTGACAGCCATTAAGGACTATTTAAACGAAGGTATTTTAATTCGATTCTTTCTCGAAATAAAAGCTGTGCTTTAAACCCGTTCTTTTATACATACGTACACTGAAAGAAATCCGAAAAAGTTAAAACAATATTCCGGAAACGTTAATTTTACCTTGCAGTATTGATCCAAAATCGGTGTAAATATTACCCTATTTAGGTGTATTGGGAGTTAAAGTTACCCTTTTTCATGTTAATTTTACCCTTAAAAAGGTGTAAAATTAACATTAAAAAATGTTGATATATTTTTACACTTAAAAAGTGTTAAAGTTATGAGGAAAAAATGTTAATCGCACCCTCTTTTTTTCTCAGTGTACTCTAACGTTTTGTGAAGCGAACAAATGGATCTTGTTAAAATTTTGTCAAAAAGATGTAAGTATACCAATTTGACAAAACTTCTTCTCAAATTTTACTTGGAAAACATCATTTTGACAAACTTTTAACAAAAACTAGTTGACCGCAAGTTTACCAATGTTTTTCCACGTTTTATAAGAGACACTCACAGCAGAAGTGAACTTTTTTTTAAATAGGGAAATGCATACAAAGGAGACCACTTCTGCTCTGAGCGTCTCATATAGAAGAACATCCTTTTGACAGACTGTTCTTATCGATTTGACAAAAGTTTTCCTCACATTTTACTTGGAAAAAATTCTTTTAACTAACTTTTAACAAAATATGGTGGACCGTTGATTTGTTAATTTTTTTTAGTATTCTTTATGAAAAAAGATCCTTTTGACAAACTTTTCTGTCAATTTGACAAAACTTCTTCTCACATTCGACTTGGAAAAACATCCTTTTGACAAACTTTAAACAAGATCCACTTGGTCGTCGAGTTAACAAACTTTTCTTATTAATTTGACAAAACTTTTTTTTTTTCAAAGTAATGTTTAGAAATAAAATACTCTCTCTGTACTAAAAAAAAAGTTGTAAGTTTGGAAAAAAAAGTATTTACAGAACATTATATACTTACCTTAAAAGAATTAAATAAACTATTATTGCCATTGAGAATAGGGGAAGTCTTTCAGGCTTCGCACACATTCTGGCTTTGAACACTTTATATTTTTCCGTATTCCTTTAAGGGGTTACGTGGGTCAAAAAGACTTAAAAAAAAACACCATATTTTCTCTAATTTTTTTCAACATATATAATAATAATAATAATAATAATAAGTTTATTGGTTCATGCCCAGGATACAGAAAGTAACATGTAGGACTATACAATATAAAATATGTAGATAGAGATAGTTCGAAATAATTACAAAGGTACATACATAATACTTAAATACATACTAAATTTTAATTTAAGTTCTGTACCATATTTAAACTATATTTTCTGAAATTTTCATTTACAAAAAAACTCAGCCGTTGGGACCTAATTTTCGACAGCCTTTTTTGGATAATACAATGGATGTCAATAGTTTATTGCCTAATGTATATTTGAAAAAACAAGTGAAAAAATAATAGAAAAAATTACTTTTTCAAAATTTTCTTTTTGCAAGTGATTTCCCTGCAAGCCGTAGATCTTGTATATATTTTTCAAAAAAACAATAATAATTTTATTTCATATCAAAAATAATTGTTTTCCAAAAGGTGATCATTTTTGATTCGTCAAAAGTCTGTTGCCTCATTTGAAAAAATTATTCAAAATTATCAATGCTTTAAAAAAAATATTGAAACTTAATAGCTCTTTAGAGCTATTAAGCTCTGGGTTGGGAACATAACTTAACCACCCATATTCGTGATCAGGAAGTGGAGAAACACATTTTGGCAAAGTTTGGGCCCGATCGGAGAACATGAAATTTTGGTAGGATTATAGTAGGTGAGATTGTTAAGAATCTCACCTAATATATTAAATTATTTTTTAAACTTTTTGGCCCTTTAAAAAATATATTTTTAGCAAACAGTATAGTATTTTTTATTGTTGTCTTTTTTGTCGTTTTGATCAAGAATTGTCAAAAGTGCTTTATGACCTATGCCAACAGTTATAAATTGCTGGTTTTGGTAATGAGTAAGTTACGATAATTGTTGATCCAAGCAACTAATTTTTTTTTGTTATTTTCTTCACTTTTGCAAAATTTTTGAACAATTATTTTTAAATGGATAAAAAGGTTCTTTAATAAAAATGGGTGAGATTAGAAGGAATCACACCTAATTACAATCAAGTCGCATTATATTCTAACTTAAAAGAATATTATGATATGAATGCATAAAATTCTTTTAGGTTAGAATTAACACAAGAGAACATTGCAAATTTCGAATTTCAATGGCATTTCCTCTCAATTGATATACTGGTCAATTTTCTTTTTTGTTCATGCCTTTTATGCTACACAGTCTCTCTTCTTTTTGTTGCTTTTTCTGCACTTTTTGTTGTGTCTTTTGAGATGGTATTTCCTCACCGTGTCTTTCTTCAGTGGATGAAGCAAGGCTACAAGAAGAGAGGAGATCATCAAGGCAAAAAGGTAGAAAGAAGAGTGTATGTTATTCCAAATGCCTTCTTATATTTTCTTCATCATCTTCTCTTTGGCTATAATATGGATTAGAAAAGGAGAAAGAGGGAGAAAGAGAGAGATTTTTAATGTTTTGTTTGTTACCTGTGAAGGTAATAAGAAGTAAAAAAAAAAAAACAGAGACGAATGAGAGGTTGAAGAAGATACGACAACGCAGAAGCAACTTACACAAGATTTATGGTGAAATCAATTCAATTCCGCTATCTTGTGGTTCTTTTCTTTTCTAAGCAATCTTCTTGGATGTCTTTTTGGTGCTTTTTCCCATGTATTTGTGTCTATTTTGTCCCACCTCCGACTCTTCTTCCTCATTGAAATATCTCCCCTGGAACCATCCCGGATGAAATACCTTCAATTCTTGTCCAGAACATAGTCAAAGATGAAGTTGGGGAGTGAGGTACAGTGATGAGATGAGGTTGATGCGAAGGCATCTTCTGCTCATGAACTCGGGTGTTTTGCTATTAGTTGTGATTCTTTCATAATCACAGGTATTGCAATGATTCAATTCGGTCAAGTGCTGCAGATTGACCTCGTATTTGAAAGTTGTATCTCCATCTTATGTTAGAATGCCAACAATTCAAAATGTTGGCACCTAATGGAATTCATCCGGAAGACTAGCTATAGTAACGGCGAACTGAGGCCTGGGTGAGAGGCTACTGCTGAAGGAGGAGCCGAGAATGGAACTAGAAGGCTCTTGTATTGATGCTGCTCGTCGCCCCCAATATCTAATCTTATCTAATCTACATTCATTCATTCATTCATTCATTTTCAACCGCTTATTCCTATTGGGGTGGCGGGCCTATGATATCCAAATTAGCAGCCCACGCTTGTCGATCCTCCGCTACTTCAGGAAGATGTTCGGGTTTGATCCCAAGACGTTCCAAGGCAAGATTCTGAATTTGATTCAGCCACCTTGTCCTAGGTCTGCCTCGAGGTCGACGCCTTCTCAAAATGACTTGAATAGCTTTTCTGGGGAATCTTTTTCTATCCATGCGCTGAACATGTCCATACACTATCGAAGTTGTGATCTCTCGACTCGAAGAAGCAGCTCCTCGACTCTTAGTTCCTCACGAATGGCTACATTCCTCACTCGATCTCGACGAGTGATTCCCATAACCGCCCGAAGGTACCTCATCTTGGCAGCTTGCACTCGCGATCTTATACTTTTGGTCATTACCCAAATCTAATGACCATAGGTGAGAATAGGAATAAATACAGCTTTGAAAACCGATAACTTAGCCGAACGGCTGAGCTCGGCCTTCCTCACCATGCTTCCGCCAAGCTCCCTCATTACTGCAGAAGCTTGACCGATTCGCGACGATAGTTCGGTGTGAAACCTACCATCACACGTGAATAACACCCCGAGATACTTGAACTTCTTTACCTCTGTCAATGCTTTTCCATCAACATGTATGGTACATTTCACAGGCTGTCGATAAACCACCATTCCTCCGACTTTCTGTCGTTCATCTTCATACTTGTTTGGGCACAAACATTTAAAAAATCGATCAAGTGCGCGCTGAAGCTTTTCTTCGGAAGATCCGAAAAAGAACCAAATCATCTGTGAAGAGAAGATGGCTCACCCTGAAATCCCCAATACGAATCGCATTCCGCCCCCGACTGCGTTCCATAATCTTGTCCATGTATATTATGAACAACAATGGTGATAGAACACACCCCTGGCGCAGTCCAACACCCATCTGAAAACCTTCCGATTCCGACTTGGACCCGTTTACACGAACACAGCTACTATCTAATCTACTCTAATGACAATTTTAAAAGGCCTACTGTAAAATTTACAATTATCCTTATACTTCATGTGAGCAACACACATGCGCCATGAAGAAAGTCACTGTGCGTTCTCTTATGAAGTACTTACTCCTCTATGCGCTATTGAATGTGCTTTGGTCTCGTCGCAGATTTCCTGCAAGACCTCCACTGAAAATCCCTGAAAGTTCGATCGTCAACCCATTGAAATTTAAAAATGATTCTTTGCTTTTTACTGTTTTTCTTGCATTCGTTACTGGAAACATGGAACACATTTTGCAAGAGATAATTAAATTAAAACGACGAATAATTTTCAAAAAAATAATCACTTTATCTTGGGAAAAGGATCGTACCTCCATGGACGGTACATACTTCACTTTACTTATAAAAATCATCTTCATATCGAATTTGTAATAAAAGAATCACAACTTCCATAAGCTCATACAAACTTATCACTGCTTTTAATACTCAGAAGATGAGGTTTTGCTAAGAGAGTCCGCTTCTATGGGAGGAAAGTTCATTGAGACTCTTTGATTCTCAACATTTTTGGCTGAAAAGCCTTTCGCAATTTACGACTAAGAATGTTCCCTTCGTAACTCAATTCACATTTTATGTATTTTGTCCTTATTCAGTTAAGTTACTAAAATCGTCCACCATCTTTTAAAATTCGGTCTAATGCGATAATTAAGACCAATAAACATAAATTAGTCTGAGTAAAATGGCGTAAATTTGAGAAAAACAGTGACAAAAAGGATTTGAATTGGTAGCCTAGTTCCCGAAGACCTCCAAAGTAAGCCATAAGCCTTAGGTTTGAAGCCCGTCTGTAGGTTAATGTGTTTCTGTCTTCACTATATGATATGTGTATCGGCTTAAAGTTTCTCAGTTTTAACTTCTAATGTGTCGTAGCTTTTCATAGATTTTATTATTTCTCCTCGTGGGTTCTTTCCATGAATTAAGTTGGTTGTATGTATATTTTTTAAATTGCCTCAAATGCATTTCCATTGGAACACAATCAGAGCGACAATTTTTGTTTAACAAAATCTCATGGTGAGGAGACTCCCTCAATATTATCGTCATAGTTGAATTGCTGTGAAAGTGGCGGGAAAGTTTGAGAAGCGATGAGGATTGGAGCGAAATGTATGCGGATAGGAAGGCAAAAAGAGTGTCTTTTTCTTGTATGTGAGTTGGATTTTACACCAAGAACCGTTTTATGGTGCATTTGAAGTTGTTGGCAAAGTACGGAGGGAGTGTTATTGATTGGTCAGTTAGGCAAAAAGGGAATTCAACATCTCTATGTTTCTCTATCTCTTCTATTTTCAAAAACCTCAACAAAAGTCAGTGTAGCAATTGCGAAATGCTCTTGTTGCGCCAATCTCTGGTGAGGTGATTGTCTCTCGGCAAATCTCTCAAACCACAAATTGAAGGTATACCATACATTGAGGAAGAGATCTCGTGAGATTTCATCAGAAATCTCTAGAGAATTTGCCATGAATCCTTCCGCGAGATTCTTCTACGCAGAAATGTTGGGAAAACCGAAAAACGCAAAGAGAAAACAGTGGCGTACCTAGGCTGTTTGTCTCCCAGGGGCTATAGGTCTTATTCAGTCAGTTCTAGGAGAATCAAGTGTAATGATGGTTGCTGTATGGCGCTATTCCAATGAAAAGGGAGGAATCTTTCTCGTGAAAATTTTTTAGTACATGATTCTTCTCATGTTTTTCTGCATTACCGACTTTCTTATTTATTGGTTGCTGTCCCGACTGTTTTCCCCAGTCCTTGTCGTGTTCTAAAACCGCCAAACATTCGTGACAGAAACCAGCACACACTGTAGCACCCTCTATCCCAATGAAACCTACATAGAGTGGAGGCATGACTTATGGCCAAAGGACATATCTGCTTACAGTTATTGATCTTTGTAACCAATTAATGCAAAATTTGAACTGTAATTTCTTTCATTGAGTTTCTTTCGATATATTCAAATGAATTTACTACCGGAAGCACAAGCCTCCAAAAGCAAAACGGCAGAAAAGCTTTCGTCCTTGGCAGATTCAGTACAACCAAATGTCCCTACCTAAAAAAAAACATACATAGTCATGAATGCGCAACGGCAGAGGAAAAAGAGAAAACTTAAATAATAGAGAACCGGTGAACGTTTGGGCATGGGGCAGCTTGGAAAAAGACGTTTTTCTCAAAGCTTTCATCTTGGAAGGCTTATAGTCCGAGCCGAAAGCTTTGGAAAAAATCATTATGGAAAAACTGACGTAGACAATACAATGAATGACCATCGGACATGAAATGTTGACAATACCCAGGAGATTCCCCTTTTAGACTCGAGTAAGTGTGTAGAATGTTGCACAAAAAATTGTTGTTCAGTGAATAAAATGGGCTCTCTCTTTGCTCCAGTCACTGATGAAGGCTTGGAGACCGAGCCGAAAGCTCTGAGAAGAGTTGATGTTTTTCCTGGAGTAACTCCAAATTCCCCGACGAATGTCCGGTTCCCATATATTGTTTGGAAAAAATCGTTTTTTTCTAAGCTTAGGGTCGAAGGAACACCTCTTCGACAGGGAACCGCTATTGACACTTTTGTCAAAATCTTGATTTTTTTTTTAAAGTATCTAATAAAATATAAATAATATGACGTTTTTTCCTTATAGTCTACTGTTTCTGAAAAGGCTTAGGTGTTCAAATTTCGTATTCCAAATGGTACAGATTATAATCTGTATAGGGTATCAATAGGTCCTGACAAGACTTCTTAAAGTGTCAATAGGTGTTCCTTTCACCCTACCCTTTACCTATTTTTACTAAACGATGGAGACTGTACTAAAACAGACATGTACTAAAAAATGTTCAAGAGAAGGATTTCCCCTTTTCATGTCTGATGACCTTAAGAGGATGCGAACCTGCGACATTTGCAACATACAGCATATGCTTTACAACTTTGTGTTTCTGTTGTTTTTTTCCTGTACATCAATGGTTTAAGTGTCACTCAAGGCGACTACCCTCTTCGCTTCGTCCTAGGTACGCTACTGTCAAAAAGACTTGATTTCTTTTAACTTCCTCTCTTCCTCTTGGACGGTCTGCTTCTTTCGTAGAATTCCGTGGTCATTTTTTTTTTAAAGAAGATATTGTCCATAGCATTTTTTAACAGTTTCTAATGAACTTTTTGAATTGAATTTAATAATTTTGGAAGAATTGTAAAAAGATGTAGCAAAAGGATGGCTTTCAGGCAGATAATAAGTTTGAATATAAAAAAATAATAAAAATAAAAGAGATCACAATCCCTCTTGGACTGAAATGAATCCATGGAGTTGTTGGCACTCATGACATGCAATTGTGTGATGGTTTTGTAATACAAAAGAGTGACTTTGGCATATTGGTGGGAAAGAGAGCGAAAGAGGTCAATCGAAATAAGTCCAAAGTTAATACAGATGAAATGCTCATGGGTGAGAGCATTTTGTGTGTATTGACCGTTTTTCCAGCCGTAAAGTTGGAACTGAGGGTTGGAGGGGTAGAGAGTGTGAGTGAGATGGCAAATGATTTGTGGGGGAGGGTGCGAAAGGGACAGAATGATTATCAAGAGGGGAGACAGTGAAGCATAAGCATGATAAGTGACTCGACAAGAGCAACAAAACAGAAGCATCAAGAGAGTGACTCCAGAGCGACGGCGATGGGGAGGAGGTCATTGTTCTCTTTGGCTCTCATGAATGTGTGGTTTATGCGGAGAATGAGAGAGTGACTAACATACTATGTTGTGACATGCTCTTAGGAGATTCACCTCTCTTCGCTCTCACTGTCCACTTGCCCAAAAATTCCCTACGATCTTCCTTTAGACGAGGAGTGGGGGAAGAATCTCCATTCTTATGCATCTTGATGCTTTTTTTTATAAACCAAAGAAATTTCGAAATGGCTCGAAGGATCAGAATTACCCAAATCGGGTGGAAAAATAAAAATTTCCTGATATTCATGTAGGATTATTCCAATAATTGTTTTTAAATATTTAATGCAGAGGTGTGCAAAAACTGTTGAAACCAAATTAATGTCAAAATAAATTTGTTATACAGTAGAGTCTCTCAAATTCGAACGACGTTTGGATTCAAAATGTCAATTGTGGGGTTATGTTAAAAAATTCTTATTCTGAATGAATGAAAATCATATTTACGTGCTTCTTCCTGAATGTTTACATACATTATGATCGTATAAAATGAAAAGAAAGTATGTTACCACTAAGACTTGTTAGAAAGTACGGGAATTTGATTCAAAGTACAAAAATCGTGAAAAAATCGTTCGAATTTAGGAGATGAGAAATGTCAAAAATACCCTCCGAGCGTTCGAATTTAGAAGACTACTGTAGTAGCGTTTTGACCATTGACGTACATGTTTCATTTCACGTTTATTCGGTTTCAACGGTTCTTGCACGCTTCTGATTTAATAGTACCATTAAATATTTCTTAATCAGGTTAACGAATGAAACCTTTCTATATCGGGTCGAAGGACAAGAGTGTCTTAATAAATTTGAAGGATTAAATATTGTTTTTTACAAAATCAAAATTGTTGGAAACAATTCAAAAACTGTTTAAAAATAAAATAAAAAATAAAAAAATAAAACAAAATTAAACTTCTCAATATCTCAATCAATTTGAAAAACCAAAAATTTGTAAATCCGGCTTAGGTATAATACATTTCTGAATCGCTTAAAACTTTAAATCAGATCTCAAAAGTCTAAGAACTAGGTTACAGTATCATATATTCATCAAACGGCTATAAGGATCAAAAACGTATTGGAAAGTTCTAATAACATTTTATCGGCTCGATATGATTGAAAAAAATATGGTTAGGAATGCCCGGGAAGATATGAATAGACGCCAGAATTATCTGCAAGTATAAAGGCTTCTTAATTATCTGGCTCGAAGGACGATTTTCTTGTTCCAAAGATAATTAGTTCACTAGTTGAAGACTTCATTAACGATAAGTCTGTGTAATTAGAAAATTACTGGATTCCTAAAAAAAATCAAAAATGTATCAAACAATTCTGGAAGTAATGGTAATGAGGGTCGAAGGATGAAGATATTTAATTTACTCGTTTAACACTCCATTAACGATCAGTCTCTATAACTAGGAAAAAATGCATGAATTGGATTGAAGGGTAAATTTCTTCAAACGGCTCGAAGGACCAAAAATGTATCAAAAATTCTTAGAGTTCTAGTAATGTTTTATCAGGTCAATATGATTGGACGTAATGTAGTTAGGAATGTCCTGAAGAATGCGAAATGACGCTAGAAGTATGTGCAAATAACTGTAAAGGCTAAATTATCTGGCTAGAAGGACGATCTTTTTGTTACGAAGATATTAAATTTACTTGTTTAACACTCCATTAACGATAAGTCTCTATAACTAGAAAAAAATCCGTGAACTGGATTGAAGGGTAAATTTCTTTAAACGGCTCGAAGGACCAAAAATGTATCAAAAAATTCTTGGAGTTCTAGTAATGTTTTATCAGATCAATATGATTCGAAGTAAGATAAGATTTTGCCAAGGGTCAGTTCTCCATTTCGGATATTCCGATGCATCCACGCCACCAATTGGGCCCCTTATGCTTCCCCAATCCTATTCTATCTTATCTCCCGATACGGGTAGCCGCTCAATATCACAGCTCTGTGGGCAATCAGTGCCGCTATTATATCACAGCATCCCTTCTCGGTGTGTGTTTGGGATCAGTGACAGCGAATATTTGTATCGACTGAAGTACCACTTTCATGTTGAAACTCGTTTTCGTACCAACCTCTATTGTTTAGGCGGTTCATTTTTTTTGCCAATATGCACCATTGGCATTATTATTCATTCATTCACTGGACGAATTCAAAGCCTATATGGCATGAGAAATCTTTTTTCTGCTGCTGCTCAGCTTTGAACCCAAGACCTCGCAGTCATAGAGCTACTACTGTATCTATTGACCCACTCGAGGCTCTGATTCGAAGTAATGTAGTTAGGAATGTCCTGAAGGATGCGAAAAGCCGCCAGAATTATCTGCGATGTAAGGGATGTAAAATTATCTGGCTCGAATGACTGTTATCTTGCTCCGAAGATATTTATTTCACTTCTTTTAAGAACAAAGTGTATCTTTATTCAAAGCACAAGCAATGAAGGACAAATGTCAAGTGTCAAGTTGTCATATGACATTTAATCATGGATGACAGCATGTGGCGAAAATGATAGAAAAAACATCGCCAAGGAACAATTCAAATTTTAACGTTGAAAAAGATTCATTGAGTAATTTGATGGTGTTTTAGGTTTCTGCTGGGCAACATCTCCACTTGTCGGGTGATCTCAAGAACAGCAATGTATCCGTGGCAGCCCAGCAGGGTGTCTATTTCAATCAGCAGTCTCAGCAACCCACCCAAACACCACAGTCACAAGCTCCAGCATCCACAGCGGCTGCTCCGGGCTCGGCGCAGGCCGCCCAGCAGAATACTCAAGGTATCGGGAATGATTCGTACTCAGTGTCGCAGTCGCAGACCATCAACTTCACACAGCAGAATATGCGACAGCGACAGCAGCAGAGTGTCGGCGGAAGTATGGGTGCCGGCAATGGAACAACCGCTGGCGGTGGTATTCAAACAATGGCAGGTGGAACTGGTGCTGTGACAAATCCCAATATGTCAGTCCATGGAAATGCATCCCAGGCACAAATGGTGTCAATGTCACAGAGTCAGCACATGTCGGTGTCGGGAATGGTGCAAGGGGGAGCTCCAGGTGGTGGAATGGGTCAACAATCTGCCATGGGTCCCAGTGGTGGTGCAGGACAGGTAGGTTTCTTCCACAGAACGTGTTGGAGAGTTTTTTCTCAATGTCAATTCGCCCTTTAGGTTAATAATCCAATGTCAATGGGTCCTAATATGATGAATCAGGGTGTTCCGGGTCAAATGGGTGGCATGGGAATGAATCCGATGACTGTGTCTGGTGGTGGACCAAATGGAATTGTTGGAGGTCCCAATGCCATGATGGCTGGTTTGGGTGGGGGTCCAAATGGTGGCCCAATGGCTGGAATGCGTCACGATCCCACCAAATTTATGCAGCAGCAGCAGATGATGCAACGAGCCCAAGCGATGCAACATATGCAGGGTGCTCGACCACCACCACCGGAGTACAAAGCCGCTCAGGCGCAAATGATTCAGGCACAGATGATGCATCAGGGTGCACCTGGTGGCAGATTTCCCAATTCAGCAGCGGCCATGAGACGAATGAGTCAACAGCCTATTCCACCGTCAGGTATGATTGCATTAGCTTCTTTGCTTTTAACAATTGAATTGGGAGTCTCATGGGGATCTTTTGAATATTTCAGGTCCAATGATGCGGCCTCAACACTCAATGTATATGCAACATCCCAATCATGGGGGTCCACGAACAATGGGTCCCTATGGTCAACGACCACCAAATGTGCAAGTAGGACCTGAGGGAATGCCAATGGGAAGTCAACAGGAGTGGCGACATATTTTCATGTCACAGCAGCAAAATATGAATTTCAATTCAGCAGGAATGCGCTCCAATTTTAATCCCAGTCATCAAGGTAAATATTCTTACTTTTCCCAGAATCATTTTATCCCAATTGAATAATGTGTTTCCATTCGGTGCGTTTCTAGAACTGCTTTCGAATTAACTTGTTACAGCAGACTCTCTCTCAATTGGGCATTTGGGGCGAAATGTCATCCGGTTTATCGATAGATTTGGGCGTCAAATCCTTTGTAAATTCCACAAAAAGCACTCAATTATAAGGAATCACGATAAAATAGGAAGAACTACAGCAAATTTGAGCGAATTAGCTTCATAATTAAGCGTTAAAATTGTCAACAAAATTTGACGCCCGATTTAAACAACTGTACAGTAGACTCTCACTCAATCGGCTCTTTTTAAATCGGGCGTCAAATTTTGTTGACAATTTTAACGCTTAATTATGAAGCTAATTCGCTCAAATTCGCTGTAGTTCTTCCTATTTTATCGTGATTCTTTATAATTGAGCGCTTTTTGTGGAATTTACAAAGGCTTTGACGCTCAATTCAATCGCTAAACCGGATGACATTTTGCCCCATATTCCCGATTGAGAGAGAGTCTTCTGTACCTCGATTTACATGCCTTTTAAATGTGATTAGAAAACGATATCTGTGCTACTTCTAATTGTGATGTTCCTTAATTTATACCTGAAAGACGCAAAAGCTCCAATCGTTATGCGGCTCTGAAGGCCAATTTTCGTTTTGCGTTCTTTTCCACTGTGTTTAAATGCAAAATCCATGTGTTAACTTTAACAATATTTATTTCACTTCGAAATTATTTAAAGTAAATTTATTAACAATTAAGGATTACAAAGAAAATTTACGAAAATTGTAAGATTGTTCGAGACGTGACACGTGCCTTTGAAAGAGACATTGACAGAAATGACAAGAAAAAGTGCAGAGTGAAGTTGACCACAAGTCCATCCCCACAACAGTTCAAACAGCGATATCCTTACGGATTTCCACGGACTTATCCGTCAACAGATCTGACGGCGTTATTACACTTGCACATTAAAATTTTAATGAGATTCACATTAATTGTCGCTTTTGAGCGTCCAAATATGTTATTTGTGTCTTTGAGTCACTTAATATTCAGGGTTTTTCTATTTATTGATAAAGAAGTTGACTTGACCTGCAAAAATAAGTTTAAATTTACCTAAAGCATAAATATATTTCACATTAAAAAATTAAAGAGAAAATCGCATTAATTTTTCGCATTAATGCTATAAATCAATTTATATCAAATTTTGCAGGCCAAGTCTACCTTTTTATCAACAAATAGATCAAATTTTGAATATAAAATGATTCAAACACACAAATTACACATTTGAACTCTCACCAGCGACAATTAATGTAAATCATATTAAAATTTTAATGTGCAAGTGTGATAACACAGTGAAGGCAAATTTTTGAAACTCACTCGCAACGTCACCTTTTTGGTGGCCGAGAGAAGTCGACTCGCATCCCCGCAGATTATTGAGTACATGCAACGATTACTTTACATTATAAAGGAGTCGTCGCAAGAGGATTTGAATTTGCGAGGTGTGCGAGTGGATTTCTCTTGGCCAGTAAAGAGCTGACGAGTGTCAAAAATTGGCCCTCTATTTTTAAATTCCAAGAAGCGCTTTTTGGACATTTCTGGAAACGATACTGTATCACTAGAAACCTTTAAGTTATCTACACACTAGGCAAATTATTGCAATAATAACATTTTAAAGTGATATTGAAATAAAACTTCAATATTGAAGCGAATATTGAAACCAATATTTCAATATTTGCCCACATACTGAACAAATTGACTTCAATATTACAACTTATTAAAATACCATTCTAGTCAGAGATTCAGTTCCTTTCAAACATCGAAAAACTCTTGGAATTAGCATGTTTATGAACAGGAAGACATTTCAGAATATCATCGTATACAGCACCAGAGAATTCTGCAGTATATCCTCCTAAATTCTTCCCATTTGTCAGGAACTTCTCTCCCCTACTTCCTGCTGAAAATCTCAGATCTTCTGGGATTTTGTTGTATCTTTCGTCAAGTACGCCCGGAATACTCATGTTGGTCAGAAGATTTCTCCTGGTTCCTCCAGGAAATCACAGAATTTCTTGGATTTTCTTCTGTATCTTGTCAAGAACATCCAAAATACCCAGATTGGTCAGAAAATTACTCCTGGCTTCTCCAAGAAGTCATAAATTTTCTTCTGTATCTTGTCAAGAACACCCAAAATACTCAAGTTGGTCAGAAGATTTCTCCTGGTTTCTCTAGGAAATCACACATTTTCTGGGATTTTCTTCTGTATCTTCTCAAGAATACCCAATATACCCAAGTTGGTCAGAAGACTTCTCCTGGTTTCTCTCGGAAGTAAAAAAATTTCTTTTGTATTTTTTCAAGAACACCCAATATACTCAAGTTGGTCAGATGATTTCACCTGGTTTCGCCAGGAAATCACAGATTTTCTGGGATTTTGTTGTATCTTTCGTCAATTACGCCCGGAATCTCATGTTGGTCAGAAGATTTCTCCTGGTGCCTCCGGGAAATCACCGATCTTGTGGGATTTTCTTCTGTATCTTCTCAAGAATACCCAATATACCCTAGTTTGTCAGAAGACTTCTCCTGGTTTCTCCAGGAAGTCAAAAATTTTCTTTTGTATTTTGTCAAGAACACCCAAAATACTCAAGTTGGCCAGAAGATTTCTCCTGGTGCCTCCGGGAAATCAGTGATCTTCTGGGATTTTCTTCTGTATTTTGTGAAGAACACACAATATACCCAAGTTGACCAGAAGATTTTTCCTGGTTTCTGCAGGAAGTCAAAAATTTTCTTCTGTATCTTGTCAAGAACACCCAAAATACTCATGTTGATCAGAAGATTTCTCCTGGTTTCTCCAGTAAATTACAGATCTTCTGGAATTTTGTTGTATCTTTTGTCAAGTACGCCCGGAATACCCGAAATATTCATATTGGTCAGAAGATTTCTCCTGGAGTAACCAGGAAAATCTTTATAAAATACAGAAGAAAATCTCAGAAGATCTGTGATTTCCTTGAGAAAACAGGAGAAATCTTCTGACCAACTTAAGTATTCTGGGTGGTGTATTCGACCAAGTGCACAACAAAATTTCAGAGGAACTGTGATTTCCTAGAGGAAGCAGGTGAGAAGTGCTAACCAAGTGGGGTTTTTGGGAAAATTTGACAAAATTTACAGCGAAATTTAAAAAATCTGGGATTTTCTGAAGGAAGCAGGAAGAGATGTGTCTTGACTTGGATTTTGATCTTGAATGTTTTTATTTATGAACAAGGAAATCGCAGCAGTTCTGTGATGTTCTGAACGAAGATGATTCCTGACCATTAAAAAATATTGAAACTTTTATGTCAATAATTTTTTTCAATGTGGAAGCAATCCTTGTCCAATATTGGATATTGAAAAGAAATATTGCAATAAATTTTGTCTAGTGTATAACGAGCTTTACGCAATTATAGAGATACTGTATTTCGGATACGTTTCTGTATTTCTAAAATCATTTTGATACTTCTTGGAAAGTTTCTGTGCTTCGTGAATGCATCACTGTTTTTTTCTAGAAATTTTTCCAAATTTTCTTGGAGTGATTTCGCAATTCTAGGAAACCCTAGAAACTTTTTTTCTACCAAATGATTGAACCCGACTTTTGTTTGGTAGAATCACAGCTTAAGGGGTTTGTTTTTCCCTTTAGGCTTTGCCATGCAGAATTCGGGTAATGGGGGTGCAGGTGGTGGGAATATGCAGATGACACCGATGCAGCAGCAAATGATGCGTAATCAGCAGCAGCAGAATGGTGGCCAGAATCAATTGGTTGGTATGAATCAGAGCACAATGCAGCAGATGCTTGTGCAGCAGCAGCAGCAGCAGCAGGGCATGATGAATCAGATGCAAATGAATACGATGCATATGTCGCAGACACAGTCAATGTCACTGCAGCAACAATCTGTGATGAATAATTTTAGCCAAACGACGCAGCAATCAAATGCTGCAATGATTTCCAATGGGCAAAATCAGCAGGGTGCGCAACAGGCACAGCCAACTTCACAGCAAACCCCACAGACCACCAGCGCCTCCATCAGTCCCAGTGGCAATGACTTCAACTTTGAGTTCCTCGAAAATATTCCCGTTGGTGATTCATCGGGTTTCTCAGCACAGGATCTGTTCAATTCCCTGGACAATGACAGTTTCAATATCCAAGATATGCTCCAGTAAATGCCACACAGTGGTGGTGCATTTGTGAAAATTTTGTGAGAAAATTGCTGAGAAAAACCACGATGAAGTTGCCATGCGTACGAGGACACAAAATCACGGTGAGTGTTCAAAATAAATTTAAAAAAAAAATAAACACCTAAAATTAAAAATAAAATGACAAAAAAATCCTAATCCCAGATAGCCACAAAGTATAATGGTTTTAAAAAAAAAATCATTTAAAATATTTGGAAAATATTAAAAATATTTGTAAAAATTTTCCACAAGTGGAACAAAGAAACAACAAAAAAAAAGTGAAATTTGTTAACAGAGTTCGTGGATGGAAAACCAAAATGGAATAATCAAAATTTTTTTGAAATGAGATATTCTTTATTTAAAAAAGAAATTTATTAAATTTGTGAATAAGAAAATGTATTATTTTTTTTTTCATCTTTCGCACGAAAATTGATATTATAAATTTTTGTGGGAGAAAATTCCAGATATTTTTGCCATAGCGTGAAAATTGTTTTCTCTTTCAATTAGATCAATTACTTTCAATTTTTTTTTTTTAAATTTAGGATGGATCGTGAAAAATTTAGAAAATTTCTCTATGACACTTTGAAACAGTGATTTACTCTTTTTTCTTGTTGCTCTGCGAATAATTTTCTATTGCGTAAAGAAGGTTTATTTTCGAGGTTTTTTGGTAGTAAAATGATCGTGGATTTGGTTTTACGGAAGAGATTTAAATTGTTTAGAGTGGAAATGAAAGGTCTAAGAATTGCCATCAACAAATTGTAGAAACAACAGCAGAAGGAAATGAATCACAGCGAAAATAGGAACAGTTGGGCGAAAATTGAAACAGTCGTGGCGAAAATAAAAACAGTCAAAGCGAAAATGAAAACAGTCATGGCGAAAATAAGAACAGTCATGGTGAAAATGGGAACAGCCACGGCGAATATGGGAACAGTTGTGGCAAAATAGTCGTTGCAAAAAGGGAATAAGCGTAGAGAAAATAGGAACCTGGGGTGACATGATGACTTATTTTCGATACTATCGACTGTCGATTCTGAAATATTTAAATGATAGCTGTACTTCCTGTGAATAATATAGATCTTTATCAACAGCCACATTCTTTTAAGAATGTCACAATGAGTGGCTCGGCACTGCTCAAAAAGTCGACATTCACTTAATCTAACAGATATAGATTTATCGATACTATCGATTCGATAGTGTAGAAAAGTTATCATTCCACCCCTGGATAAAATTTTTAAGAGAGAATGCTCTTAGAACATATCCAAAAAGCTGAAATTAACCTAAAATTAACCTAAGTCAAATTAACCTAAATAAAATGTAGAGAAAGCAATGATCTAGAAAATGTTCCAAAGCCTGGAAGTTCTTGGTAAATTACCTTTAATGCAGGACAAATATTGAGTGCATATTGATTGAAAGACTATGATTAGCCTTCAAGATATTTAGCAATCACAAATGAATTTCACTAAACTCTTTAATTAATTAATAACTAAAGTGACATTTCATGGGTAGACTGTATTTCATAACGAATGGCGAAATTTGTGAATACATCGCGAGCGCGGTTCATCCTGAGATGTTCCAGGAACAGTCCGGGCGAAAATTAGAACGGTCCTAGAGAAATTAAGAACGGTCGTGGCGAAAATGAGAACAGCCGAGGCGAAAATAGGAACAGTTTTGAATAGAAACAGTCAGAAAGCAGAAAAAAAATTGTAAAGGAAGGTCTTCAAATTGTCGACGATTTTCTACATCTGTTAAAGTTTGTTCAATCAAAACCAGAAAGAAAATAAAATAAGGAAATGAATCACAGCGAAAATCAGACCAGTCGTAGCGAAAATTGGATCAGTCGTGGAGAAAATAAGAAAACAGTCGAGGCGAAAGTGGGAATAGTTCTGAATAGAAACAATCAAAAAGCAGAAAAATTGTAAAGGAATGTCTTCAAATTGCCGACAATTTTTTAAAACTGGTAAAGCTTTTTCAACTAAAACCAGAACGAAAATGAAACAAGGCAATGAATCATAGCGAAAATAGGAATATTAACGAAAATTAGATCAGTCGTGGCGAATATAAGAACAGCCTATGCGAAAATAAAAACAGTCGCAGCGAAAATTAAATAGTCCAGGTGAAAATGAGAACAGTCGAGGCGAAAGTGAGAACAGTTCTGAATAGAAACAGTCAAAAAGTAGAAAAAATTGTAAATGAGGATCTTCAAATTGCCGAATAGAACTGGTAAAGCTTGTTCAACCAAAACCAGAAAGAAATAAAATAAGAAAATGAATCACAGCGAAAATCAGAACAGTCGTGGCGAAACTAAGAACAGTTGTGACGAAAATGAGAACAGTCGAATCGAAAATTAGATCAGTTCTGAATAGAAACAGTCAAAAAACATTTAAAAAAATTGTAAGGAAGGTCTTCAAATTGCTGACAATTTTCTAGGATTGGTAAAAAGCTTTTTCAACCAAAACTAGAAGGAAAATAAAATAAGGAAATGAAAGCGAAAATCAGAACAGTCGTGGCGAAAATAAGAATAGTCGTGGCGAAAATTGGATCAGTTGTGGCGAAAATTAGAACCGTCCAGGCGAAAATGAGAACAGTCGTGGCAGAAATCGGAATAATCGTGACGAAAGTAGGAACAGCTCTGAATAGAAACGGTCGAAAAATTAGAAAAAACTTGTGATTCAAAATATCCCAACTGTAATCTTCAATTTAAATCGTACTTTTTTTATTAATTCTTTTTTTTAAATAAACCTTGGGCTTATTTAGTTCACTTATCAATCAATGAACAAAAGAATTTGTAGGAAAAATTACAGGAACGTCAAACTAACAGTTGAAATGTTTTCATAACGTTGAGAATTTGTTTATCAAATATTTAAAAGTTCTTAAATCAAGGAAAAATTATTTAAAAAAAATACTATTTTATTTAAAAGAAATCTCGAGTTTGTAATATTTCCATTAACTTCCGATTAGATGTACACCACCCAAGCAGCATTTTTTTCTTAAAATAGTCTTGTAGAATTCCCTAAGTAAAGTACTATAGAACCAAAAACCTATTTATTTACTTATAACGCTCTTGCTTCCATCATTGAGATTACTATAAGTCAAGTGGCGCACTCTTAAGGTTCTTAAGAGCTGCTATAGAAATTTCCACAGAAAATTTTCACTTTAAGTATATTAAAAGTGCACTAAAAGACTTGTCTAATACTCGGTTCTATAAGGCAGCTATTTTGCATCTTGGGCAGTCCGGACCCTGTCTTTAAATTAGGTTTATTTGAAATATCCAAAATGACAAGGATATTTCGTTGGATTTCCTATGCGATTGTTTTCACAGGGAAAAGTGATGAGCTGCAAGAACGTCTCTGGTGTTCATTTTAGGAAGTTGGCTTGTTTGAGAGTTGTAGAGGATTCAAAGGCCTTTCATTTGCCTCTTGAATTATTAAAATTCGTTCGGTAGAAAAAAAGATATGACTATTTAAATACCAAAAAAACGAAAAAAAGACATTTGCCAAATGTTTCGCAGCTTGAATTATTGGATCAGAGCAACACCAAAAAGGAGTAATCTGGATTTGGAACAGAAAAAAAATGTAGAAGACACATTCCTGCTGATAATGTTGACCATCAACTTTGATGATAAGAATTGTGTCTAATTGATATGGGAAAAATCACGCACATTCTGAGGAATTTGATAGGAAGTGTCCTCTGCGTCGGAGGACAAAGTGAAAGTGAAAGAAAAGCAAGGACAGAATTGGCCAATAAAAACATTCCATCTATTTTTTTCTTCTTCTTAATTTTGTACAAAGTTTAAATGGCTGACAAAAATGGACTAATTTAATACATAAAAATTGTTTTCTACACTAAAACAAAAAAAAAAATTGTGCATCCCAACAGAGTGGATTGTGTAAAAAGTAAGCAAAAAAAAAAAGAAATACTCTCGAGAAATTATAGCAAAAGAAAAACATGGAAAATAGTAATACCTCTTAAAATTCTAAATAAATGGGTGAGAATGTGATGAAAAATTGCATGAAAAAAATTCCATTTAAAACAAATTTGGAATGGATGGATGAACAAAAGCTTCTGTAGGTTGTTTTTTTTAAATTTTTTATTTCTTTTTGGGTAAAAAACGCGCAATATTTGGCTACCTAATTGATTGTCTTTTAGGGATATTTCTAAATCAAGAAAAAAAAGGCTTAATCGCTTCATACTCCATTAATTTTTGCTGTTTTTATATCAATTTTCTCGAAGAATAAAGAGGAAAATTGTTAGACGCTTTAGTGATGGGATGCGTGATGAAAATGAGTGAATGTTGAAGCATTAAAAAAAAATATATCATTTCTCATTGATAGATGAGCGCAAAGTAGTGTTTGAAGTAACAGCATTAAGACAAAGAAGAAAAAAAAACAACATTTAACCAAAAGTAATTAAATCTTATGGGAAATTTTCTTATGACAAAATAATCAAGTATAACAAAAAAATACACACTTTTTTCCATCAAAATGTCCCTCCTCTGCATGACACCAATTGATCCTTCCTTTAGCCATCCGTTTTACATAACACAAGTCCAATTGAATGCAAGAATTTTCCATTGATCTTCTATACTGTCATCTTGTGTTCTTTAGATTCTAGGGACCAAACAAATTGTTATGGTCATTTGCAGACGATATAAATGCAGCACTTGAAGAAAAACAAAAGAAATAGCAATCTACGGACGGTCTGACAATTTTTAAAATGTATATTTTACAGGGATTTGGTATCAAACTACTTGAGTAAGCTCCGCCCCAAAGAGATTTTAAGCCACTCCTCCTTTTTCACTTAGAGCTATATTGATACTTTTGAACATTTCTTGGTCTACAATTGAATAATTCATTAACATAACGTTGGGATTCCGATATATTCATTCTGATAAAAGGCTAGCAGGAATTCTACCCAAACAAAATATTAGGCCACGCCCATTTCGCAAGTTAAAGAAGGACTAACGTAAAGAAGGAATACTTTGACATTAACAACAATAATCCCTATAAAAAAAATCTGCTCCATTCCATAGGAAAATCCCCAGGAAGTGTCATCACTTCCTCACACAGAAAAAAAGTATTTTGTAAAAATGTTCGTAAATGTTTGTGAAGTCCTAAGGGGGAGTTACGAAATGCTCGTAAATCGTATAATACCCAGCGCACAATAACTTTTATTTGTAAACATGTTTTTAAAATTTTCTATGAGAATGAGCGAGATGACTATATCTAGATCTCACTCACTCTCATTGAAATGTCAAAAACATGTTTACAAAACAAAAATTATTGTGCGTTGGGCATAATCCACAAACTTTGTTCATAACATGATCACTTGACTATTGAGATTTGGTTTAATTTGAGAAGAATGAGGATTGATTCAATAAAAACGCTTTAATTAACACTAGAGAAGAAACGTGTAATTTCACAGGAGATTATAGACTTCAAGAGAGAGATAATGCAATGACAGCATGTCAGTTCAAATTTTTAAAATAATTGAACATCTTTTTCAACATTGACGAGCATTTTTTGTACTTTTACAAACATTTGTTCGTAAATGTTCGTAAACACACAAAAAATGTTCGTAACATTTTGTCATTTGTTCGCAAATGTTCGTAAAATGTTCGTCAAGCAAATAAAAAATTTCGAACAAATGACAAAATTTTACGAACACTTTTTGTGTGTTTACGAACATTTACGAACAAATGTTTGTAAAAGTACAAAAAATGCTCGTCAAGTGATCATGTTACGAACAAAGTTTGTGAAAAAAGTACAAACTTTTACGAACTTGTTTTTGAGTTATACGATTTACGAGCATTTCGTAACTCTCCTTAGGAATTCACAAACATTTACGAACATTTTTACAAAATACTTTTTTTCTGTGTGAGGAAGTGATGACACTTCTTGGGGATTTTCCTATGGAATGGCGCAGATTTTCAAATCGCCGACTAGAACTGGTAAAGCTTGTGCAACCAAAACCAAAAGAAAATAAAATAAGAAAATGAATCATAGCGAAAATCAGAAAAGTCGTGGCGAAAATAAGAACAGTTGTGGCGAAAATGAGAACAGTCGAATCGAAAATTGGATCAGTTCTGAAAAGAATCAGTCAAAAAGCAGAAAAGAATTGTAAGGAATATCTTCAAATTGCTGACAATTTTCTAGGATTGGTAAAAAGCTTTTTCAACCAAAACTAGAAAGAAAATAAAATAAAGAAATGAAAGCGGAAATCAGAACAGTCGTGGCGAAAATAAGATCAGTCGAAGCGAAAATTAGAACACTCGTGGCGAAAATGAGAACTGTCGGTCCAGAAATCGGAATAATCCTGACGAAAGTAGGAACAGTCATAAATAAATTGGTAAAAAGCCTAGGGAATTTTCCCCACCTTGGGAGAGAAGATTCCTCAGGCTCTCCTTGAGAAATCCCTGATAATATGACACTGGAAAATGGGGATTTTTCTTAAGGAAATCCTGGGGAATTTTCTGAGAATGGTGAAGAAAACTGAGAGACTTTATCTAGGGAAAACCCTATTCAGGGGTCGGAAAAACCTGGGGGCTTTTCTCAAAGAAATTCCTGGGAACTCTTCGGGAAAGATCGGAAAAACTTGAGGATAATTCTCAGGAAAGTCCTTGGGAAAAACCATAAAAAAAATTCCCACATTTTTTTCTTTTGTTATTTCTTACAGTAGAACCCCGGTATAGGCCACGCGCTCTATAGTCCACAATTTATCGACCGTTGATTTCAAAACATTAATTTTAAGTTAGGTTATGTTTTTTTTTTTTAATACGCGACATGCAATGTTGTCATAATTATTTTAAAATTTTTGGAAAACTTTATTGAGTAGTTGTGATAATTGTGATTCATAATGAAGAGAGCGAGGACAAGTACCACAATCGCAAAGAAAGTGGAAGCCGTCGAGCAATTTCAATACTAAAAGTCGTTGATAATTTTAAAAAATGACATGGAGTTATAGTGCGACCCAAGTGTCAAATCTGGAACCAAATATGGCCTATAGCGGGGCTCTACTGTATCTTTGTATTTCTTTTGGTCTCTTCAATTTTTCCCCTTTTTTACCTTTTCCTTTTTGTTACACAGTTGACTACTCGTATCTATGGTGCTCCCTCATACGGCCGCTTGAATTCCCCTATTCATTTATAGAATATTCGATGTTCTATATGAACTTTCCAACCAGAAAACCATCTCGCCCGAAGTATATGCTTAACTTTAACAGAATTTACCCCAGGATTTCCCCTGAACTCGCCACGGAATTTTCATGTATCTCTGGCGAGAATGTTCCCCTCGATTTTTCTGGGAAATCTTCGAGAATGGTCTGGAGAATTTGGATAAATTCTCTAGGAATGTCCAGGGAATTTTCCCAATCACTCGGAAGAAATTTCCCCTTTAAATTCCCAAGAATGCCGGTAGAAACTTCCCCATAAAATTTCCCCCTGAATTCATAGGGAATTTACTGAGAGCCAGCTAAATTTTCCGATAGAATTTTTTAAGGAATTCGTGGAAAATGTCGACACCTCAGCGGGGTAATTTTTTCAGAGGTTAATAAATAATGCTGGCATAACATTCCATGAAGGAACTAGGCCTTCCCGCAAAGGGATTTTTTCTTGTACGGGATGAGGTTGTCAGTCCCATGCCCGTGGAATCAAGTGCAGTGAAGCTCACTGGATGCAATCCGAACACCTTTAACGCCAGAAAAATTCCTGGTGACCAAAAGGGGATTTGAACTCGGGACACTTGCATCATAGAGCGAGTGCTCTACCACTTGACCCATTGAGTGCCCTTTTTAGTAATTAATATGAGGCGAATTTTTGATTAGTTCTTCCGAATTCATCCCATAAATTAGAATTTGTCACATGACATTCTCATACCGTTACAGAATTCTCCTACAGGAATGAGCTAAGACAGGAATGAGCTCGTTCAAAATCGTGCAACATCGGAAGATGTTGTACTGACAGTTCTAGTAGCATAGTGACAATTTTAGTCACACTGGTAACACTTTTTCTACCAGGTAACACCAGATTCGCATCGATACGTTCCTTAAGCTCATGCCTGCTTTTCATCTTTGGTTTTCTAAAATTCTTGAATTAAAATTATTCCAAGGCGGGGCTTAGTCAAGGGTTTCCATAACTACTTTCCTAGTAAAATGTATGATTCTAAAAAGAAGGCAACGTCCGTAGTAGTTCCGAAAACAAACATTGTGAATCTCTTTGTACATAAGTTTGATTTTAATTAAGAGGAACTTCTGATGAGCATTTTGCAGTGGAAGCTAAATAAGTGATTAATCTGCAATTCATGTGACATATTTTAGGGAAATTGCCAAGTACAGTGAGACAAAGATCGCAAAGCAAGAGTATTGATAGGATTTTTACAAAATACAAGTGTTTAAAAAAAAAAATGTTTGAGAAGACCACAATCCCAGCGCTCTCATAATGCTCATCTTTAGTTCCCTCCCATTTGAAAATCCCACGCAATGACAGACAAAAATAAAGATGGCGGAAAAAACTGTAAAATAGAACTCGTGTGTGTGGGACTTGTCCGTGGACATGTGTGACACGTCCGATGACTCCTCCAGCGAGGTTGTATTTAATTTTTTTTAGTAGAATTAATTTTTGTGCACATTTTTAAATGGCGTATTTTTTTAGTTACAACATAAAATTAAAGAAAAAAAAGGCAAACCCACAAATATCACCAGCAAACTTTCTGTGAAGGAAAAATAAATCACAAAAAAAAAACAGCAATAAATAACTGTGTATTCTTAATAAGATATTCCATTCTTTTATTTTCTATTGTTCTATGTCACATTCTTTTAATTTTTTTTTCTGAAAAGAAAACAAAAACAAACAAAACAATTTTTACTGGCGTTCAGTGAGTAGCCAAAACTGCTCATTAAACTTTTTGACAAAAGAAAAAAAAAATGATAAAAAATGCATTAAAATATTGAGAGTTGACAAAAGAGCAAAAAAAAACAGTTTAAGAAAATGAAATATTAGTAGAATTAATAATTATGTATTAAATTATTGATTTTTATAAATATATACATATTATATGAAAATATACATTTTATATAGAAATGAGAGATAAAAAAAAATGATAAGAAAATCCACTAAAAATTGACTTTATTTAGGCGAGGTGAGAGTGAGAGGAATTCTGGAGAGCAAAATAATTTTTAGCATTATTATTTAAAGAATTATATTAAATCATTAAATAGGATGAATTAAGCAAAAATGAACAACAAAATTGAATAAAAAAAATAATTATTATTACTTACATTACATGTGGAGGTAGTAGTAAAAATGTGTTTAAACAGTATAATTAAATAGTATATTAAATAAAAGTATTTAAAAATATCATTTTTGATACAAGTTACTATTTTCGGAGGCATTTTTATGGCGTTGGGAGGAAGTATCAAATAATTTAGTCCGTTCACGTTCTCTGATTGGCTGAAACTTTGAATGGTTTCAAGCTCTAGCCAATCGAGAGAGCGGAGATACTTGAACATTTGATTGGATTCTAGAGGTCACAAGATTGTCCAACAGATGGCACCATTATAAAAAGAGACTATACACACAGGTAGGTTCCCCATTGCAAAAGAAAGTGGAATAGGAATAACAAGCGAAAAATTCCTTGGAATTTTCCACTATTTTTCCTTAAAAAATTCCATAGGAATTTTCCATAATAGGTTCCAAGGAAAATTTAATGGATTTATGCTGGATTTTTTCTATAGAATACATCGATGGAAATGCTCGTGGAATTTATGTGGATTTTTCCACCAAAATAAAATGGAGAAAAAATGAAGCTGTCACATGCACCTCATGATTTTACTTCCGAATTTTATAGAAACGGCAAAGATTACGAGAATTATAATATTGTTGTGGATTTGACTTTTCGACCTTTAGAGCGAGAGGAAGAGACTAGGCTGGGAATAGCGGCATTAAGAACGCATAGGGCTATCTTCAAACTTAACGATTTATTTGATGTAGAGCTTTGGTTCTAGAGTGCCAATTCGCTGGTCGGTATTCTCCTGTAGGGTAGAGCCGGCTTCTGGAGGCGGCATTCTTCGTCTTGGGGGTATGGCTTCTTTTCCGTAGGAGCCCGGACAGCAAGGCCCGCGATTCGTCGAACGGGCGTTCCCGTTATAACGGTACTGCAACCCAGGGGTTCGGACGATGAGGGCGGCGTCAGGCGCGGTCGAAAGACGCACATACAGTGCTAGATAAACCAGTGCACCTGTTTGGGACAAACGGTGGCCACACGGAAAATGTGCAATTTTGTCTACCAGGGAAGGGGGCAATGGCCTCGACACTTCCCAAGAATTAAGATGCTAGTCCTTCCACCAGTCAGATGAGACATAAGCCTCTTCCCGGAGGGAATTAACTAGACTTATCGTCCAGAAGAGGGGGCAAAAGCCTCGACACTCTAACTGGGGTGTAGCGGATTCTCCCGAGTGGATTCGCTGACTGACCTCGACTACAAACTCGAAGATGGTCTACGTCGACTAAGTACTGGTATCCACCAGGAAAAACTCCAACTCCGAAGCACCCAATTACCAAGCCTGTAGCCATTGAAGAAGTTGTCCCTCTGCCGTGGTTCCGGAAGCTGAGGGAACTTTCCCGAGCAGCTCTTTTCCGCCCGGTCACTGCAAACATACAGGAGGGCAAAAGAGTAGCGCTTCAGGGGCGTGCGCAACTGGCTAGCCCAGTCAACCAGCGAAGGGGGCAAATTGCCTCGGCGCTTCTCTGGGAAGGCCGTTGCTGCGCTCGACTCAGTTTCCCTCCCTTCCTGAAAAGTGGTACAGCATTCGGGATCCCAGTTCACTCCGGTGATCATGCCGATGGCAATAGCTGTGACCACGCTGCTCAGGGGGACGAGCACGGGGAACCGATGGCAATTAGGAAGGGGGCTAAAAGCCTCGTCTCTCCCTGCATGGTCCTAGCCCAATCCCGCAGCATTGCCAAATGCAATAGCTGTCTCTCACACAGCTGAAGGAGGCGAGATTGGGAACCAACGGTTCCCGCTCAATGAGCAGCCCATTCAAGCCGCCCATTGAGCATGAGTCGCTTGAAACTCCAGTCCAGCTTGTTTTTGCATTCAATATCGCTTCAATGTCTTTCGCTGATGTATCAGTTGTTCGCATGAATTTTTACTTTAGATATAAATGCGCTATTTACCCGTCAAACCGTCTGATTTTCTTCAGAGAACTTAATGCATCACCTCCGGGGTTACTCCTCGAATATTTCGCGTCACAACAATATGTTTTTATAAACCAGCAATAACGAATTGACACTTTGAGCAATAAAAAAATATTTTATTAAAAAAAAAATTCCTAAAATATATATTAATTAACATAAAAACAGCATTATTTTAGGTTGGCGACCTATTTAATGTAATCACTTCATTATTATCTACACGAAACGCAGCATCGCATAATTAATTATATTCTAATTGCCACATGAATCACTAGAAATGTTTGCGGGTGGTTTGGAAAAAAAATTCTAAAAGTTGTCGCAACACCATTTTATTTGTTTGACATTTCAGAAAACTAGTGGAAAAATCCATATAAAACACTATGGAAAGATAGTGGAAATTTCCATATGTTTTTTCCAGCTTATCCCGCGGACGTTTCACGTGTGATTTTCCATATAAATCTTCCGCGGAATTTAACGCTGGAATTCCAGCATGTCGTACTAGTAAATTCCATGGAGCACTATGATTTCCATGGAATTTCCGGCTTTAAATTCCATAGGAAAACTTAGTGGAATTTTAGCGTCAAATTCCAGCGAATTTAGCCATTTGGACGCATGTTTTCCATTGGAATTTTTGCGGAATTTTGCTATGGGGATGGGAATGGAACCGTCGATATATGTCCGACAATTGTTGATTTAACTGACCAAATAATCAGCATCTGTTTTTTGCAGTGTACCTATATTGGCAGTTGGCAGGTTTTATATTTGATTCTCAACGGTTTTTAGCTAAGTCACAAACCCAAATGCCCCATCAGTAGAGGTCTTCAATAGCCTTTTACTGGCATGCCTTTCGCGCCTTTCGCATGCCGATGCCAGTTTGAAGTGGTTTGGGTGTCAAAAATGGCTTCGTCGAATACGGTATTTTTCTCAGATGATGAAGAATCTTTTGATTCTGAGGATCGCAAGCCACAAATTCAACAGACAATCGCAGCAGTAGTTCCTCCCACATATGCAGATGAAACCCTGGATACACAGGTCCTGCTCAAATCCTGGAATATCAAGAGAGACATCATTGAAACTGTTGTTGGTATGTTTTGGCGTCTCTGTTTACTTTTTGTTGATGCCTCAATTCTGACCATTTTTTAACCTTTCTAGCTGCAAAACTTACAATTTGGCACCTGAGAGTCATTGAGGATGATGACATTGCGAGGCTCTTTGGCACAAACATTGCCGATTGTGTGGAATTCAAATATTACCTGAAGAAGTGGCGAAGTGAAGGAGCAAAGCTCGTGGAGGCACCTCTGCCTCAAGTTCAAATCCCACAACAGTCCCTCATGCAGATGCCAGATCCGCTGGAACAGTACAACGCCCTGGCAGCTATACCCTTCCCGCCTGAACCCATAGACCGGGGATCAAAAGATCACATGCACAAAATACGCAGACACGCTTCCCGAGAGGTAAGAACTTCATCCTAAAATCCTTTTCCCAAATTTTCTTAACAAAAAATAATGGGCAGGAAGTGGAAAGGGTACTGAAGATGTCTGCGAGAGGCAAAAGTATCCTCCTGTACTACAACATGAACCAAAAACTCGAGACGCAGCATCAAGCGTGGCTGGTGGACATTCTTGCTGATTACTACCTTCAGAAGTACGATGGAGTGTCCATGAAGCTCGTCGATCGGATCAGTGACAAAATTGTCGAGCTCTTTCCCACAGAACAGAAGGTAGGAGATGCAAATTGCGGTTTTCTGAAGGTTTGCAACTAAAGAGATCTCTTCTGAACAGGAAACTTACTACACACGGAGAACAGTCGGAGGGAATCCCAAGGGGAAGCTCCATGATAAATTCAGAAACAAGAGAAGATTGTACATATCTCAAGGTATTCTCAAGAAGAAAAAGAATAATTGAGGTATTTTTAACGTAAATATAACATTAACACAATTGAAATTTGAGATTTTCAGTCCCATTCGCCGTAATTTCGGGATGAATTTAAACAATTACCCGTGATAATCCTAGATAAGCTTATTATAGGGGAGATTCTTAACAAGAACCAACCCGAAATGCATGCAAATTCTATTTAAATTTAAAACTTTGAAATCTGGGGAAAGTACTAAATTTCTCGTCAAATTGCAAAACGGAAAACTTCTCATTTAAACCGAAGTAGGGTAAGTGTGCCAAATTCCGGCCAGCTTGCAATTTCGGCCACCTTTTTTGTTCCTCGAATTTCCATGAATTTTTAGATTTAACGTACTCTAGAGATTATACAATGCAAAAGAATAACAAAAAATGTAGCTTCGACAAACGAGATGACGTGAAAAAGACATTGGAAGAATTCCCGAAGGGCAAGGAACTACGGGAATGAAGGTGGCCGAAATAGGACACCAAAGCTATGTCTACATTTTTATTCATTTTAAAATGTATTAAGAATAATTTTAGAGTAAATAAAGACGGTAAACTCTTTACAAGGTTCCCAGCAACACTCTTTCAGAAGAAAGAATAAAAAAAAATCAATTTGAAAATATTACATTTCAAACTTGAGACTTTGACGCTTGCATGCAACTATGCCGAAATTTGGCACACTTACCTTAATTTTGAATCTAGGTGAAATTTAAAGCTTTATGGTACTATTCCAATGAAAAATTAAAAGGAGAAATCTTCTCGCTTAACATTTTTTTTTAAAGTACTTTACACTGTTCACAAGTGCTTCTGTATTATCGACATTTGTTTTTGTTGGTTCTTGTCTCGACTGCACCCCCTCGGTCTGTGCCGTGTTCCAAAATCAGTAAACAGTCATGACAGGAACCAATACAAAAAAAATCGATAACGTAGAAGCACCAGAGTGCTAAAAAATGTTCATGTGCTAAAAAAATGTTCAAGTGTGAGATTTCCTCTTTCATTTTTCATTGAAATATCATCTTAAATAAAGATGATAAAATAATCAAATGTTAACCGATTTCAATTCAGCTGAAAACATGTATTTTCAGCTTAATTCTGTCACAGTAACAGAAAAACAGAGTTTCCGGGGAAATAAACGCTAATATTCCGTTTGGAAATCTGCAGAGTTATCAGCTTTTTTCCTGTGGATATCCTTGAAAGAAATTCCGAAGTATTTTCTTGCAATTATCTAAGAACATTCCTTGGAAATTGAAACAAAATTTCTATAGAATATTCCGAGTATATTTTCCGAAATCTTTCCGGCCAAGACAACCCAATTGAGAAATTGCTCAAGAGCAATTTTCAACTCAAAAGTAGAACAACTGAGTGTTCGTCTGATAGATGAATACTTTCCAAGTTCCAAATTGCCAATTGGCACCTGATCCTCTATTTACTGTGGATGTTTTTTGGAGAAATTTTCTGTGAAAATTCTACGGAATTTTTAATCAATTTTAGGAAATACATTTTTTGAAGAAAAATGTAAAAAGAAATCCACTGGAAAAGTCGTGGAATTTCGTAATATTAAACCATGGACGCCTTTAAGACCGTTCCATGGAAAATTCCGTGAAGAATCTCGTGGAATTAAATAGGATTTTTCCGGTTTCTTAAAGGGTAATTGACGGTTATACCAATACCGCTAATACACTAGATCCCGGCATTATGCACATTTTCGGGATCGAAAAAAACGCGCGAAATGGAATTACGCATCGAGAATATTTGCATACCTTCAGGGGCTTTCTTTTGAATAAATAGGCCGTAGATTGAATTTCGCGCAGAGATCAAACAAAAAGATTCAACTGTTTAATAGAAATGCATTAACAAACAGTACTTTTTAGCCAGAGTTCTTCAATAAATGGTTAGAATATTTAAAAAAAAATTACCTTAATAAAAGAAATTTGAGTTTTATTCTTAAAAAGTAGCAAAATGTTTTCAAATTTCCCACGTCGCAAAATAGTATACATTTAGGTGTATTTTAAAAAACGATTTCAAAATAAATTGACTCCCAAAAGTAGGCAAACTTGCATAATTGTAGGGTAAGTGTACCAAATTTCGGCATAGTTGCATGCAAGCGCCAAAGTCTTATATTTGAAATGTAATATTTTTAATACAAATTGAATTTATTTGTTACTTTTTTATAAGGAGTGTTCCTTGGAACCTTGTAGGCAGTCTATCGTCTTTATTTTCTCTAGATTCACTCTTAATACATTTTAAAATGAATAAAAATGTAGACATTACATTTGTGGCCTATTTCGGCCACCTTCATTTTCACAGTTCCTTGTCTAATGTCTTTTTTAGATCATCTTGTTCGTCGAAGCGACATTTTTTGTTATTTTTCTCATTGTATTATTTCTAAAGTATGCAAAAACTAAAAATTCAATGAAATTCGAGTAACAAAAAATGTGGCCGAAATTACAAGCTGGCCGAAATTTGGCACACTTACCCTATGTGCATAATCCCGAAGTGCATAATGCCAGGACTGAGTGTACACCACAATGCAACGGAAGATGCAGTTAAAAATAAGAAATTTGTTCTTAAGGTTAATTTGGATTTTCGATTTATGAAAGGATAAAGGATATTGATGAATTTTAAAGCTTTCAGAGCAGCAGTGTCCTCACAGTGAGCTTTCCAAGTCAGAGACCTATCAAGCTCTAAGTATTTTAATGTGGAAGACCAAGGGATGTTTTCACCAAGTAATTTAAAAGAATCGCCAAGCAGAAATTTAGCGCTACGGCGTTTAGAAAAGAAAATCGCTTGTGTTTTGGAGGTATTGATTCTTATCTTCCACTTTTTACAATAAACCGCGAAAACTGTTCAAGAGCTCTACAAATTTTTCCTGGATTTTTGGATGCAAAATATATGCAAGTGTCGTCTGCATACATGGCGATGGAACATTTGCTAATACATTCCCTAAGATCATAGGTAAAAATATTGAAGAAGGTAAAGCTCACAGCGCTACCCTGAGGGACTCCAGCGGGAATTTTAAACATTTCAGACCTTGAATCATTAATTCTAGTAAAAAAAAGAGCGCTCCATCAAAAAAGATTTAATGGTCTTAACTAAGTATAACGGCGTTATCACACTTGCACATTAAAATTTTAATGTGATTCACATTAATTGTCGCTTTTGAGCGTCCAAATATGTTATTTGTGTCTTTGAGTCACTTAATATTTGGGGTTTTTCTATTTATTGATAAAGAAGTGGACTTGGCCTGCAAAAATAAGTTTAAATTTACCTAAAGCATAAATATTTTTCACATTAAAAAATTAAAGAGAAAATCGCATTAATTTTTCGCATTAATGCTATAAATCAATTTATATCAAATTTTGCGGGTCAAGTCTACCTTTTTATCAACAAATAGATCAAATTTTGAATGTAAAATGATTCAAACACACAAATTACACATTTGGACTCTCACCAGCGACAATTAATGTGAATCATATTAAAATTTTAATGTGCAAGTGTGATAACACAGTAAAGGAAATTTGGTTGAGATCATTTTGAAAATCAGAGGCTCATGCCAAACGGTATCAAAACATTTTTCAAGATCAAAAGCAACTAGACCTGTGGATCGTTTTTCAACAAGATTTCCCTTAATAAATTTAAACACACGTAGGAGCTGGTGAGACGTGGAATGATGGACACGAAAACCATGCTGCTCATCACAAATGATACCATGACTGGATAAGTGTAAGTTGATACGTGACAGCAGAATCTTCTCGAAAATCTTACCTAAAACGCAAAGTAGGCTGATTGGCCTAAAACTTAGTTGGGTCACGCGAGAAAGAAAGGAATGCGAATTTCGACTTCATGAAATTTTCCTAATCTAAAAGGTCTGCCGGAGCTATTAGGAACACTTTGCACTGAAAATAGCTTAAGAAATTGTCACTAACAAAATTTTGCATACATCACGGCGTTTCCGTAAATTACTTCAAAGAAATCTCCTGTAGGTGTGCAATTTTTCTGTGTCAGAAGAGTGAATCGGGCTTTTTTCGATCTCGAGAATTTCTTTCAAAGTGAAACTCCCTGTATGATCTTTTGATGTCCAAGAAACGTTTAGAGAACGGAATATTGTCGATAGAGCGTAGGAGTACTGCTGCAAACGGCTCATTGACCTCCATATTCACACTTTTGTCAGAGCTTACCGTGAATTCGAGGTATTTAAAGCTTTTGACGACTTTAAAGGTCCAAGAATCGAGCATGACCCGACTGAGCAATAGTTTAAAGTTTAAACAAGTTTTTTGGGTAATAATTATAGGCTGTCTTCAGCTAGAAACAGGATACTTAGAATTTTATTTTTAATATTCTTTATTGAAATTTAAGTGTCTCTTTCCGAATTTTTATTCCAGTAAAACATGGAAATTTGTAAAATTATAATTCTTTTTGTTTTAAACTCACCTTTCATTCGGAGATCTAAAAATGCATTTTTTTTGCACCCGCATCCAATTTCCTTTCACTCCATCTCATCACTCATTCAACCTCTTCCTGCTTCACTTTGTCCTTCTTTTTCTTCTTCTTCTTTTCTTTGACCTCTCCGGGCTGTTCTGTTGCCTCAGCAGGAGCCTCCTCATCGTGCTTCTTCTTCTTCTTTTTCTTCTTCTCACCACTCAAATCCGTTTGACTCGTATCAAGAGTCGTGTCAGCTTCTGCTGTTGTACTTCCCATGCTCAGTTTTCGCTGCAACAAAGTCAAATAGTTTGAAATCTCTTCTTCTGCCACCAAAAGGACAATTTGATGCTTCGAGAGAAGCATCAGGAAGACCAATCGATTGACATAATCATGGGATTTTGTCATTGAAAATCGTTTTATCATCATGAAAAACTGTTTTTTTTTTGTTGTTGGAAAAAAGTAATCAAGGGACTTACCTTATTGCGCAGTTCTTCAGGATCTTCCTGGCCATTTGAACTTGTTCCCTTTGCGCTGTAGTCCACGTAGCTGGTGAGGAATTCCTTGGGGGTATTCTCATTTGGACGTCCGTATTTGTCCAATTTCCCCGCAGCGACTAGCGCCTTCTTGGCTGATGCCTTGGGCCCCAGGCCCCATTTTCTGGGATACACATCCCTCTCCATAATCACTCGCTTGATCTTGGCACAGACGCCATGGTCACAGCTGGCCATTGTGGCCGTAGTCATGAGCGCAATGGCCAGAGCGATTGCTTCGCCTTTTGTTGTGCAAATAACAATCTCCTGATTCAACTCAATTCCATCTTCATACCTCAAAACTCCCGGTAGCATGATTTTGGCACCATAACAAACCGCATTTACCTGGAGACAATTCAGACAATGCCACAATTTAAACGAGGTTAAATTAATTTTATGATAGCGGCTCAACTCTTTCGTCTCTTTTGGGACTCTGAGTACCCAAAGCAGCATATGAATATTCAGTAAAAAAACAGTGTTTTTTAATTATTCAGAACTGAAAGAAATTCAATTCTTTTGGATGATTACAAACTATAAGGATGTCCAAATGTGAGATATTTTTTGTAGGACCTCAATTAATTCCTGAGCATAGATATTTTTGATTAAAAAATGGCGCATTTGTCTTGCAGCATAAGCTGCGGTCCGGAAAGAGTTAACTCTTTCCGGACCGCAGCATATGCTGCAAGCCAATTTCACAATTTTTAATCAAAAATATCTAAGCTCAGGAATTAATTGAGGTCCTACAAAAAGTATCTTACATTTGGACATCCTTATAGTTTGTAATCATCCACAAGAATCGGATTTTTATCAGTTCTGAATAATTAAAAAACATTGTTTTTCATAGAAAATGCATATGCTTCTTTGGGTACTACAGTCCCAAAAGAGACGAAAGAGTTAACGTAATTTTAATAAAAATAATTATTTGACTAAACTCCCATCAGTTTCCCAACTAAGCCCTTTCTCAGCTTAACGCGAGAGATGGACTAGTCAGAAAATGATGAAAATATAATCTGACTATCTTGATGCCAATTACGTTAAGCCATCTCTCGGCTTAAGTTGTAAATGTGTCTAGGGCATTAGACTCTATATTTTTTCATTTATCTCTGATTTTGTTTATCTTCGGCAAAAGAGGAGATAGCAAAGAGAAAACGGTGCAGATAAAAGGGTACGCAGCTGAAGGAAAAATAAGAACCAACAAAAACGTCCCTATTAAGGAGAAATGTGGTCACAGGGACGCAGAGCACATATAACTTATGCAATTATTAAACGCAAATGTTAACTTGTAGATAATCTCACAGTCAGCCAAGAAGACTTCAGCAGACACAAAACAAAATCACTTAGCACAATTGCTGACTTAAGCTGGATAGTTGCAAAAATTATTTTACATTTGGATATATTTCTACTTTAAAGTTATCCACAGTAATAATTTTTTTTTAATAATTCTAAATAGCACAAAAATTGTTTTTTTCTTGTTCCCCAGAGTCCCCAATAAGTCAAAAAGAATTGTACTCAAATTTGACCCATTTAGTCATTGTAAAGAAATACTTGAGATAGAATATTCATATTTTGGAATTAGTTTCTTACAGAGGGTCCCGGTCAAAATCCCGAAAGCCAAAATCCCGAATTCTTAAAAGTGTTAGGGGAAGGTTTTGAAGCTTCGTATTAAAAAAGGAGTCCAAGATTTGAGATTTTTTACTGAATGCCACACACACCGAATCAATTATATATCACTATATCAAAAAAATCTCTTACTTATTGGGTTCATAATTCTGCCTCACAAAATTCCTGTAAGTCCATTTTCCTCTACAGGAAAATGAAAATGTAGCGGCATTTGTTATGAAGGTGCCCTGGTTAACTCAGCTTCGTACAACATTTTTTCCACCTCTGTAGGCCTCATTTTCCCCGAAAACATTACACCGGACACAAAAATTTGGGCATCACTACTTAGATGGAACTTTCATCTACTTGTTTTCACAATTTGTAGGAGGTATCACGCATTAAAAATCAATTTTAAGCTATTTTTCTAACACATGTTTTTTGTCACTCGAAAACCCATTTTTTTCCTGCATTCTGACAGTCAGTTAAGAGCTTGGTTAGGTATGATTCTCTCATAATCACACCTATTGTAATCCTCGGATTTTCTCTAACACCTCCAATGGGTCTTAGAGAACATATTTCGGACGTAACTGATTTCAAAAATGACCGGCCACCAATTTAAAGTTGGGAAGTTCCACTTTAAAACAAGGAAAATTGAATAAGAAATACTCAAAATACATCGAAGTGGCAATTAAAGAATCACATCTACCATAAGCAGTCAAGTTTCATCACTGAAAGTAGTAATCACACCTATTGTAATCCGTGTTTTTTTCTCTAACATCTCGAATTTGTCTTAGAAAACATTTTTTGAACATCAGTGATTCTTAGAATTACCAGTGATAAATTTAAAGTAAAATGTGAAAAATTCCGCTTGAAAACAAAGCAAATTGTATGAAAAATGCTTAAAACGCACCGCATGGGCAATGAAAGAATCACACCTACCATAAGCAGATTCAGGCTTAATGTTTCATTTGACAGAAGTGAAATAAAAACATCTGATGAAGTCTCATTTTGATGAGGAAGTGCCGGAAGTGCATGTTTTCCTTCGAGATTTTTGCCCAACGCACAATAACTTTTGTTTGTAAACATGTTTTCAAAATTTCCCATGAGAATGAGCGAGATGACTAGATCTAGATCTCACTCACTCTCATCGAAATGTCAAAAACATATTTACTAAACAAAAGTTATTGTGCGTTGGGCATTTAGTGAAAATTGTTTAATATCCCAAAATTTTCTTGTGAATTTATTCAGTGGAATCTCTGATGAGTCAAATATTCCAGAGCGTCGTGCACAGTGTGACCGAAAACAGTGAGGAACTCTCAAATTCGGTGGTCAGTAATTTTGACAGATGTTTTTACGAAGCTGCAAAATTCAATTTTCCTGAGCCGCAAGGGTGGTAATTTTTATGAATTTTCCTCCACCCACAAAAACGACCCCCTTCAAGCAAAAGATTTTCATGGTAAATATTAACCCTAATTAAACCCTCTATAACTTGGAATAGTTGCTTTTTCGAAAAGACACTTGCAGTTAAAAATGCATAAAATATTGCACATCAGAATTACGATTTTAGACCCATTTTTTATTTTTGCCTTTTGGACCCAGGAAAAAAGGCCTAGGCTTCCAAGTTTGTCAGGAAATGTGAGATATAGGACCAGCTTTTAGATTATATGTCCATGGATGAAATTCATTTAGTAACTTGGAAAAAAAATCAACTTTTATGAAGCTGCAACATTACGAAGGTGCAAAACCTTCCCCTATAGCTACTTCCACGATTGCACCTGTGCTTGCTTGAGGCAAAGGGAAATCATCTGTGACTCTTAGAAAATTATTCTACACATTATTCTTCATATAATTTCATCCCTTTCAGAATTTTGAACATTCGGGATTTTGGCTGCCACGGTCTTACAGTTTATTACAAGATTTTTTTTTTTTTTGAAAAGAATTTTTTTTGCGAAGAGTCGCTGTCAAACACAGACAGTTATTACACTTAACGGTTACAGAGTGGAAATACTTTGCATTAACTCATTACAAAGTTTATTGATTTAGATAGAGTAACTATCCAAGAAAACAAATTGGCAACTAGAATTCAAATCAGGAAAGAGGAACAAGGCTAATTTTAACAAATTCGAATTTTCCGTACGACATTTTGAGCAAAAACTTTGTATAAACCTTCCGCGAAGTAAGAAAACAATAACAAAATATATTTTTATCTCTATCGGACTATTTTTCCCAGATAATTGAAGAACTAAAGTTACTAAACATCCATTCCCGACAGCAAATCGGATAAAAATTGCCCAGGAATAAATAATCTAAAATCACTCAGTTTGCGTATGATGTATAATACCATGGTAAGGAATGGGTTAATTTTAATCTGTCCTAATTACAAATTTAGATTTTTAGTTAGTTTCAAAAATACAAATTTTAAGTCATTGAGTATTTCAGTAGTGAACCAATGACGAATACGGAACTTTAGAAAGGTGCCTGAAACTCTGGAAATATTTTCGTTTTAGCAGTTCAAATGCTCAAACTTGTAATTTGCGCGTCGTTAAAAAATCCAACACTTAAGACTTCCTTATCTCCCAAAACACGCTTCCAAAGCAAAATAAACACAAAGAAAAAGAGTTCAAAAGAAAACTTACGGAACTGTCCTTCATGAAGATCCTCTTGTGTCCAACGAGGAGTCCTTCCAGTGGCTGAATGACTCTCCTGAGCAAGGATTCATCCTTGTGATGATCATACATGTACTGGGCATCGAGAACATCATGCATGGTTACCATTCCCTCCTTCTCACTCTGAATGCCCGATCTCACCCGGCGCAGCTCAATCATGTGCCCCCCAACGCCCAGAAATAGCCCCAAATGGACACACATTGTCCGGATGTACGAGCCCGCCTCACAGCTAACCCAAAAGACACCTTGGGAATAAGTGGGGACGCCCCAGAGCACAAATCAGTGTGCAATTCTGATGCTATCTCAACCTTCCGGATGGGGTGGAAATTGATTGATTTCGCCCCATTTTGTTTGTTTTTTTTTCAATTCCGGAAAAGGTGATTGGGTAATATTTTGTGTTTTGGGTACTTACCGAGGTTTCTGGATGAGTCAAAGTCCAGGAGTTTGCTCTCATAGACCGATCTCACTCGAAGCTGACGCTTCACGGCCGAAATGAGTGGTGGACGCTGGAATAGAGCTCCACGGAGCTTCTCCAGTCCCTGGTGGACTTTTGTCAGGGACTCCACAGCTGAATGGAGCTTAAACACTGCCACGTACTCCTTTCCTGCACTCTGCTGGGACTTTACGAGTCGCGTGGCACGATCTATGCAGACAATCAGGCAACCAGTCACCTTGGGATCCAGCGTCCCGGAATGCCCGGTTTTGTTGACTTTGAGGATTCTCTTGAGCCACGCCACAACTTCATGTGAACTGGGATTGGAGGGTTTGTCTATATTGATAAAGCCCGAGCTGACATAGTCTCGGATGTCTCTGTTGAGTGGTGATGCCCCAAAGGGCAGTGGCGTATAGTGATTTGTTCTCACATTGAGATGGTCAAAATTCTTCAGCAAAAGTGGCCATTTGCTGGTATCCAATGTGGCCACCTTCTGAGATGGGGCTATTTGAAAATTTCCCGTACGCTGAAGCTCCCCCAGATTCTCCACTTCTTCAGGTTCTTGCTTTATTCGCTTCTTTTTCTTCTCCTTCTTCACCGGAGATGCCATTTCTACAGGAAATCCCAGAGAAAGTTCAAATAAATATGAGATACCAACATTCACCGTCGATTCTATGGCATCTTGGGCACAATTTCCACAATAAATAATAGAAGATAAATAAATATTTATTACCAAAATCTTCCATTTTCTGTGATAATGCACTAACACGTGTTTCCAAATGGTTGACAAAACACACGCCGGAGAGAAATGTGAGGTTATGTTATGTCTCAGGGAAATTTTTTTCAGACAGTCAAAAAAACGCTGACATTTTTCAAGTCCTTTATTTAAAAAGTAACGGACGACAAAACGTAGAAGTTCAATTCAGGAAAAAATCTCTAATTCCAGACAAAAAATAAACAGGAGAGCATTAATCTGATCTCATTAGGTTAATGCTGGTCCAGATGGTACTTCAGGGAAAAATGGAGGAGGTCCAACTGGATATCCAGCTTCCTGCATTAGTTGCATGGCGACCGCTAACATTTCTGTAATGCAGAATGAATATTAAAGAAAATTATATTGCATAATTTATAATAAAATATTTGTTCTTCTTACGGCGTTATCACACTTGCACATTAAAATTTTAATTTGATTCACATTAATTGTAGCTTGTGAGCATCCAAATATGTTATTTGTGTCTTTGAGTCACTTAATATTTTTGGTTTTTCTATTTATTGATAAAGAAGTGGACTTGGCCTGCAAAAATAAGTTTAAATTTACCTAAAGCATAAATATTTTTCACATTAAAAAATTAAAGAGAAAATCGCATTAATTTTTCGCATTAATGCTATAAATCAATTTATATCAAATTTTGCGGGCCAAGTCTACCTTTCTATCAACAAATAGATCAAATTTTGAATATAAAATGATTCAAACACACAAATTACACATTTGGACTCTCACCAGCGACAATTAATGTAAATCATATTAAAATTTTAATGTGCAAGTGTGATAACACAGTTAGACAATATTTTACAGGGATTTTGAATGTTTTCAACTTTTAGCCAATCAGAGATCCGTGATTGGGATAATCACACCAAATATTCAATTCTCTTCACGTTTTTTAGATTGGATGGATAGATCTGGAAAGCTTTTAAAGGTTAACTCTTTCGCGTCATTAGGGTCATATATGACCCGGGGAAAAAACAATTTTTTTGACTATTTACATTAATTGAAATCTATCGGTTTGTGCACGAAATCATAATAGAAGGATGTAAGATTCTTGGCTAATTTTCTCAAGACTCCAGATATTCAGGAAAAGAAAATATTTGAGATCAAAAATCACTAATTTCGAACTTTGTGAAATGACTTTTCTTTTTCAAAATTTTTTATAATTTATTTTTTTCAGCAAAAAGTTCTTTAGAAACACAAAATAGAATATCCAAAGATTGTATATTGCATATTTCGATATAATAAACTACTCTCAATTTTCCAGAAAAGCGTGTAGAATTTTCCGGGTCATATATGACCCTATGGTCCCCAAAGGTAACAGTGTTTTCGTCCCAAATCTATAGCGAAATGTAGTTGGGACATTGTTTTTCTTCGTGAAATGCAGGTGGGACATCTTGCTCCTGGACATTTCATCTTATATCTGATGAATTATAACATATTTTGCAATATTTTAGAGTATTCTGCAAGCGTCTCATATTGTGCAATTGTATTGTGTGTGAATAAATATGTAGATAAGTTTATTTTTGTCAAATACCACTCAAAATATTGTGACAGTGACTGTTCAAGGGATTACCAGGAAGATTCCTTGAACACCAGGAGTACAGTGTTCATCAAGACAATCCAGTTTGCCATGGTTTTGGACAAATTAGTAACTTCAAGCAAAAAAAAAAAACTCTTAAAAAGCCCGTGATATAGATTTTGAAAATGGTACGTACACTTCCCTTGAGGACAATAGGGTCATATATGACCTGGGGTTTTTCCGAGTTTTCACGCAATGGACAATTTTTTGTCCTCTCTGAACTATTATATTTGATCATAAAGCATTAGGTAAAACTCAATTTTACATGAATTCATCTGCTGAATAAAAGTGGGGCGCGAAAAAGTTAAGCCAGTTCAGCCAATCAGGAAACGCGAAGAGACTAAATTTTTAATCCCAATAAATTTCTGATTTCCTTCGCGTTTTGTGAATGGATAGAGCTTGAAAACTTTCCAAGCTTCAGCTAATCGGAGAACGCATTTGGATTTAATATTAATCAAATATTTAATTATCATCACGTTTTTTGAATGGATAGTTTGAAAATTTTTAAAAAAGTCCTGCCAAGCAGAAAATTCGAAGGAGCTAAATATTAAGTTCCATCAAATATTTAATTCCCTTTGCGTTTTATCGTTGGATAGAGCTTTCAAAACTTTAGCCAATCGTAGAACACGATTAAACCAAATCAAATAAAATAAACTTGGAAGCTTTAAAAGCTTTCAAACGCTCAGTCAATTAGAGAAGGCTGCTATAGTATTAAATATTAAAACCTATTGAATATTTGATTCCCTTCGTGTTTTTTGATTGGATAGAGCTTAGAAGCTCTCAAAGCTTCAGCCAATCAGAGACCGTGAAGGGACTAAATATTAAATGCGATTAAATATTTAATTCCCTTCGTGTTTTATGATTGGATAGAGCTTGAAAGTTTTCAAAGCTTTAAAAGGTTCAGCCAATCAGAGAATGCGATTGGAATAAATATTAAACCTCATTAAATTTTTATTTCCCTTTACGTTTTGTGATCGTTCAGAGCTTGAAAGCTTTTAAAGGTTTAGCCAGTTCATCCAGTCAGAAAATGCGAAGGGACTAAATATTAAAGCACATCAAATATTCAATTCCTTCGCTTTTTGTGATTGGATACATATGGAAAGGCTGGAAAGCTTTAAAAGCTTCCAAATCTTTAGCGAATCAGAGACAGCTACTGGAATAAATATTAAACCTATTAAACATATAATTCTTATATAGCTTTGTGATCGGATAGAAAGATAGAGCTTGAAAGCTTTCAAAGGTTAAGCCTGATCATCCAATCCGAAAACGCGAAAGGACTAAATTTTAAATCCCAATAAATTTTTGATTCACTTCGTGCTTTGTGATTGGATAGAGTTGGAAAGCTTTCAAAGCTCTCATAGATTCAGCCAATCAGAGATTGCATCTCAATTAAATATTCACCTTGAAATATTTAATTACCTTCGTGTTTTTTGAATGGATAGAGAGCTTGGAAGCTTTCCAAGTTTCAGCTAGAGAACACGAAGGGACTAAATTTTAAATCCCAATAAATGTATTTATTTCTCTTCGAGTTTAGCGATTGGATACAGTCTGAAAGCTTTCAAAGCTTCAATCATTCAGAAAACGCAGACACTGTTATATTAAATCTCAATAAATATTAATTTATCTTCGCGTTTTGTGATTGGATAGACTTTGAAAGCTGTAAAAATTCTCAAAAGTTCTGCCAATCAGAGAATGCGTTTGAATTAAATATTAAATTCCATCGAATATTCAATTCTCTTTGAGTTTTGGAATTGGACACGATTTGATGAAAACTTCCAAAGCTTCAATCATTCAGAAAACGTGAAGACTAAATATTAATTCCCATCTAATATATTTAATTCCTCTTGCTTTTTATGATTGGATAATAGAGCTTGAAAGCTTTAAATGCTTTCAAAGTTTCATCCAATCATAGAAAGCGAAGGAACTAGATTTTTTAATCCCATTCAATATTTGATTCCCTTCGCGTTTTGTGATTGGATAGAGCTTGCAAGCTTTCCAAGCTTCAGCCAATCAGGAAACGCGTAGGGACTAAATATTAAATCCCATTAAACATTAAATTCCCTTTGCATTTTATGATTGGGTAGATCTTGAAAGTTGTAAAAGCTCTCAAAAGTTGAGCCAATCAGAGAACGCAATTGGATCAAATATTTAATTTCCTTTGCGTTTTATGTTTCCTTTACGTTTCGTGTTTTTCGATTGGATAGATTTAAAGCTCTGAAAGCTTCAGCCAATCAGAGACCGCGAAGGGACTGAATATTAAATGCGATCAAATATTTAATTCCCTTTGCGTTTTATGATTGGTTAGAGCTTGAAAGCTTTAAAATCTTCAGCCAATCAGAGAACACGAAGCAATTAAAATGTTTTATATGGGCTAAATTATCAAACTCACCAATAAGTTTGGCATATTGTGGATTATTCATGATCCCATCAGGTGCCTCTGCATCGACCTCAGCTTCTACAGTACTGCAGCAAACTTCTGCTTCCTCTTCAGATAAAACACCCACAAACACAAATCCCAAAAGAACGAAGAAAGTAAAAATTCCAGACATTTTCGAACGACTTTCGTAATCTTTCTGCCAATTTCCTCACTCTAATCCACCTTTTATACACCTCAAATGCTGAAAATTTGCAAAATTTCCACTGAATCATCCAAATCACCTCGATCTCTTTCAATTGTGTCTCCCAGAAAAGCGACCCCGATATTCCCACCAAAACACAGCCCCAGTCAGTTAAATATTTTTCTCTCTCTTGTTTTCTTTTTTTTTATTCATCCAGACAACAGATTACACAATTTTTTGTCCTTTCTTCACAATTATTTACCTTTTTTTTTTAAATTCTTTCCAAAATGAAAAGAAAAAAAATATTCACCTAATTTCAACTCGATTCATATTAGTTTTTCTTTTTTTTTTTTTTGCTTGAACTCGAGTTCACAAACTCTCGTCCAAGTACGGAAAAATACATATTACACTTTTTTTTGCCCCGCAATTTTCCAAATGGAAAGAAATTCTTTTATTGAATTTTGGGACAAGCACAAGAATAGGCCTCATTTCCTATTTCACGCACAATATATCCATTCTCCTCGATCCCAAGGATCATTATACAATTTTTTAAACAATTCATCTAAATTTGTTTTTCTTTTTACTTAAATACTCATTTATTAGAAGTATATGTGTCTTATTTTGTTTGCAGAGAGAATATCAATGCTGTATGATGTTTCTATTTATTTTATTTTTGCACAAAAATAGTCACAGATGTTTAATTAGAGAGAAGTTAGGAAGAGTGGATGATATTCCCAAGAGCACATTAATTTATTGTTAGATGTCTTTTCAAGTCTTTTTCTAAATAAATGTTCTTTAATCTTTCCGTACAGAAGTACCTAGATCTTGAAAAATTCGAAAATCTATTTGAAGATCCAAAAAAGAGACTTTCTTAGTTTTAGATAATTCCGCAAGGTGGCTGAGATACATCCTGTTCGAATTTCGAAGTGCTCAAGTGTCAAAATGTATCGGTCTTCACATTTTTGTGAGGAAAAAAACTGAACAACAACGTTTACTGTTCTTGTCCCATTATGCAATCACCCCATAATCACTGAGTAACTCTTTTACCAGCTTTTTAGTGTGATATTTGATAAATTTTCCCCAACTTGTTCGAAAATTTAGTATGAAAATTCGAAATTGAATTTGAATTCTTCTAACTTCAACGACTTTTTGTGCAAATAGAGTTTCATTTACCTTTCATCCAAGACACTATTGGAGAATCAAAATCTACTTGTGATCGGGCTCAATATGTGCATTTGAAGATTTTCTTCTTTAAGATTATTTTGTTGCGTTCAGTTTTTTTTGCTCTGTGATCGTTTTTTTTTTTCCTTTTTAAAATAAATGTGATGCAAATTTAAGATTACCCAAGACATCCTACAAAGGGACTTAGTAAAAAAAATTGCACTCACAGCCGGAGATTTGTTTTTTTACAGTGTCTCTGCTAAAAGATGTTCGAAAAGTTCAAACTAAATTTCGAATTTACACATTAAATTTTTCGATCAAGGCTATGAAAAAATGTTAAATTCTAAACTAAGAAGCTGTTAAAAAATTTATAATGGGATCAAATATGAGCCTCGTTTGTGCGACTTTCCTCATAAAGAGAAGATTGACACCGTTAAGAATAGATACACTGAGAAATTTCGAACAGTAAATTCCGAGCATTAACCGATCTTAGATTAATTTAAATCCTGGCAGTGAATAACACAAATTTGTCTGCTCAGAACCAAAGTGTTATTGTATCTTTCACATCAGAAGGTGTCTCGGATGAAAGATGTTCGAAAATTCAAACTGAATTTTCGTACTATGTTTTTAATAATTTATAAACGAAATTAAAAACGTATGAAAGATATTGCTCATTTATTGAGGCAGGAATATTATCAATTTCGTTGCTTTGGTTTTCTAAACCGAATTGATACATTTCGAAATTCGAACAAGAAATAATATCACTCATTCGAAATTACAGGAGTTAACTCGATTTTTCGGTTTTGATGTACTTAGGTTTGAAAGGAAAATTATTCAATTTTGAGATAAATACGGTAAGAAGAGCAACTTCCGAACGTGACAGAGCCTTCAAATGGTTCTGTTCGGCAATAATCTTTCGAAGAGACAAAGCCACTCTAAAACTAAGCCAAACCTATTCGAAAATCGACTGGTGAAAGTACAAATTCACATTATTTGCAGCTTCAGCGCTGGCAGTTTGTCCATTTCGAATTTTCGGTATTTTTGACACTTCATGAATTTTGTGAAGTTTTGTGGAATTTCAGTATGACAGAACGTTTGAATTTCATTAAAATACAGTAGACTCTCTCTCAATCGTCTCGGCGAAAAATTTTGTTGACAATTTTCACGTTTAATTATGAAGCTAATTCGCTCAAATTCGCTGTAGTTCTTCCTATTTTGTCGTGATTCTTTATAATTGAGCGCTTTTTGTGGAATTTACAAAGGCTTTGATGCCCAAATCTATCGATAAACTGGATGACATTTTGCCCCAAATGCCCAATTGAGAGAGAGTCTACTGTACATCTAATTTGAACATTTCTTTGATATAGATGACATTTCCTCATCTGTGGAACAATATTTTCAAAAATATAACGGAATTCATGTGAAATGCACTTTGCCTAAGTTATGAAAAATTACTTTAGGGAATATATCAGTGTAATTTATTGTGAAATAAATGGAATTTGTTGAGGAAGTTAATATGATTATTTTGAGGAAACACCAGAGAAAAATGGTTCTAATTCAGACTCCACGCAAAACTTTCTTCACATATCCGCAAATGTGACATTTTGAATTCAATCGTAGTCGTTCAAATTTGAGGAACTCTACTGTAAATGCCCTTTTCATGAATTTATTCAATTTGTGTAACACGTCACAGGTTTTTTCGTTATGCACTACACCTCAACTGGAGAGAGAGAGCTCTCAAATCGGGAAGATTCTTACTGAACGTAAGGAACATTGCATTTTTTTCTTTTTATTTTGACGCAAAAATTCTCTTTTATAAACTATTAGGGGCAGATGGTCGACTTCTGAAGAAGAAATTATATTCAGTATAGAGATTTTTTTCTGAGGTATCCAGAAAAATGCAATGTTCGATGGCTGGTGCTAATGCGTTCGGAAGCTGAGTACCTACCACAACTTTAAAGTGAAAGGACGCAGAAATGATTTTCTTCGGCTATTTTTATAAAACAGAAGCATAACTCATACAGGTTGTTCTTTTGTTACGATTGCTCCAGAAAAATGGGCCCATTATTTGGAAGTATACAAGGGTATTAGGGGAAAGTGCTCTCCCTTCGAACGTTCATTCCTTCGAATAATGTGAATTTCTTTTGTTTTTCCTAAGAGATTTACACCTAATTATCACGGAATTATCAACAGTCGATGATAAGCCACCTAATATTTAATAGAAATGTGTAAATTTCATAGGAAAACTAAAAGAAAATTGACATTATTCGAAGGTATGAACGTTTGAATGGAGAGTACTTTCCCCTAATACTGTTTTATTCTTCTGTAACAAATTAGATTATATTAATGCTAAAAAGGTTAAGTAAAAATTTAGTTTTAGTCAAATTTATTAAAGAAATTATTTTAAATGGAAAAAGAGTGAAATTGTCTTGGCAAAGAGAACATTAAGAAGTTGTGAAATATCTTGAATTTTGACATTGTCTGGTGTAAAGTAAATTTTAATTTCTTATCATTTATTAGTTTTTTTTTTCTGGTTAAAATGGATATTTATATTGGCCACTTTGAGCTAAGTGATAAACACTTTATATTCTTTTAAAATCGCTCAGAATGAATTATTCACTTGATTCTCACAATTTATTTCAAATATTCGAAATTTATTTGAATTTTCGAACAATGACTTTACCTTTTAGCCAAGACACTTTCAAATAACCAAACTGTGACTGCGAACCGATGGATTTGAATATGTTTTCTTCTTTTTTGAGTTCTGTGAGATATTTTTTGAGTTTCATCCATTTTTTTTAAGATAATTTATTGATTAGCAGTTTATGAGTTTCATGGAGCTTTTCTTGGCTATGGACCTGATTCTTACCATTCACAAGTAAATCTTGAAAAATTCGAAAATCTATTTGAAGATCCAAAAAAGAGACTTTCTTACTTCTTGATAATTCCGCAAGGTGGCTGAGGTACATCCTGTTCGAATTTCGAAGTGCTCAAGTGTCGAAATTCACATTGTCGGTCTTCACATTGTTGTGAGGAAAAAACAGAACAATGATGCTTACTGTTCTTGCCCCAGTATTTAAATCACTCCATAATCACTGAGTAACTCTTTTGCCAGCTTTTTTGTCTGACATTTGATAAATTTTCCCCACCTTGTTCGAAAATTTAGTATGAAAATTTAAAATTGAATTTTAATTCTTCGAAATTCAACTACTTTTTGTGCAAATAGAGCTCCATTTACCTTTCATCCAAGACACTATTAGAGAATCAAAATCTACTTGTGTTTGAGATCATTACCTTTTAGCCAAGACACTTTCAAATAACCAAACTGTGACTGCGAATCGATGGATTTGAATATGTTTTCTTCTTTTTTGAGTTCTGTGAGATATTTTTTGGGTTTCATCCATTTTTTTAAAGATAATTTATTGATTAATAGTTTATGAGTTTCATGGAACTTTTCTTGGCTATATGGCCCTGATTTAGTCCGACAGCCAAGACGTAAAAAGGAAGAAGAAGATGGAGTTTTTCTGATACCGATCCGGAAACTTTCACACAATATTTTGAACTTTTGCGGATTTTTTTTATTTGTGTTTTTCAAAATTACTTAGAACATTTCATCGAGTTTTATGATGTTTTACTGTAGTTTATCTAATTTATTATCAAACTGTATATTTTTCTCATATTTCGCGGATTTTTTGAAAGTCTTTTTCTATTTTGTGTTTTAAGACTTAGGCTGCTATTCTGCCATCTTTATAATTTTATAACTGAGCAAGATCCATGAAATTTGGTATTCTCACAGAAAAAATATAAAGTTCTAAAATATTAGTACTCTCCAAATATTTTAGACCTTGTTGTAAAGTCTCCAACAAAATTTTCAAATTACCATATTATATATCCAAGAATTTATCAATTCATCCAAAAATTCTTTGACAGTTCCATACATTTTCCTGTACGATCCAAGGAAAGTTTAGAGATCCTTTTAAATTGTGTAAAGTGAAAGTTTTGTCAAGGTTGAATTGAATATAATTACCTTTAAAAATATTTTAATGGTTTTTTCGTGAAAAATAACAAACCACTGTAAACACACAGTGTCAAATAATTCCGCAGATGGCACTGCACGATAAGTCTCCAAATTTTTTATATCTTGTTCAATTTTTGCTATAAAATTTCTTGGCGGCAGAATTGCTCAACCTTGGATTGACTCTAACAAGAATTCCAAATTCCGCAAAATCTTACAAAATTATAAAGATGGCAGAATAGCAGCCTTAATCTTTATTTTCAAAAATATTTTTTTCTTGTACTTTCTCGGGCATTGTAAATTTTTTGAAAATGTTTTTCGGATTTTTAAGAGGTTTCTCAAAAAAAATTATTATTATCAAGTGCTTCGGGTTCTCTGAAACATTCTCCCATTCTTCGGAAAATAGACACAGGACAGGATTTACCATTCTTAAAGAAATCTCTTATTGCTATCGCATTCAAAGAGTGAGCAATAAATTCATTTCATATTTTGCCACTGTTGGAACTATATTTAATGAAACTTTATTTAATTTTTCTCTTAACGAAACTTGATTAAATTCTAGTTCATTTACCAAGGTCTTAAAAATTTAATTTGTCTAATAAATCATCTGTCAATGCGATAGAGATTGATTGAATTCCTGGCTGATGGAATTCAAACAAAAATCTGATAAATAAAATGCAAAAAAGAAAAATTAGCGCTATTTTTTGCGTGTTGAGAGTCAGTCAGAAAAAAAATAATGGCTTTGTTTATTTTCTCAATAAATAATAACTTAATTAATTTCTCTGCAACATTAATTAAATGGAATATCACCCGGAGTGTTAATAAATGTTTCATTTAAACTTCCTACCTTCTCTGTAAATTCCCTTGGGAATTTCTTCTCTCTCTCTCGGTGTCCTGCTTCAAGTCTTTCCTTAAAGTCTAGTGATATTGATCTCAGGTCGTACACGCGAAAAGCTCATATACTTCTCTCTCTCTCCGTTCTTCCCTCTGGCCTATTGCCACACATTGCCCAGATTGAGATTGCCGAACTGTTGATTGAGATTGGGATTGGCGTTTGGGGGTGGGGCCGCCTTGAGGTTGCCCGTCGTGGCATTTGTTTGTGGCTGCTGGAATGGCGTAAATTGGGCAAAAGCACTCGGTTGCATTTGGGTCTGAGTCGTTGGAAATCCGAACATTGCACCATTATTGAGACTCGGTGGAGGAACAGGCTGCGGAGCCCCAAAGGGTGCCGCTGGGTAGCCCGCGGGCACCCCAAAAGTTCCCTGTTGAGGAGCCCCACCAAATGGCGGAAATTGCGACTGAGGCGGTGGGAATTGGCTGAAATTGCTGAAATTCGGCGTTGGTGCTGTTGCATAGAGTGCCATGATGCTATCCTTGGTCATCTTGGCCTTCTCCTTCTCACTGGGCACCTGATTGAAAAAGTCCGCTTCCTCCTTATCCAACGCATTGCCCCCCTTGGAGTCCGCCTCAGTGGCAGGAGGAGGAGCACTTAGAAAACTGTTGAAGGCATCCCCAGCCAGATCACTGGCTGACTTACTGGGTCCATTGGCGGCTACAGGTGATGACAAACCCAGCAAATCGGATGTGGCATTTGTAGGGGCATTATGTTCAGCAGCAGCAGCAGTAGCAGTAGTAGTACGGGAACTCTTGGGACTACTCGAGGTGGCTTTCGGCTTCGGCAGGGGAGCTGGAATTGGTGCAGATTTTCCCAGATTCTTCTTACCTCCGCCTGCATCTGCAGACACCACACTCGAGAGACCCAGAGTACTTGAAGACTTCTTTTTTCTCTTCAATTTCTCCATCTCTTCCTCAATCTCCTTCTCCCAATCCACCTGAAACATAATCCATCAATTAACCCTATTTTAGAGATCCTAATTAACTTTGGATTCTCTAAAATGCTAACTTTTGTAGGCCGAAGAAAAAAATATGTAAAAAAATATCATGATGCTATTCCAATGAAAAATTAACACTTTTTTAGCACTTTACTGTTCTCAAGTGCTTCTGTATTATCGACTTTTCTTTGCGTTGGTTTCTGTCTCGACTGTTTTTCTCAGTTCTCAATCTTGTTCGAAAATCACAAAATAGCTACACAGTAAAAAATTGTGTGAGAAATAAAGTTGTGTAATGTCACAAGTATTTTGGTTATAAATTGTAAAATTACTATCATATTTGTAGTACGATAACTAGCATAATGCTAGTAAAATTATGTTTGTGTAATGAAATTTGTGTATGGGAAAATTTGTGTAAGAACTGTCAAAATTTCATTGTTTACTATTGCAATTTTTCTAAGATTTTAGTCATTTTTCGCATTTCTAACTGTCTAATTGTCTTCTAAAATCATTCATTGGATTCTTAAAATATGCCTCAGTCGTAAAAAATGAGGAATAATTATGTAGTAACAGAAAACATCACGTAAATTAGAAAAATTGACGATGCAACTCTTGGCCATTTGCTTAACCCTTTAAGGACGATTGGAACACCGGTGTCCCATAAAGAAAATAATTTTTCCTGACTACCCAAAGTTATTTTTTTCTTATGTCTGTACATAATTGTAAAGTAGAAGGTTTAAGGAATCTAGAATATTTTTTGCAAGTCTCTAGCTATTTGTTATGCAGTAAATATTTAAGCTCAAAAATGGCGAATTTTTAAATTCTCAAATTCATAATTGATTTTATTAATTTTTTATACTTCCAATTTCTTTTAAGCAAAACCCTTTTGGCAATAAAAACTACAATACTCATATGTAATATTTTTCATTAAAGCGAAAAATATTATTTATTGGTATTGTCAGAAAAATTACTTAAATTTTTGGGCTATTTTTGTCCCTATCGTTCGTAGAAGCACAAAATATTGAGGCTATGTGTAGAAAATTTTGCGTGGAGTGCCATTTTTCTCTGATGTTTCCTCAATATTATCGTATTATATTAACTTTCGCAACAAATCCCATCTATTTCACAATAAATTACATTTATATATTTTCTAAAATTGTTTATCTTAATTTAGGAAAAGTGAATTTTACAAGAATTCCGTTATGTTTTTGAAAATATTGTTCAAATTTGAGGAGTGAGAAATGTCATCTATACCCCCCAAATGTTCAAATTTGAGGAACTCTACTGTACACCGAATCAGACTCTGTTGGTCTTTCCAAGGTTAGATGTAAGACTTATCATTGATTATGTTTCTCAGTTTAATTTTTATTGTTGATTTTCAGTCCGTAAAAAGTGTCTCGTCGTTAAAGGGTTAAGCATGCGTCCAAGTGATAACACCTGTGGATCAATTCAGGGATTTCACTGATTATCCACTGGATTATAGGTTTAACTGATTTTTAAAAGCCCAATAGAGCTTCCAAATACCCTTTTTTCATTCACGAATATCAGGGCAATCAGCAAAAAAGTGTTTGTCAATAAATTTGATATTGACCACCTTCCGCAAAAAATGATAAGTCGAATCGAACAAATTTTACATAGATATAAAAATAAAGATAATAATTTCAAAAACAATGGGCTATATTCTGCCAATAAAGATAAAGCTAAAAAGAAAGAATTAATGTGAAAAATAAATAAAAGATAAGATTTTTATTATTATAAAAATTCTGTTTTGTAGTTGCGTCTGCCGCCGACTCATTACGGGCTTCAGACCTGAAATTTAGCCGTAAAATGGTTTCTCTAAATTCTTATCAGTTAGGATTTTTTGGAAAATTTCGACATAGAGTTGGATATGAATGATAAAAGTTCCTAAATTATAAAAAAAAATCAATAAATTTTCTCGCTATTTAGGATTTTGAGACCTTTGGGAACTAGTCTGAAGATCAATTACCGGCATCACAGGTAAACAGCAGAAACCCTGAGTTAATAAGCCGTATATGCCAATTCATATAAACGAGTAAAAATCCATACTACATTATTAATGTATAATAAATCATAATGCCCGATGCAAAACAACCTTTGTTTTGTAAACAGGTTTTTGACATTTCAGTGGAAGTGAGAGGTCTAAATCTAGTTATTTAACGCCTAATGCCCAACGCACAATAACTTTTGTTTTGTAAACCATGTTTTTTGACATTTCAATGAGAGTGAATGAAACTGAGATTTAGTCATCTCGCTCTCTCTCATATGAAATTTTGTAAACATGTTTGCAAACAAAATTTATTGTGCGTTGGGCATAACCCACAATAACTTTTGTTTTGTAAACATGTTTTTGACGTTACAATGAGAGTGAGTAAGATCTAGATCTAGTCATCCCGCTCACTCTCATAGAAATTTTCAAAAAAATGTTTACAAAACAAAAGTTATTGTGCATTTGGCATAAAGCTGACAAATATGACAAATGTCCTTTCTTTTGGCTTGGATAAATTATATTTCAAGATTTGACACTCTAAGTGAATATTTTCCAAAACCTCTTAACTGATGAGAAATTAAAGTAGTTAAGCCATATGGCTAAACCTTATGTCTGAAATCATTATATTATGCCCCAGATACACGTACGACTTAAGCCGAGAGACGGCTTAACGTGATTATAATCAAAATGATGATCAGATTACATTTCCATTTCTTTCTGACTAATGGATTATGAAGAACGGATTTTATTTTTAAGTTTATTGGACCATAATTAGTCTAGAAAAAATTATCTCACTTACTTCTTTTTGCATATTTAAAAGTTGGACGTTAGAGGGTTAAATAAATAATAAATAAATAAAGTAATACCGGCTTCAGACTTGAGGTTTATCTGTTATGGCTTAATTGAGGAGCCCAGAGCAAAAAAAAACGCTATTTTAATAGAGAAATGCATACAACTTAGACTTTTTTTGCTCTGAGAGCGCCTCAATTTTCAGAGAAATTTTTGTATTTTTTTTTTATTTGGCTATAGTGCTAATTCAGTGACGAATTAAAAAAGTAAATATTTCTTTTCAGCTGTTATTCTCTTGAACATGTTTCTAGCCCATAATTGTTCATATGTGCTTCTGCATTATCGACTTTTCTTTGTGTTGGCTCATGTCTCGACTGTTTTCGCCAGTCCTCGCCGTATTCTAAAACCACTAAACAGTCGTGACAGGACCCAACCCGAAGAAAAATCGATAATGCAGACATTGAGAAAAAAAGAGGGTAAGATTAACATTTTTTCCTCCGAACTTTAACACTTTTTATTAAGGGTAAAATTAACATGAAAAAGGGTAACTTTAACCCCTACTACACATAAAAAGCATAATATTTACACCGATTTTGGATCAATACTGCAAGGTAAAATTAACATTTCCGGAATGTTATTTTAACTTTTTCGGATTTCTCTCAGTGGAAGCACTTGAGCAGTCATGGGCTCAAAAAACATGTTCAGGGGAAAGACTTCCCTTTTTCATGTTTTGTTGCAATAACAGCTTAAAACTTCAATCTTAAGCTGACGATTGCTTAAGAAAATTAATTAATTTTCCTTACGTAAAAATCGGGAAATCTAAGCTGAATTTATAATAAAAATAAAAAAGTTTGCAGCAGATTGAGGAGCATTTTAGTAAAAATTTTAATAAAATTATAATTTGTATAGAAATATTTTTGACAAAAAAAAAATCATGATAAAGCTTCGGAACTCTGATGCTTTAGAACAGATTTTACCTTCTCTAAATTCTCGAGAATGTTTTTGGTAGAACTGAATTCAACCTGAGCATTACTTAGCTATTATTGGCTACTGATAATGAAGGTTTTTTTTTTGGGTAAAGGTCATCCTCAAGCATGCGACTTAACCCTCTAACGGTGTTTTCTTTAATATGCAAAAAAAAGTTCTAAGACAATGTTTTCTAGGATAATTATGATCCAATAAAGTCGAAAAAACCCATCCATTCTTTTGTAGTTAGGTGAGAAAATATAAAAGTTTTTTGAAACTATTTTTGCTTCTAAAATTCACATTTTTAGTTTTTTCAATTTATTTAAATAAAATATTCAAAATAGAATGGCATATCTTTCAGTAAAAAATAAATTTATTTTAGTCAGATAACTTAAAATCGGTATTTTTATGGAAATTGGAAATGAGTTTTTTTGCACAAATATTTTTTGTTGCTTTTTCTCTGACCTGTCACACAAAACTGGGAATAGCAACAAAACGAAGAGTCAAAATGAGTCCAAACTTTCAAGAGATGTTTATAAGACTATTACCGAGGACACTATAGCACTTTTAAATAAATAAAACCTTTATTGTCGCTGTAAATGTGATTTTTGTGAAGACCGCCTGAAGGCGGTCTTACCCGTTAGAGGGTTAAATTTTCTGGAAGTCTTTTAGAATTCGTAGAAGATTGTAGTAAATTTCAAGACCTTTCAAAAACTACCAAATTTCTTCTGATCGGTTAAGCTATCTAAGCAGTAATTAAAAAAAAATACGAAAAAAATCGAAAAATACACAAGTTTTATTTTTTTTCTGTCGCATGCTTTGTTACCCATCACCTCATTCAACCGCGATGAAAAATTCATTGCGGAAAATCCATTTAAAAAAATACGGACGAAAGCAAACAAACCGCTCTGGTCGAGCAGTTGGATAAATACAAACTCATTGACCCATAAAATAAAGGCAAGCCTATAGGGGAAAGTGCTCTCCCTTCGAACGTTCATGCCTTCGAATAATGTGAATTTCTTTTGGTTTTCGTAAGATATATATTTGATAGAAATATTTGATAGAAATGTGTAAGTCTCTTAGGAAAACTAAAAGAAAATTCACATTATTCAAAGGCATGAACGTTCGAAGGGAGAGTACTTTCCCCTACAGGAATTCATGGTAGGAACTTTAGAAGATTTCTTACCTTTGGCGGAGGTGGCTGAACCCATTCTCTAGCTAAGTACTTCTTATGCTCATACTTGGCACGAATAAAAGTCTCCAGCGCCGAATCAGTCTGTGGACGACGGAATCCGTCCGGAAGTTGAGCTTCATAGACAGCACGAGCCCGAGAATTGCCCATCTGCTGCAGGGACACCTGCAATTTTTTTCCCCCTTTAGCACCTGTTCCACCTTTCACAAAACCCAATTACAGGCACCACTCACCACTTGTTCAGGTGTCCATGCATCCAGATTGACAGATTTCACGCGTGAGATGTGAACCCCCAAATTTCTGTGAATCCCAGCACATCGGATGCAGAGAAAAACGCCCAGATTCCAAGACGCCCATCTGGGTCCTACAAAATCCCAATAAAAACCCCTTTTGAGCACTACACCAACATCCGGGAGTATTGAACCTTAACCATGTGGCTTCCGGTCACTAGCCGGAACTACATGGTGTTGCAAGTGGCTTGAAAAACTCCCCAAATATGCAAAAAAAATCAGTGTTTGACTTCCGGAAGTGTCACGCAAGAGACACTTTCTCTTTTGTGCTTTTTTCCCACAAATTTTTGCACCTGCCCACCCCAAGGCTCTCTGCTAATTGCTTTGCCCAGAGATAAAGTGAGAAGAGGAATGCAGAGAATCTTACCTTTTGCATCGCAATCAACACAGTATTTGTTATCTTCATCTCTGAGCATTTGAGTCAGCAAATTTTGACACTTCTCCTGGACAAATTTTGTCCTTTCGCTCTCCTTCTTACTGCTCATCCTGTTCTATAGGCTTTTCACAATCTCCCAGGAATTTCGATGTATCCTTCAGAATCTTATTACTCCACACAAAATGCACAAAAAAGTATGGAAATAACAAATAAATTTTATGGAACACGTCCACGGTTTTTTTCTCCCTTTTTTTCACTGACAGCTGTCACTTTTTGGCTGTCGGGGCTGTCGCGTCGCATCTGGCAACCCTATGGGATATTTTTCTCTACGAAAAAAAATTTCCCATCAAAAAAACATCGCCTGCTGAAGATGGGCGACGGTGTTTTTGCGTAGTTTTTTGGATTTTGTGTGAAAAATTTGCAATTTTCGTGTTTGTGTGAAGAAAAAGCATGTGGAATTATGTTTCAAGGAGGATAAAGGACACTTTGGAGAAGACGGCCAACATCTTCGATGCAAGCCGTGCTCATTTCAATCAATTTGAGTGTCCACTGAGTGCTCGCAGGAAGGCTGTGATAAGATTCCGAAAGAATAAATGTTCCTTAGCACACTTCCGTAAGTCCTCATCCGTCGGCACCGCCACCAAGGGTTCGGAATCTGGACAGGATGAATATAAGGAGCATATTCCTCATGAAAATCTCAATCAGTCATGGATTGGAGCTATAACTTGGGTAAAAGAGCATTTGATAACTCTTATCAAGGTTTGATTAGGAGCAATAACTCCTCTTGTTTTTTGGTCAACAGAGCAGTGCCATTATTTGCGGATGGTATACCAGTCAGCTGCTTTGCCTGCGTCGGCGTCAGTTGGATTGGGACCGCAGGAGTGCCTTCCATCCTGCAATTTGTGCTCTCATTCCACCCCATCGCAGCTTCCACACAAATATCGTCTCCCGGATCGCATTTGCGGCCCCTGAGAAACATCATGGACCCGGGAAGTCCAAGGACTTCCCACTGGATCCTGCCACCTTCGTGTACAACGTGAGCAACGATGAGGTACAAGATGAGCCAAAACTTTCCACTGAGGTAAGTTTATGCTTCGTTTACTAAGCCATTGACAAAAAAACGCGAAGAGTGGATAAGCAGATCGTAAACTGAAGGTCACGTGCAGAGTCTTTATTTTTGTCTCGATCTCGCGGAAGAGACAAAAAAAGAGGACCAGAAAGAAGCAAAGGGTTACAAGGCAGAAATTCTGTGAATTCAAAGATATTCAGGAGGCTTGCTTGCATACTTGCAAAAAATTTTTTCGGTATTTTTCCTTCGAAGATAAGGATGACTAATTAGAAAAAAAACAGATAAATGGACCTTTATTTTTGATAAAAACTAGAGAATTTGCCTAAAGATTAAACAAAAAAAAAAAAAACAATAGCTTTTTATCTCTTCGGGCATTTATTCGGGTTGTTCTAAAAGTTCGTGGCGAATTATTCTATTGAACGAAATAATAAATAGAAAAAGAAAAATGAGCAGTAAAAAATTAAATTCGATTTGGAAAGAATTAAATTTGGTCAGTAATTCCCCTGGGACACCTTTTAGATAAGAAGAATTTCGTGAAATCAAAATTCACGTCCCTTTCTCTCTCAAATTATGTTGAATACAGTAGACTCTCTCTTAATCGGGAATATGGGGCAAAATTGTCATCCGGTTTAGCGATAGAATTGAGCGTCAAAGCCTTTGTAAATTCCACAAAAAGTGCTCAATTATAAAGAATCACGATAAAACAGGAAGAACTACAGCGAATTTAAGCGAATTAGCTTCATAACTAAACGTGAAAATTGTCAACAAAATTTGTCGCCCGATTGAGAAAGAGCCGATTGAGCGAGAGTCTACAGTATGAAGAAGAATTTGACGTGATGTTCAAGAAGAAGAAGGTTAGGAAAGAGCGCCCGGCCGGAACAAAATCGGAGTTATAACATATTTCCATGATACTAGTCTGACAAAAATCTGAGTCCGATTTGTATTATATTTTTGATATTTTTCATTTAAAAATATATGATATTCGTACTCTGTAATTGTCCGGGATATGTTCCACTGCCACAATAACATCGAAAATAAATGTGCAATTTTTTTTACTATTTTGCAAAGATTTATACAAAAAGAGGCATAAAAGTAGCCAATGAAGCTTAAGAATTACGTTTCCTGTAAGAAAATGGCCTCATCAAATGATAAAATTAATAATTGTGATTCACACGTACACGGCAGTCACACCAATACAACGGTGTTATCACACTAGAAAATTTCACATTGAAAAGTTGCTCATTAAAACTACTAGAACCACTCGAAATCGCTGATTTAGTCAGGACACATTGATAGAATTGCTCAATGTCACGATGGCATACGGGTTGTCAGATGAGTGTTCTTGTTTTTGAAGCATTTCAGTCGTTTGAGTGAAAATGTGTGATTTTAGTGACGAAGAGGAAGTTATTTTCCTGTACACTGCTTTTGTGTCGTGCAAAAGGACCCGCCAAGCGAAAAGAAGGAAGGTGTGGGCGAGAGAATGGCTTTTAACGCGACCTTCACATGGTTTCGTTGAAAATCTTTATGACAACATCGCAAGGGGAGATTTTTTTGGAGACAATGATTTTCTCCGGATGACTTCGGAGGAATTTGAAGAGCATCTTCAAATCGTAGGGCCTTATCTACAAAAGAAGGCGATTTGTGACTCAATTTGTCGCAAACGGATTGAAAACCATCAGATCGGCTGCCTCTATTTTTGTATTCTCGACATATTTGTAGTCCCAAATGACGGATGCTTGATGTATAGCCTCAATCAATTCCGCCACCATCTCATTTGACCACGAAATCCTAGAAGTTTATGAACGAATATAAAATGTAGATCGAACACATTTTTGTTTAGCTTTTTCTTACTTATCCTCTTCACCGATCTTTTTCAATGCATTTTGCCCTTTCTCCATCTCGTTTACGATAAATTGGCACTACTTTTAATCACAATTTCATCACTAATAAACTGGTGGGAGAGTGTGGTGCAGAAACTACCCGAATGACTGCAATAAAGTAGTACCAGATGCAAATGTAATGAGCAAATTTTGCTCATTATTTGCTCATTATTTGCTCATTAGTTATCAATCGTATTTATGCTATTTTAATCTATTTAAACCAATTCTTGTGACTCGAGTCTACTTTTTTATCACTAAATGAATCGATTTCTAAAAGTTCTTGAAGAAAATTGCACAATAGGGCATATATCAGCAACAATTTATGTGAATCACATGAAAATTTTCATGTGAAATTCTCTAGTGTGATACCACGGTAATGCTGGCAAAAAGTCTCTTCCACTAGTAAAACGACACAGTCTTTTATATGGAGGGTAGGCCTACAATCGGCCTACTATCCCGACTATAGTAGGCCTACTCTACCTATTAGTATATAATATTTATCTAATATTGTATAACATTTGTTCCGGCCAGGCGGGAAAACTTACGCAAAAAAGAATTGAGAAACAAAGGAATTCGAATTCGAACGGGATGCGAATTTCGACTTTGAAAGGCTTCTCTAAGCTTTTAAGCTTAAATGTAAACTTTATAGCGCTGGCACACCTTTTCAATTGAAATTTTACTTCTTACTCTTTCATACTAAAATAAGATGTATTTGTCTCTTTCTGTCAAATCGAAATTGGAATTACAATTTCAATTTTTATTTGACAGAAGGGAACAGCAATATCTGTGATGCAATTCTGACGCCGTCACATTGCTATCCCGCCAAAATTTTCCCGATTTTGCGAAATAGAAATATACATCATACACAGAGTCTTCACCCTGTATGAGTGGGCACGGATAAAGAGTGTGGCGCTTTCAGAGGGATAGCATGTGTAGTAAGGCACAAAAAGCGGAATAATGGCTGTTATTTTGAATATCCCGCGAATTTTATCTCGCGAGCTCCTGGAGGTCGTGAGATGGTAAAATAGATGCATTTTAAGTGAAAATTTCACGATTTAGTGCTCAAAAATTTTTGTTAAAATTGTTTCTATTAATTTTATGTAATATATAATTACATAAATTTAATGTCCACGAGGAAAAATTGAAATAATTATCGATGAATACTTTGGGGTTTCTTGGTGTCTCCAGAACATATTCCACAAAGATACTTATGGTCGATCACTTCAACAATCTGAAATATCTTAATGTGAAAATTCTCAAGAAATGGGTAAAAGTATTTGATTAAATGCACGTTATTTCAATAACGAGTAGGATAGTGTTGTCCAGAAACTATTTGTGAAAAAAAATTCAAAGAAGATTTTCCTAGAACTACATTTTTAAACTAATCAATTTTTAATATTAATTTTTTCTATGATTTTCCCTGAATATCCTTCGAATCCCCGAAAAGGATTGCGCAAGACTATTTGTCTTTTTCGCGAAAAAAGCTAAGTTCTCTGAAGATCATAAACACGGAGAACTGGGATTCTGGGATTTTGTCTTTCTTGGGGGCCAAAGGGATGTCTTCATTGGGTACATGGGTTCTGAGTCACACACTTCACGAACAATTTTACAGCGATATTTTACTTTTTACAAATAAGATTACTAGTTACTACACAAGTTAAGCAAAATAAAACAAAAATCTTTCTTGGCTACTAACTAAGTTTTGCTTAACTTAAAGGCGTCTACACATTGGAAACAATTTTCGTCAAAAAATGCATTTTTGACAGAAATTTCACGTTTCTCCCTACAACGCTGCAGGGAATTTCCTTCAAAAAATCAATTTTTGACAAAAATTGCTCCCAAGTGTAGAGACCATAAAAAATGCCTTGTTTTAGAAATCTCAGAAAAGGGTAGCTGTTTTTTATTTCAATTTCATTTTTTGTCGTTTCTTTAAATGTTCTTAAAATTATTTTTTCTTAAAAACAAATTTCATTAGAACTTCTTCTATTTGAAAATAAAAGACTACAAAAACATTTCACTTATCTTATATGCAATAAAAATAATTAAAAAAAAAAAAACTTTTTAGAAATGTTCTCTGGAACCGAGAATTGACTTCATTCTTTACTACACCATGGAAAATTTTATTTATTTATTTTTTTACTAAAGAGCGCACTCATTATTCTTCATATTTCACGATCTCTCAAAACCCACGAACCTCTCGAACAACCCTAAAATTAGCATCTTCCTAATTAAATATATTTCACAAATTTCTGCCACGTTTATCTTAAGAAAAAAAAAAACCTTTGCTAAAAATCTTTTGTTAATTTCGCCAATTAAAAAATAAACAATTCAGAGATTAGATGGAATTCTGAACAGCTTCGGAATATTCAGTTCAATGCGTCCAACATGTAAAATGTGTCTTGCAGAAGATGACTCTGAGGGATGCTGCTCAGAACCTAAAGAGTCTCATTGGTGACACGCACTTCCACTTTGCTGTGCAGAGTGTCAATGAGACTAATTTCGAGGAGGCCGTCTTTCACTTCAGACTGGCCACACTCCATCGCCATCCCTCGGCCACCTTCAACCTGGGCCTGTGCTATGAGCGTGGCCTGGGAGTGAAGAAGGATCTGAGGCAGGCGATGGAGTACTATCAGATGGCCACGGAACTGGGACATGCCAAAGCCATGTACAACTTGGGGGTGTTTTATGTTCAGGGTCTGGGTGGTCTCAAGCGCAGTCGACGACTGGCGCGACAGCTCTTCGAGGCAGCTGCCCAGCAGGGCCAGGAAGATGCCAAGGCGGCGCTGCAAATGCACGAAAAAATGCACAAAACCACCCAGATGACTAACTACCAGTCTTCGAGTATTCCCTTGGCCACTAATTGGCGTCCCATTGAAGCGACTTAACCAGGCTCTCCTAAGGGAGATCTAATCTATACTGTATCAAGTGATAGTGGTTGTATTGAAATACACATTGATTAAACAGAATTTAACGGTTGGCTTCTGCTTTTTATTTTTATCCAATTGACCTATTTCTTGGGAACCTGATGACGTCACTGAGGAGGAATTACAGCGCAGCCGCAGGTAAATTTCCAGGTGAAATAAGAAGGAAAATTACCTAAGACCGGAATTTGATATCTCTTACCGTTTAAGCTCCAGAATTTTGATAATTGCGAAAAACGCGGATTGTGATTACAGGGAGTTCCGCTTTCAAAGAAATTCGCGAAACCAAAAAAAAACCGTGAATTCACTTTAGTGTCACAGTAAAATTGCATACGCACAGGAGATGTCTTTGGAATGGAATAATGGACTAAGTTACGGAAAGCCGTGATGTATGCAAAACATTTTCGGCGCCAATTTTTCAGCCTATAGTGTCAACGGTTCATAAGAAATGTATTTTAAATTAACCCTCTAACGCTCTAACGCTTTAACTTTGACAGAAGATTTAACACATTAAGTTCATATTTTTTCTGAAGAGAATTACATAAATTTGCTCCTTGACTCTTCTAGAATGTTACTGTTTAGTGAAAATTCTTTAGATATGATTTGAAAACTTCTTAAATACAAGAAAAATACGCGAGTGTAAAATGTTTCTATTGGAAACAAATTAATCCAAATGGAGACAAGGGAAAGTTTCTAATTGGCGACAAACAGTGTAAGTGAAACCACGACGAAAGGCTTCCAAAACCTTTTTGAGTTGCTCCTGAGTGCAGGATTTGTTCTTGTTCCTGGCATTTTCTCCTTTCCCATCTAAAACAATAAGAGAATCTCTCCAAAAAAATCATTTCCGGGGTTTCCTATTGAAGCATTTGCAGACACTTCAGAAAAAAAAACCCTTTTTCACGAAATAGGTAATTATTTCATTTGAAAACTTGACGTACACTTAACAATAAAGATTAGCACTTAATTTAACTGAAATTAGCCAGAAATATGACATAAATATTAAACAAAGCGAATAAACAACAGTAAATTTATTGTGTTTTTCATTGGAAAACATGGTCGATCGATGAAAAATTCGATGGTGAAGAGGTACACTTTTAATTTTTCTGAGAAATTAACAAATTACAATTTGAGAATATGAAAGGATTTTCGCTTTATTTGGAGCAAAATTAGCTAAATAATGAAAATTGGGTATAAAAAATATATAAATATAATAATTTAGTACAATATTTATCATGAAAACAATGACGTTTCCATTTGGAGTAGCGAAAAATTTCCATTTGGAGCAGGTTTTGAATTAGCTTAATTTAACTTCATTTTACTTTTTCAAAAATAATTTGAACTAAATTTAATTTTTATTGACACCGGCACACCTTTTAGATCAGGCAAAAGAGAATGGCCAAGACAAATGGAGGAGTAAATTTATGTAATTCTCTTCAGAAAAAAGGAGGGCAAAGCGTCCGAGGCTTTGCGAGCTGCTCGAACTCCCGAGCAAGAGCTCTGCCTTATATACCTTTTCGCAAGTTTTCTGATGTATAGAAAATTTGTCGAATTAAATTTGTCTAGAAATCACCACAAAACCATCTTGAAGTTCAAAATTGTCCAAGAAGAGGGTTTCAAAAAATCATTAACCTTTTAATTAATTAATTAATTGAACAAATCGGGTGAAAATTGCTTTGAGCTTAAATAATTCCAGATGGGGATTTTTTCGGTGATAGGTGTCTAAGGACGAAATGTTCAGCTAGACTACCTCCAAGACATATCCAAAAATGAACGAAATCGTCAGGGCCATTTTTTTGCACAATTAGAAAAAACCTCATTTTTTGCCTATTTTTGGGGGATAGGGAACGCATTAAAGGAGAGGGGGGAAATAAAGTGGTTGGGTTCGAAATAACGTCATTTGAGGAGGGGTCATCGAAGACCGGAAGTTGATATCTCTTATCGTTTAAATTTTATATTTAAACGATAAATAAATTAAATTATTTAAATTTTTTCAGGCTGAGCCTTGAGAAATTATCGCCTAAATTTTTCTTCTTTTTGTTTATTTTTCATTTTTTTTCTCATTTTGATGTATTAATTTTTTTTGTAATTTTTTTTCTTTTTTTCACAATCGTAAGAGGGATGACCCTATTATTGTGAATTAAATAAACTATTATTATTATTATTATTATATGGGTCAAAAGACCGAAAAAGTGCGAAAAACAGTATTTTCAAAATAAATCTATTACCGTTACTTTCCCGATCCATCACCGATTATGACCGATGCAGTCGGGTTCAGAATTAAAAGATCTTTCAAACATGTCCAAATTTGTCCAAATCCGTTGAAAATTAGGCCCTCCAGGGTGGTTGACTTTTGACCTTGAATAATTCAAGATGGCGATTTTTCCGGTGATAGGTGTCTAAGGACGAAATGTTCAGCTGGACTACCTCCGAAACATATCCAAAAATGAACGAAATCGTCAGGACCAATTTTATGCAAAGTCAAAAAACGTGTTTTTTGGAGAGGATAGAAGGGGTGGGGGGGGGGGGGGTAATTTGTATAACTTAGTTCGATAGAGAAAGTTGACTTGTGGGGGGGTCACTGAAGACTGGAAGTCAATATCAGCATTTGGCAGCTAGGATGGTGAGAAGTTGAAAAAAAGTCGATTGTGGAAACTGCTCTCTCTTGGAGTTGGAGCAGTTAAAATAATTATTATTTATTTATTTCGATGTAGCGGGCTTTTATGTCCATTTTGTACATTATTCAGTTTACAATGTTTCGTGAAAAATGTCCATTCAGACGCTTCAATCATTTGCACCGGGCGGGACCCGAACTCACAACTGTAACAGTCGAGCCGGTGGTCACACCGCCCAAAAACCGAACGCTCTTACCAATTGCACCACGGACACCCCAGTTAAAATATGAACATAATGTGTTGAATCTTCTGTCAAAGTTAAAGCGTCTGGAAATGGTTTTGAATTAGGACATTTACCCTAAATTTCGATTGAACTTCAGATCAATTTTGTATGCAATATTTTTCGATCTAAATTGAATCCTTCTAGCTATTTCGAATGTTACAGATTTTCGGACAATTAAAAAAATTGAAAAATTAGAATTTATACTCAAAAAATTTTATTCTCTTATCTTAAAATTTCACCAAGAATGTAAATAATTGGTTACATTTTGGACATTTTTACATAAAATTTTTATTGATTTGTAAATTAGAATTTGCACTTGAGAAATTTGACTGAAGAAAAGATTGCAGATCGCAAATAAAAGTTTTAAAAAAAAATCCACTGGAATAAGCTACATTTAGTATTTAAATAAAATAGGTACTTAATTGCGCATTTTAATAGTTAACACTGTCACGAAGTTCTTTTCTCAAAATTGAGGACAATCCCATTTTTGGCACGTAGTACAATTGTCGCTATCAAAATGGGTTTATCGTAACTCGGATCCACAGAGATCCTGTACTTCTGCAGCAATCTCACGACCAGTGTCTTCATCTCCGCCATGGCAAACTTCTGCCCAATGCAATTCCTGGGGCCAGCACTGAAAGGGATGTAGCTGTAGGGATTTCTACCTTCGATCTCATCCTCCAGGAAACGTTCGGGATTGAAGGTATCCGGATCCGGGTAAAGACTTGGATCCTTGCCCATGCAGAAAGCATTAATTACGACATTACTTTTCGCAGGAATCCGCATGCATTTCAGCTCCACTTCCTCAGGGAAGTACCTAGCTACCATGGGAACTGGTGTAAAGAGCCTCAGGGATTCCTTAATCACACACTCCAGGTAAGTCATATTCTTCAAATCACCAAAAGTAAATAATTTCTTCGGATCCATCCCAAGTACATACTTGATCTCCTCTACAATTTTCTCCTGAACTTCTGGATAGAGCGCAATATTGTAGAGTAGAAAAGATATTCCTGAAGTTGTGGTATCATGTCCAGCAAACATAAAAGTATTCACTTCCTCTCGAATATCCTCATTGGTCAGAGGTTTTCCATCAACTGTTGCCTGCAGAAGAATATCCAGTAGTGCCATTTTATCTTTTTGACCAACTTCAGCATTTCCCTGAACTTTCCTTGACGCTATTCCCTCCAGTAAATCCTGCCGACGTTTCTCAATGATTCTATCTGTCCATTTGTGCAAGGTTTTTACAATTTCGCGCTCGCGTTTGCCACTTTTGGACAATCTATAGAAGAATTCAATCCTCAAAAGCGCATTGTACATCCTCTTGTGCAATATATCCGTTATCCTTTTAGGACAAAATACCGAAAATGTGATTTTATTTGTCAAAAAAAAAAAAATTAACTTGCTTTATATCCTCTATAACTTACTCTTTAACTCCTTCAACATATTCAGAATTTCTATTTAGTTGTGATTCCATTGAAGTACCCATGGCAGATTCTAGAAGAAATTATTTTTTGATAAAGTTTTATCTATTCCGCTGTAATAAATTTTTATACATGTGGTATCAATAAAAAAAGCCAGCCAGGCTTTGTTTATTTTCAGAGAAAATTGATAAGCGAATTTACTGTGTCCAAAAAATAATGCGCTTCTTGGGAATTCAAATAAATGCATACCAAAATTACCAAGTAGGAACATTAAGGAAAACATAAAAGGTTGAAACTGATTGAAATAGGTCTATGGCTGAATTGAATTAACGAATATCAATGTACTTCTAACTTATTTTGAATGTAAAATTTCATCTCAACTGAAGTATATGCTTAATTGTTTTTGAAAAGCCAATTTCCGAGTAAAACTGCTTCACCCTCCCAACAATTTTTCTTTCAATTAATCAAATTATATGATCCATGATTCTATTCTCAAATTTACAACTTTATCTATTCCTTTTTCCCCACTGAGGGCATGCATGGGAATATCCATGACGACAATAAAATAATAAGAGTCAGAATGTGACTGTGAAAATGATCACGATTTCGAATATATGGAGTAAGCATGATACGTCAGAAAGCAATTGCTAAATAAAAGCAAAACCTCTCCTCACTGAGAGAAATCCGAAAAAGTTAAAGTAACATTCTGGAAATGTTTATTTTATCCTGCAGTATTGATCCGAAATCGGTGTAAATATTATGCTTTTTAGGTATATTAGGGGTTAAAGTCACCCTTTTTCATGTTAATTTTACCCTTAAAAAGGTGTAAAATTAACATTAATTATGTTGATATATTTTTACACTCAAAAAGTGTTAAAACTATGACGAAAAAAAGTTAATCGCAGCCTCTTTTTTTTTCTCAGTGCTCTCATCGCAAAACTACTCTGCATCCACATCTACCTCTTACGTATCATAAGCATCATAAGAAAGTGAATATTTTGAGAATACGAGCATTGATACGTCATTCAACTAGGGAGTTGCACTACGATGGCATCATTGGAACTTCCTTTATGTTTATTATTAAAGTTTGTATTAGCCATTGCTTTAACTTTTACTCCACATTGTGTATTTTTGTTACAAATGTTTCTATTTTGGTATGAAAATCTACTTTTCGGGATTTCTCTTGATAATTTGTTAGTAAGCACAGTTGTACATACAAGTGACGATATTACCCTCTTCGTAGAGTAAGAGCAATAATCTGTGCTAATTATTCCTAAACCGATAATATAGTGCCTTATCATATTAATAGAGGTCAAACGGATGGAGATATTGACTTAGAATCTTCGATAACCTCCCCAGAAGTTACCAAACTTCAATGATTTTTTTTATTTTTTGTCACTTTAAATGTCGAAAAGAAAACCAACTTTGAATAATAAAGGCACCGATGAGACGCATAATTATCTTTCTATTGATAATCCAATCACTGTCGGGTGGAATAGAATTAGCCCAAATTAAGGGCAGAATCACATTGACAATAAAATGCTCGCCGTAGCCTCACCGTATATCGCTAATTTACGCATTTTCATTCCAATTCTTACGCAAATCTTCCATTACCGTATTACCTTATCTTATACTCGGTGGCACTAGGTGAAAATAATATAAGAAAATTGAAGAAATATAACGAAAATGCGATAAACGGTGAGCAAAAAAACTGTATACAGTGAGCAAAACGGTGAGTAAAAAAACTGTATACAGTTTTTTTGCTCACCGTTTATCGCATTTTCGTTTTATTTCTTCAATTTTCTTATATTATATTTTTATATTATATTTTCTTATATGATTAATTTCTCGTACAGTTTTTTTGTTCACCGTTTATCTCATTTTCGTTTTATTTCTTCAATTTTCTTATATTATTTTCACCTAATGCCACCGAGTATGAGATAAGATAATACGGTAATCGAGAATTTGCGTAAGAATTGCAATGAAAATGCGTAAATTAACGAAATACGGTGAGCATTTTACTGTCAATGTGATTCTGCCCTAAAGATCTTTTCACAATAGCTTTCGATGTACTACGCACCTTTTTCAGAGGCTGATGATTCCGATGAATTGTAACTTTTTCGACGACTTAAGAAGGTGCGTTTTTCACCCGACGATCAATGGATTATCATTATCATTTTATCACGATCATTGGATTATCAATCAAGTGTAATTGAAGTATTCAACACAATTTTATCATGTATAAAAAAAAATAAAATAATAAACATTCTCAAAAAAAACGATAACTCGTTTGAAAAGAGAATGCAAGGTTACTGAAAAAAAGATATTAAGAAGCACACACAAAAAAAAGTTTAATCTGCCTAATAAAATAAATAGGCTGAAAATTAGCACTTCTTTAATTACTTTGGAATAAAAAACTGAAAAACAAGATATTATTCGTCATCGGTTCGTTTGCATCAGCAACTGTACTCTCTGAATTTGTTACAGACAACTACGCGGTGATGCGTCGTTTGCAAGAAATTAGATATAAAGAAAGTGCAAATAGCTGAGTTTCTGATCCAACAGACCATAATGTAAGGTTGAGGGAGGTTGGGCTAATTTGAGCTGTGGGTCTACATTGATATACAATTTTTTTTGTATATTTCTAAAGAAAACTGGACTTTAATATAATGTAGAGAAAAGTGCCCATGCTTCGTACGATTCCAAGCTTTGTAATGACTAAATTTTTCCTGTTTCTAAATAAATAACTGAACACTTCCTCCTAGTTTTTAAAATACAGGTGCGATGAGTCACATTTATTGAGAAACATAGTAAAAATCTAGTCATTACGAAGTTTGTTATCGTACAAAGCTAGGCACTTTCTCCTAATTTAGATAGACCAAACAATTATGGATCTAAATTAATATTTATGGTAAGATAGCTCTCCCTAGAAATATGCAAAACAATCGTATATCAATGTAGGTCCATATCTCAAAGTAGCCCCACCGCCATATACAAGAGTTTTCTTTTTTTTCCATTCTTTTAAAACTCACAGCAGGCAAAAAAAAACAGTTAAAATGTATAATAATTACTTAAAAATACTGCATAGATTGCTCGAATTCGAAAGTTTGATTTATACATGTCCGCAAACTTTATTTCGCATTAATTATTTGAAAATATAAAAATATTTGTCGAATCAAATATATACCTTTAATAGGTTAACAGGACAATTAAGAGGACTTAAGACTTTAAATTTAATAATTAAACCAAAATACCCAAAATTTAAGGAGAAATGAAGAAAAAATGTGAAAAATCTATTGTCAAAAAGAAACGTGGTAGAGTAAGTGTGCCAAATTTCATCATAGTCGCATGCCCCAAATTCTCAAGTTTAAAATGTAATATTTTTAATAAAAATTGAATATTTTTGTTACTTTTTTATAAGGAGTGTTGCTTGGAACTTTTTAGACAGTTTATCGTCTTTATTTTCTCTAAAATCAATCTTAATACATTTTAAAATGAATAAAAATATAGAGATAGCATGGTGGCCTATTCCGGGCCACCTTGCCTTTCCGGAATTCTTCCAATGCGTTTTTCAAATCATCTTGCTCGCCGAAACGATATTTTTCGTTATTTTTTGCATTGTATAATGTCTAGAGTATGCAAAAACTAAAAATTCATGGAAATTTGAGGAACAAAACAATGTGGCCGGAATTGAAAGCTGGCCGGAATTTGGCACACTTACCCCAAGAAGGACATTTCCAGTTAAAAAAAACTGACAATCCCCATGACGATCTTACGAAGGCTCGAACATCATCTTTCACCGCTTGACCTATCAATCCTATGCAGATTGTTTATAATCTTTCACAAAATTTAAATGAGTAAAATGAGTAAAATTATGGAAATTTTTGACACTAGCTTCTTTTCAATAGTAAAATCCCGTTAATAATTTTTAGTGACATCATAGATGTCTCTTTGGCACCGATCCCTCTAAGGGCGTTCCTGTTGTTAAACAGTGACTTACGGAGTTATCACTACACTACAAAATTTGACATTAAATTAAAATGTTGCTCAATAAAATAAAATTTCTAGAACTACTCAAAATTGCTCAGATGAGTATTTTGTTTTTAAAGGATTCAATCGTTTCAGTGAAAATGCACAATTTTTGTGAAAAAAAAAAACAGGAAACCGTCTTCTGATATTAACGGTTCCATTTCATACTATGCTGCTATCTCAGAATGACAACTTTTCCGGAGAGTCATTTGAAGTTTGCGATTTCTTATGTTACCCGTGTAATTTTTTTTTCGAAAAACTTGAATATCTCGTCACTTGGGTAAGAATTCTGAGATTGTGAGTTTTTCACGTGAGAAATTCACGGTTCTGACATCACCTTCAGTAAGCATTTTGTCTAGCTTTATTTTTTTTTTTAACTTTAATATGAATTCTGTGTAAGCTTCACTAAACGCTTACAGAAAATGATCTAAAAAACCAGGAGCATGACATTTCCTATGTTTCCCATAAGTTTCTAGCGCGCCGAAAAAATTTTTGAGTTTATCAGCTGTTTTCTGTCATTGTAGAATGAATTAGCAAAATATACTAATACAAAATAAAAGCCAATTTAATAACGAAGAGGTAACCGAAAACCCCAAATTGGCAATCTACGTAGTTTTGAAGATATCTCGTGAAATGTGTACGAAAACAGGAAAAAAATTACACTAAAACTGGTCGCATTTTTCAGAGCTAATGTCACCCCCCTGTAAAAACCGTGAGTTTCTCACGTGAAAAGCTCACGCATCTCAGAATTCATACATACCCTTTGTTTGATGACTACCAATTTTCATCAGTTGTAGATCGTGGTTCCAGGAACAAAAATATCCCTCAGAAAGGTTAAGTCGACTTAGCGCAATATGTAATGAATAAGCTTCTTACGTGTCGTGTAAAAGAACCCCCCCCCCCAACCTAGGAGAAAAAAGTTGTGGGCGCGATAGCGACTCCTAACACGAGTATCCGATGGAAATTTAATTAGCAAATTTTGCTCATTAATTTGCTCAATTCTCATTAATTTGCTAATTAATGAGCAATCATATTCATGCTATTTTAATCTATTTCAAACAATTTGTGGGGTCCAAGTTCACCGATTTCTAAAAATTCTTGCCAAAAATTGCACATTTGAAGTCGTGTTAGCAACAATTAATGTTTGAATCGCGGTAGGATGTAGATTATTAGTAAGAACGTTGCGGGTTCTGGGAGAATCTAACGGCCAAGGTGCTCTTTCAAGAGCTTCGGTCCTCCTGTTTTGTTTTTATTATGTTACTAATCAATAAGATAAGTATATGCCTGAGTGAATTGCAGTATGACAGCTGCTTGAGGGTGGGAAATAAAAATATATACATTAGTATCAAAATGATAAAATTTGATATAAAAGCAGAAATATTTCAATTAGTTTATCTCTAGTGGCTCTAGTAGTAATGAGTTCCAACTTTGGAGAAAAATCGCATCATTTCTTGGACACATTTTTTTTTTGCACAAAATTAACTTCGGTGCGAGAAAAATCAAACTCCCTGGACAGACAAGTGCGATCTGTCCAATCTGTGAATCACTCTATAATTTACAGATAGATTTTATGATATACACAGGCAATTAGTCCAAATGACAAAATTGCTGGTTGCTAGTCTATCATTATGTTTTGATTTTTCTGTAGTGTTGCAGCTACTAAAAATTATGTAAATAGCATTAAAAATCATTTAAATTAATTTGGATTCTTATCGTAGTTCAACAATTTCTTGTTATCTTTGGAGTTAAGACACTTTAAGCAATTGATTTTTTTTATTATGGGAATTATGATAAAAAGTGTCGTATGGATGTACAAAAAACATGATAACCAGCACGTTTCGCTGTTTCTTTTTTTTCTGAGACCACATTCACAACCTTGAAAAATTTTTGCTTTTTTTTTTGGCAAATAAAATGATTTTGAACTCACCACAGATCACGTCGAATGTAAGAAGACTGATTAAGGGGCAGATATTGACTGGAGTTTTTGCACTGAATTGCTCAAGTTTCTCAACAAAGATTTTACTCTGTTTATCGAAGATTTCCACAAAATACTCGAGGATCTTGAAGTGAAAAGCTGGAGTGAGGATTTTTCGCCTAGTCTGCCACTTTTTGCCCGTTGTCAGCAAAAGTCCATCGCCAAGCCAGTTATTTAAATATGAATATTCAATGGCTTTGTTAATATGAACTGGACTATTGAGAATTGCCTCGACATATTTAGGATCTGCGATCCCGAGGAAGAGCATATTAACCATCCAGACTCTGGTCATTTTTCCAAATTCCTGTGACCCTTTTGTGACCAAATCCAACACTTCTGATGGCTTCTTGAACAAGAAAAAGCCAGCATGTCCAAGAATTGGAAGAAAACCCGGACCCGTGAATTGTGTCCCTTCCAGTCGCTTTATTTTTTGCCTGTAGTCAAACAAGGCAAACAGAAGCACTGCAACGATACTCAGAGCCACAAACACTAACATTGTTCACGCTTCCACGCTCAATCACACACTAAATTATTTTCCGGCTCACTTTGTCCGCGATCGCTGAAATTCTCAGACGTTCTCAACAATATCTCATATCATTTCATTTTTTCTTCTTTAGTTTTTGTCTTCGTGTATTTTGAAATAACGAACGCGACTGTCGGCGTTTTTTTCTCATGCCGCCATAAATTCGATTTGTTGCCAACTTCACTATAGAAATGGCGTCCATTTGCTCCTGTCAAAATTTCTTTAATGCATTGTAAATTGTAATATATTTTTGGTCCTTCTGAGCCGGATATAAAATAATCTTTAATCTTCTATTTCCATTTTGATAAGAGATGAATGGTAATTGTCCTCTCCAAACCAATTCACATGCTCCTCCAGAAATTCCAAGAATTCACCGAGATATTCCATCAAGTACTTCACTTTTTCCTCTGACATATTCCCCACAGAATGTGTAAGGAATTCCGGGAGTTTTATAAGTAATCGTGCTAAATGGGGTGCTCCGTAGATCATAGACGGCTCTGGTGGAGCATTTGATGGTAGAAGATGCCAAGCCAGTGTATTCTGAAGAAGTATTTTCAGTCGAAACGGCACTGAAGCATTAAATGGCTGAACACTGCGAAGAATTTCAGCAATAGCCGCAGCAAAAGGCATAGCGCCTTCGGATTCCCCTTCTGCTCCTGTTTCCAATTTGTAAGACCTCAATCTCCTCCTAGCTGTATCATCAGTAACATCTGTGGAACTATTTGGAGTGGATTTTTCCGAAACACTGGGAAAAATGATATCTGTGAAGGATTTCTCCGAAGGAATGTACGTAAAAGACTTGAGATTTTCCTCATCCAAAACACTTTCAGCCTGTTGTCGCTCTTGTTGGTACAGCAAATGATCCTTCAGTGTAAAATCAAAGTAAATTCTCAGTCCATCTGCCACTTCCTTGTACAAATTCAACCTATTAGTGAGTTTTTCAGTGTCTAGAGGAGAATCAGTTCTTGTAGCACTATTTCGCCTCTTTCGCTGATCCTGACGAATGTGATTGCAAATCATCTTCACCGAACATTGTTTTACAAACTTCTCAAGAATCGTGACAATGGGCAGAGGGGCCGGCAGTACCGAAAGTCTGCTCTCTTGCGTTATCATACGATGATCAAATTCCAGAAGTTGCTTCAGTGTCTTACTAACTTGTATGATTACCTTTTCATTTTCCACCTGACCACTTCCACTTTCAGCCGAGCTGCTGTAGGACTCTGTATCATTGTCCTGCATCTGCAGCTCATTTTCCACCTTGCCAGCAACCGGAAGTGACAATGTGACGGGTTCTGTGGATGCCTCAATGCCTCCACTACTTTTGCTCTTCTTCCTGTCCTTGCGGTACAAATAGGCACCCCTGAAGTAAAAACAATTTAGCTTCCTTCCACGATAGAGATAAAATGGAAAGACTTACAAGCAAAGCTGAGATTTCTCAGCCAAATCCTTCTGCAGCTGACGATTGACAATATTGTCCTTCAGCACAAAGGACTCGTTCACTTTCCTGTCCCAGCTACTGTTCCAGCCTTTGGAAAATACACAATTTGCAATCAATAAATCGCGAGTTAAATGAACATTCAGCTAAGCAGATTCGCTATATTAGATTACAGTGGGGACGGTTCCTCGCGGAACCGCTGCACCCAGGCCTCCTTTTGGGCCCATTATGCATCCCCGGTTAAATTAATCCCTGTTAAGGGCAAGATGGTGCAAGCCAGCCCGTTATTCGGATAAACTCCATTAAACAGGGCGGCTTCAATCTTGATTGATCCGCTATATACTAAAGGTAAAGTTTCATGTTATAAGACTACCTGTTGACTTAGAGTAGTTGGTGTTAATTCAGATTTTTTTCGCAACAACAAATAGGAACAGAATCTCTTGTTTAATAATTATAGTAGGAGAGACCGGATATTTGGAACACTTTTTCTTACTTTAACATCGAGGCAAAAAAATATTTGAATCAGGCGGGATTACACAAGGTATGTTCAAAATGTAAGATGAATTTTTAAATTTTGAGTGTTATGTACATCCGATCGATTCTTAACTCTTTCCGGACCACAACATACCCAGCGAACGATTTTCAGTAAAACTCACTTTATTGTAAGTCTTAGTGGTCAAATATGATACTTTTGTAGAGAAAGAATTTTTTCCGCCTCTGGGAAATTGGAAAACTCATGGGAACTCTAGTCCCCTAAAGAACACAAAGGATACAAACTTGGACAAACTTCAATTTTCCAAAAGCCAATAATATCAATTTTGTGAATTATTTTTGCGTGTCAAATGACTCCTTTACAATGTTGATCACTAAAACAAGAAGAATTATTGACCAGTATCTTGTGGGATGTCCAGGAAGTGCTAAAAAGGACACCCAGCTCCTGCTTGCCAACAGATTCCTCAAAATATTTCACAGAATAACACTTTAACACACATTTCTCTCAACACGATGTTATTGCAGACACATTAAGCTTTCTCAAGAGCCAAAAAAACACTTCCTGGACAATCAGAATTCACCAAAATCTGGAAGAATAGGAAAAACTTCCCCGAAAGCAATCTCCTTCGCTGCCAAATGTCAAAATTATCGGCCATATTGACAAAAATTTCGCTCCCGCTTGAATTTTCTTACAAGGTTGGTGTCAAAAAGCAAATGGCGGGCATTGGCGGGATAACCTTACATTTGACCTCAAGATTCTTGCGGACAAGAATTCCCATCAACTTTGAACAAGTTTTTTGAAAATTTATGAAAAAATTGTTTTTCGAATTTATGTCATCTGTAATTGATAGTTATCATACTTATTGGCCCCGAGAGGTTTTTCCTTATTCGGGTCTAGAAATATGAAAAAAGTCACAATATGTGCAAGGAAGCAGAAAATCGAAAATTCACGATTTTTGACCAAGAATATCTTAGCTCAGGAGTTAATTGGGATCCTGCCAAAAATATCCTAGATTTGGACATCCTTATAGTTTGTAATCATCCACAAGAATCGGAATTTTATCGATTCTAAATAGTCTAAAAAAAATATTTTTTCCATGGGTACCCAGAGTCCCAAAGGAGACGAAAGAGAACGAGAGAAAGACGAAGTACATGGCAATCAGTCCCGCCAAAACATCACGGTTAATTTTAGTTGAGGTCCTTAAAAGCTTCAAATATCTCGGATCTATAGTGCTCCCATGCTCTGTTAACAATATTCCGTTATCGAAACGCTCATCGAAGATCATAATATATAAAACCATTGTAAGGCCCATTGCCAATTATGGGTTAGAGGCAGGGGCGTAGGAACGAAATTTGCTCACGGGGGGGGGGGGGCAATTTTTTTTTTACTTTTCAAATTTTTTAAAATATACACACCCTTAATGGCCTCTACACACTAGAGATATTTATGTCCATATTAAAAGGTTTTTCCTACACAATCGTAGGGAATTTGCTCAAATATGGACATAAATTTCTCTAGTGTGTAGAAGCCATAAGTGTCATGTAAATTAGAAGATCAAAAGTTAGTTTATATTTTTTATTGGTTAAATCTATAGATAAACTATCTTAGAATATACCATATAAATATTTCAGAAGCTTATTCGAAGTAACAGAGCCCAAACCAAATGAGCGCCGAACAGATTAGCATGTGCTCAAAAATTTAAAGCGTATTTTCCCCACTTCTCATATTTAAAATTTTGTCGAATTTGCGGGAAAGATAAAAAAAAACTTATAGACCAAATTAAATGAATAAAGGCTTATTCTCTTCAGCATTAAATTCTCTTCTAGTTGAACTAAAAGAATTGTTGAAAACTTATTTTTAATTTTTTTAGAGCATGTGAAAGTCAAAATTTTATCCCAAAAAGCTTTTTTTCAAAAACCTTGAAAAAAAGTTCCGATTTAGCGATTTTGTTCGGGTTTTCTTAGTTTAACTATGAAATACACAAATGGAAATTGATTTTTTTCTCAGATAAAAATTACGAACTGCAGATTATCCTGAAATAAGGGAGTAGTGCGACGAGGCGCTCAAGAAAAATTCAAGAATATTGACCGTTTTCTTCTCCTCCAAAGAGAAAATACGAAAACTAGCTAAGTTTTGGCCTTCTAATTAACACTCACCCATTAATTCACAATGCATTAGGGTGGGGCGGAGTCTAAATTAGGACACCAAAAATTAACAGTTTCCTTTTTATGATTTTACGCGATTTTTCATACGAGAAGGACACGATCAAGTCTTTATTTTTTCGAAAAAAAAAATTACAAAATGGCTGTCTAAAGTACTTCACTAGAGCGTTTTGTTGCAGTACTCCCTAATTAAAGTGAAATGTGTATCTGATTATTCTTATATGAAGAAAATTTAAAATAATTTTCGATTTTCATAGGTTTTTTTTCATATTTAAACCAAGAAAAACTAGAAAAAATCTTGAAATCACGTGCTTCAAATTTTTTATGTTTGCTCAAGTGCATGTAAAATTTACTCGACAGTCTTTGGCTTTCGTCTATGTATTTTCGAAAATACAATCATTTTTATTAGACATAAGTTTTCAAAAAACGTTTTTAATAAAAACAGCGAAACCAAGAGGCTTCACAAATGTTTAAGGGTTGATCCTGGTTTCAAATTGCAAAAATGTGTTTTTCTTGATTTTTTATTGTAATATGAATTTCTGATAAGTTAAAAAATGTACTATAAGTGTTCTAGTTCTTACATTTGAGAGAAATCCGAAAAAGTTAAAATAACATTCCGGAAATATTTATTTTACCCTGCATTATTGATCCGAAATCGGTGTAAATACTATGATTTTTAGGTGTATTATGGGTTAAAGTTACCCTTTTCCATGTTTATTTTACACTTAAAAAGGTGTAAAATGAACATTAATTATGTTGATATATTTTTACACCTAAAAAGTGTTAAAATTATGAGGAAAAAAAGTTAATCGCACCCCCATTTTTTTCTCAGTGTGAATTACTTATAAAACTTTTTTTAAATTCTGTATTTTATTAACACTTCGAAGAACCCTAACTAAAAGTGTCACGGAAGGACCAAGTGGCAGCCGCTGCCACTTATCGGATTTTACATAATATTTTAATATTTTTACATATATTTTAACATTCGGAGCCTCAGTCAGTTCTTTTCTGGTGTCTGAATCAGAAATTTCACCTCCTTGGGTACTGTATCTAAAGATTTTTAACCATTCGATGTTTTCATTTTTATCAGAATCATGGCGTCAGGGAAAGTGGTCTGCATTTGAATGCGGCAGCCTTTGAATATTTCAATTTTTCTCTTATTTTTCAAAGCAAAAATTCTACATATGAACAATAGTTAAAACTATTAACTATTTTCTATTAACTTCGATTAACAAAATGGATTTTGAGCTTTGGTAAATAAGAGAAAAATTGAATAATTCCCATAATTATTCATATTTCATACATATTTCCCAATTCAATATTTCCCATAATTCTTCTCAATAATTTGCAAAAACACTTTCAATTTGTTCTTTTAAGGCTTTTATACACTAACAATCAAGAAAATTACATCTGCAGAACGTCAAACTGCCATATAAAATGCATATGGCAGGTACTGCCACTTGGTCCTTCCGAGTGCAGTTTTTTGTTTTTGCAATATATTTACATTAATATTTAATTTTTATTAAAAAATTTATAACGAAAAAATAGCCAGATAAATTCTGCACGCATTCAATCGGGTCTCCAGGCGAAATAATATATTCTTCACTATAAAAAATTAAATTGAAAACTAAATTGGCAGCGGCTGCCACTAGGGTCCTTCCAAGTGTTAAAAAAAAATATTAGAAAATAAGCTTCTAAATTAATTTTAAATGTAACGATTAGATTGTTTTAGAATCTCTTAAAATAAGAGGTATTGGACATTCTCTAAATTTCGAATCTGGGATTATTGTAAACTTAGCATATAAACGTAGCCATTCTCTCTTACCTTGGAAGTGAATCAAGTACTCGACAACGCGCTTTCCTCTGCGATCTCTGCTATCGAAGATCTCAAGAACTTTGCTGTCGTAGAGGACTTTGGCTTTTGTTGGATCTGGCTCGTAGCAGAGGACTCTCTCTCCCTCAGAAAAAGCGTATTTTATGCCTCTCGTCGACACCATTCCTCCCTTGCCAGAAACACCCTTGCAATTGTCACCAATAGTTTAACTTTTTCACTTGAACTTTTGCACAAAAATACTCAAAAATACACTTTTTAGGCAAATCCACGCAAATTTAAAAGGTATTTCCTGCAAAACTGCCCAATTTTTGCAGTAAAATAGAGGCGCACTCACTCCACGCACCTGAAAATGCGGCGTGTTTGTTTTGGGAAATTTCTTCACTTGACATTTTGACTGTCAGATGGTAGAGGGAAATTTTTAGAAGTGGGGAGTTTTTGTGGGTTTTTACTTTTTGCCTTTTTTCTTGGCTTCCTGTGAATATTAACAAAAGGATATTAAAATTCATCACGTGGATAGACTGGGAGTGAATAGGAATAGAAATACAGCTAGGAAAAGTATCCTAGAAGGCAGAGTTTCATTGAGTGTTTTCCCGCCTTAAATGTGGCTTGTGTTTTCAACGTAAAAGAGAACCTGAAAAATGTTTGATCTGGAAAAGGAGCTACCCAATTACGTGTCTGAAGCTGTGGATGCTGTGGAGTTCAAGCTAGGTAAATCAAGTTAGCCATTGCAGCCCTAGAGCCCCTTTGGTTGAGGATTGAATGGTACTTACACTGTGTGTTTTTTGCAGTGAGGGATGTTTCAGACTTGGAAGATGACAGGACAACCTTCCATCCTGTTATGGCCCATCAGATTTTCGGGGAAAATGAGAAGATATTCGGCTACAAGGATTTAAAGGTGAAGCTGTACTACACAGCTGGGCCACTGAACATCTTCCTCAGCATCGATTACAGCCATAAGCTTTCCTTTGAGGAGCACAATATCACTCCCGACGACATAACCTCTCTCATCTCCGAGAAACTCCCTGCCGGATGCTACTACACCAACATCGATGAGTTCTGCAATGTGGTACGCAAAGCAGATGCCTTCCAGCCCTTCGGAGACAAAATTGTCCAATTTGATGTGCAGACAGGAGATTCCGGGAATGAAAGACACTTTGAGATTTACTTCTGTGACCCTACAACTCCAAAATTTTTCTCCTACCATGCTCGTTTTGAATCTTTTATCATGTGGTACATCGATGCTGCCAGCTACATTGAACAGGATGATCACCGATGGCTCTTCTTTTTCTGCTACGAGAAGTACGTGAATAAGGACGGAAAGACTTGCTATGCTTCTGCCGGATATGGAACTGTCTACCAATACTACGCCTATCCAGAGCACGTGCGCCCTCGTATCAGCCAGCTTATCGTCCTGCCTCCGTTCCAGAAATTGGGCATCGGCTCCAGGCTCATCAGAACCATCTACGATCACTTTGAATCCAACAAAAAAGTCCTCGATATTACCGTTGAGGATCCCTCGGAAGACTTCCAAAGCATCCGGAACTACATCGATGCAAAGCTCTGCAAGGATCTCCCGGCATTCCAGCCGGAAAAGCTCCGTGGTGGTTTCTGCAAGGAAATGGTGACTGAGGCAAAAGCCAAGGCCAAGATCAATCCTCTTCAGTGTCGGCGCATTTATGAGATCCTCAGACTGTTTCACACAAATACCAACAATGACGAAGAGTATCGCCTGTATCGGCTGGATGTGAAGAAGCGCCTCAATATGATGTACATCGTGCATAAGAGGAACATCGAGAAGGCCGAGAAGAGGGGAATGGATGTAACTGCTGCAAAACTGGGCATGACTCCGCTCACCGAAAGGCTGGAACAGCTCCAGGAGGAATACAATATGTTAGAACATGAGTATCACCGTGTCATTAAGAAGCTGAAGGAGCTGAATTGAGGATCCATTTGTCCAATATTTTCTCAAATAAAAAGATTTTTCTGTTTTCATTTTAATTTAATTTTTGTTTTTTTTTAATTCTATTAGGTTGCCCTTTTTGCCCTTATTATACCCCAAATATCTTGACTTAATGAAAAAAATACATCAAAAAAGTTTAGGGGAAAGTGGCGCACTTTTGAAAGTGGAGCACCTTTGAAATTGAGATTTTTCTCCTAAGTGGAACTGAGTCATATCGTCATATCATAATGTAATTTAGCTTCTCAATCTGTTTGTGCAGCTAAACTATATCACGATAAGGCTCAATTTTATTTAAAAATACAGTAGAGTCTCTCAAATCTGAATCTCTCAAATTCGAACGCCGTTTGGATTCAAAATGTCAATTGTGAGGTTATGTTAGAAAGTTCTCTAGGTGAATGAAAATCATATATATGTGCTTCTTCCTGAATGTTTACATACATTATTATCGTATAAAATGGAAAGGACGTATGTTACCACTAAAACTTGCGAGAAAGTACAAGAATTTGATTCAAAGTACAATTTAATCTCACATAAATTTCGTTGGTTTTGAAAAAATCGTTCGAATTTGGGAGGTGAGAAATGTCAAAAATACCCCCCAAGCGTTCGAATTTAGAAGACTCTACTGTAGATGAAAAATCTCAATTTCAAAGGTGCCCCACTTCTCCCTAATGAGCAAACTTGGACAAATTTCGCCCATTCACATGCCAGGGTTTGGTTCTCGAAAAGTGTCTCGGCTAAAAAGGTAAAATCGGTAAAATGCTTTATTGAATATAAAATGTCGTTGGTGTTTGAAAAATTCAAACAAAATTTCGAAAAACTAAAAATTTGCACCAGTTAAAAAATTTTATGAAATGGCACAGCAAATTGTTAAAGAAGTTATAGTATACCACTGAGAAAAAAAAGAGGGTGTGATTAACTTTTTTCCTCAGAACTTTAACACATTTTAGATGTAAAAATATATAAATATTTTTTAATGTTAATTTTACGCCTTATTAAGAGTAAAATTAACATGAAAAAGATACCTTTAACCCCTAATACACCTAAAAAGCATAGTATTTACACCGATTTCGGATCAATAATGCAGGGTAAAATTAACATTTCCGGAATATTATTTTAACTTTTTCGGATTTCTCTCAGTGACTCTGTCTCAAATTCGGGCATTTGGGACCGAAATAAAACCCCGAATTAGAGAGAAATTCGGGCGTAAACTTGAAATGCAACGATTTTTTGTTCATTTTCATACTCATACAGTATCAGACTGTATACAGACTCATCATTAGAAAGATCTCGATCTCCGATAAAATATAAACTGAAATTTCATCGAAATCGCTTCGTAAACCCCGAAAATATGGTCCGGTCAAGACATTTTCGATTGTACCTCAGGTCAGGGAACATCAAGGGAGGAGTGCGATCCACCGTTGGAAAGGTCTCGACCTCAGCTTCAGCATACTAAAATTTAAAGAAAAAGCATCGTCTAGTTTTCCGAATATACGAAATTGAATTTTCGAAAATCGATATTCAGATTAATCGGACTTCGATTAAATGAAATGAATTTCGGATGTCGTCAGAAGAGCTGTAAAATTTTACGAAAACTTTAAAAAACACCAAATTTTTTCAAATCCTGACAATTAAAAACGGAGATACAGTAGGTAGACTCTCGCTAATCTGTGAGAGCGGCACCGAAATGTCACAGGGATTGAGATTGATAAACATGAAATCTTTTGAAATCCAACGTTTTTTTTTGTTTTAATAAAACCATTATTTAATTCAAGCTCTTAGGCATATAAAATTTTCTGAAATTTTTATTTTAAAATCTTAAAAATTCAGCCTTGGTACTTGATTCCTGTAAGCAAATGAGTTAACCCTTTAAAGACGATTGGAACACCGGTGTCCCATAGAGAAAATAATTTTTCCTGACTAACCTAAAGTAATTTTTTTCTTATGTCTGTACATAATTGTAAAGTAGAAGGTTGAAGGAATCTAGGATATTTTTCGCAAGTCTCCAGCTATTTGCTAGTAAATTTTTAAGCTAAAAAATGACGAATTTTTACATTCTCAAATTCATAATCGATTTTATTTATTTTTTAAATACTTCCATTTTTTTTAAGCAAAACCCTTTTGGCAATGAAAACTACAATACTCATACGTAATATTTTTCATTAAAGCGAAAAATATTATTCATTGGTATTGTCAGAAAAATTACTTAAATTTTTGGGCTATTTTTGTACCTATCTTTCATAGAAGCAAAAAACATACCGAATCAGACTCTGTTGGACTTTCCAAGGTTAGATATAAGACTTATTATTGATTATGTTTCTCAGTTTAATTTTTATTGTTGATTTTCAGTCCGTAAAAAGTGTCTCGCCGTTAAAGGGTTAAACTTATACTTCAACGGTAGATATTAAAAAAAAACAAATGAAATTTGGAGTTTTAGGAAAATTTTGTACAAAGAATCGGTGTATTTTACACCACGTTTCGTCTTGTAAAATAAGTTGTAAGTCCATCGTTCAAATACGAGTTAAACGAGTTAAACTCATCAGCTCGCAGGAAATGTAATTGTACTTGTACCGAAAGTAATTCTTTTTTTAGGCGTCTCCAAAAATTAGTCCCCAAGGGCTGAATTTAAAATTCACTTTTTTGCATTTTTAATTTTTAAATTTTTTAAATGAAAAATTTCAAAAACTAATTAAAATGATGTGCTTTTGCATGCTTAAGAGCTTGAATTAAATAAATTTTTATTATGGTGAAAAGTAAAGAAAATATGCTGTTTTTTAGGATGCATGACCCCAGTAACTTTTTAAGTAATTTTCATTAAATAAAATACCAAGCTGAGGATATATAAGAGTAATCATTAATTTTCCAGAGACTAATAGTCCATTTTGCCTTGGGTCTATCTTGGAAAATCTTTAAAATAATTGCTTTATATTTAGTCAAAAATATAATCCCCCAAAACAGTATTAATTTGGAGTTTTATGCCAATTGGTCTATTAGTTATTCATTTAACTATTTCTATAACTGTATTTGTATTTTTTTTTATCGGAAATGAATAAAATTTGGTGTACTTGTAAAGATGCACTGTATTCCACGGATCGGAAGGGACTTAATAAGGTGTTCAACGGATAATTGATTCTGGATTAAAAGTAAACTAACGGAGTGCATCCTTGCTATAGTTAGTTGGTAAGCAGTAGCGAATATTTTTTAACCTTTTAAGGACGAGTGGGACATGGGTGTCCTGGGTGTCCCAAAAACGAAAACAATTTTTTTGACTAAGCTTTGTCCTCTAAGAAGTCCGGAAAATCCGTTTTTATTTTTGGGACACCGGTGTCCCATTCGTCCTTAAAGGGTTAAAAATTAATTCAATTTTTGGGCAATAGTGAGAGACAACCAACGGGTCCGAGAAACAATCTTTCCTTACCAATATCTGCAAATTGGGCCTAGTCAATTTCTGGTAAAACGTTGCACTAATTTCTGTACATTTTTCTCCGTTTTTTTGTGATGTGTTTTCCCAAAAAGAAAAATACCCCTTTAGTTTTAGCTTGCAAAAGTCACATTTTTCTGAATGAGTATCTCGTGCATGTTTTTATCAAATTTCTTAGTTAGTATTACGCTCAAGGGTAAAGGTGTGGACTATGCAATATTTCTCAATCCTTTCTCATATTTTTCTACTCATTTGCATTCAGTTGAATTTTCAGGATACTTTTCCAACATAAATTACCTCTTGATGAGAACCAAGTTTTACAGCGATATCCCAAGAGAGTGATACATTCCTCGCCTATAAAAGTGCTTGGGTATCATTTTATTAACACAGTTCAGTGATAGATTCTGGTGAGAGTGAAACGAAGAAGTGCAATAAAAAAGGGATATTTGGGATTAATTGCAATGATCAATCGAAAACCGTTTTCCCCGATTTCCCCAATAAAAGAAAATAGCGCGAAAGAGTCACATTTATTTCTCGATGTGGCGCCAAATTTAGAAATTGATGGGATGAGTGATTCGCCAACGGAAAAGGAAGTCAGGCAGAAAATTCGGAGTGGTAGATTCAGGACAGCAATTTGGGGATTCTTCTCTGATTACTGTAACAACAGCACAATCCATGGAGTTAGGTACCTAGGCGAGAAACGTAGGCCCTGGACTGAGAGGGTTTGGGTAAGTCTGTGATCAGGTGATGGGGATGATGGCATTGTTAAAAGTGTTCTAGATAGATTTTCCCTTTTAGTGGATAGTGGTTTTTATCTTTTCAATTTCTGCATGTTCTCTTCTAATTTGGTCGTCCTGGAAAAAGTGGGATGACACTCCAGTCATTGTAACATTTGCTGACAAATCCACATTTGTCTGGCAAATACCATTTCCAGCTGTTACTATTTGCCCCGAAACTAAGGTCAAAACTGAATATTTAAATTTTACAAAAGTTTTCAAGAAAATATTTAAAGACGAAGAAAATCTTACGTCAACAGAGTAAGTTCTTGTCAATTATGATCTTAACTTTTTTTATGAATAGCTCCGTATTCCGTAGGCAAACGTATTTCGAAACGATTTTACAAGTTTGCCAATCTGAAAAATTATTAAACACTCCAGATTTTGGAAATGATACAGCATCTGAAGATTTTTCTGATCAACTTAAAGAAATATCACTACCTTCTGAGGATGTGTTTGCTGCCTGTTTTTTTGGTGGGGATTGGTCTATGGATTGTGACTATAGCTTTGTTCCTATCCTCACGGAGGAAGGTTTTTGTTTCACCTTTAATACACTCAATGCTTCAGAAATCTACAATCCTTCTGCCCTGCATCCTGGATATGAGTATCCTATTCAAGAATCCGAATCAAAGGACTGGAATTTAGAAGAAGGATATACAACTCTGGACTTATCAACGCATCCACAACGAGCTTTGGGAGACGGTGTACGGGTTGGATTATACATATTATTGAAAGCTTCAGAAAAGGATTTTGACTACCTATGTAGTGAAATGATGCAGGGCTTTAAAGTCCATTTACATTCACCTGATGAGATTCCTCAAATAGCTCGCCAATTTTTCAGGGTGCCACTGAATCAAGGGATTATGGTTTCGGTTAAACCAAGTATGCTTACAACATCTGAAGGATTAAGAGCCTATAATCCGATAAGGTTGACCAAGCGATCACTGCACTTTTTCCAAATGTTCACAAATTCTTTTCGTTCCAGGAGACAATGCTACTTCAACCACGAACGCCAATTGAAATTCTTTCGAAATTATACTCAAAAGAATTGTGAATTGGAGTGCTTATCTCTATTTATGATAAAGGAATGTGGATGTGCGAAATTCTACATGCCTCGATATACAGATACCCCAATATGTGGGTCTGGGAAGATTTCGTGCTACTACAGAACCATAAGCGATTTAGTCCTGAGAACGATGGAAGAGGGCTTACAGAATAACTACACAAATTCAGACTGCAATTGCCTGCCAGCATGTACGTCGATAGCGTACGATGCGGAAATATCGCAGACTGATATGGACTGGGATAAGCTTTTCGAGGCTTTAGAAATCCCTAAAGACAAATTAGAAGGGTATGACTTATAACTTATAACAGTTACGAAACAATCGAAGTTCCTGAGTTTCCTTTTTTTCCAGAATTCGTCCCGCAATCCTATCAATTTATTTCAAGGACTCCCAGTTTATCACTTCTAGAAGGTCCGAGCTCTATGGTCTGACCAATTTTGTGGCCAATTGCGGAGGACTTCTGGGACTCTTTATGGGTGTCTCTCTCCTGAGTATCGTTGAGATTATTTATTTCTGCAGCATTCGCTTAATCAACAATCTCAAGATGAGAAGGACCACAAAATTAGCTTCTAATTAATTTTACTGCTCGAACTCCAAGGAGAGATCAGTATATAATAATCCCTCGATTTTTTCACCAACCCAAAATTTCCTCCTTTCACCCCCCGGAGACCACTTTTTTAACAAATCTTCGCGTTTCGGACGATTTCTGAGAAATGCTGTCACGCTGTTTGTCCGTCTGTACGTCCGATTATGGCCAGCTCTAGAGGCCAAACGGTTAGAGATAGCGACTTGGGTTGGGACCTAAGGGCCTTGACAGAATTGAGGATTAGCCGAGAGACGGAGTAGCGTAATTATATTAGAAAAAATGGTTAAACTACATTTCCATCATTTTCGACTAAGTCGTCTCTCGGCTTAAGTCATAAGCGTGTCTAGGGCATAAGGCCTCCAACCCATATCTCGACCCAAGGATCGCTTACATGACCCTCATTTCCCTTCCGCCCCCCTCCCCCCAATAACCATGTTTTTTGGTATTGCTGAAAAACGCGTCGTGCGATTTTTTTAATTTTTGGAAATGATTTAGAGATTACTCAGGCGGATAATTGACCATGTGTGAAAATCATGTTGAATCATTCTTAATAACGGGTTTTCAAGGTCAAAGGCTAAAAAAGTCTAGAGAGCGTATTTATCAGTCGCATGGGGTCATGTTTGGGATCGATGGAAAGGTCTTGGAATTTCCAACAAAACTGACTTGTTTCCTATCGGTTTTGAATCGCTAATGAGCTAGTCTACCCCCGGCAAAGTGTCTTTTTTTTTTTAAATATGGAGCTGTTTGAAGCCAACTGACAAATTGATCAGAAATTCAACTTACAATAGTCAGAACAAAAAGATATTTAGATAGAGGGTAAATGTCGTAATTCAAAACCATTTCCAGACGCTTTAACTTTGACAGAAGATTTAACACATTAAGTTCATATTTTTTCTAAAGAGAATTACATAAATTTGCTCCTTGACTCTTCTAGAATGTTACTGTTTAGTGAAAATTCTTTAGATATAATTTGAAAACTTCTTAAATACAAGAAAAGTACGCGAGGGTAAAATGCTTCTATTGGAAACAAATTAATCCAAATGGAGACAAGGGAAAGTTTCTAATTGGAGGCAAACAGTGTAAGTGAAACCGCGACGAAAGGCTTCCAAAACCTTGTTGAGTTGCTCCTGAGTGCAGGATTTGTTCTTATTCCTGTTTTTTTTACCTTTACCATCTAAAACAATTAAAAAATCTCTCCAAAAAAAATCATATTTCCGGGGTTTTCTATTGAAGCATTTGCAGACACTTCAGAAAAACCCTTTTTGTTCACGAAATAGGTAATTATTTCATTTGAAAACTTCACGTACCGTTAACAATAAAGATTAGGACTTAATTTAACTAAAAGTATCCAGAAATATGATATAAATGTTAAGCAAAATGAATAAACAACAATCACCCATTGGGCAATGTTTTGAGTGAACCGATTATAAACCAATAAGAAATTTTTGTCCGAAAAAAATCCCATTGAAATTATTTAATGGGTCGAGTGATATACGAATCGGTTTAAAATGGTTGAAAACCGGTAAAAGTCAAAAACCGATCTAAGTCGAGAGTTCGAACATTTCACAAAGCCTAGGAGCCACTCCTTTTTTTTTATTAAAATTTAAAAAGATTTCGAACTTTTCGAACAAAGGCAATATTGCTTTATTTTATTAACCCATTCGCACCTAGCGCATATATTAATCATAAACCAGACGATTTTTATTTAGTTCAAGGACGTGAGAAAAATATACTGCTCTTTTCTTGCTTTGCACAAGAAAGTTCGGAAAGTCTGACATCGCTTCAATTTTGATAATATTTTCTTTGATTTTCTTTTCTTATTTGAATTCTGGGTGACAAATTGTTTTCTTAGATAGTAGCACTATTTAAATAAATGGTATTTGTAATGAATTAATCTAAGGAAACGTCTTCTTGATGGCTTTAGCAACCTTTCATCTTACGAAATTCGCTGAAAGATTGAATTTAAAGATTTTTTTTTGATTCTAAAACACACCAAAAATAACACTTATTTTCTTTACCGGGATTTATACCCTAGAAAAGCCCATCTCAGAAGTGTTCTAGTATTTGCAAATAAATTCGAGATCATAAAAAACGAAACAGAAATGGATTTTTTGATGAATTTTAATCAGAAAGCTTGGTAGAATTTTCCTAAGTGAGTTTCAAAAGAAAGAAAATCTTTGAAGACTGTTTATGAGTTATGAACCAGTTTAAAATCATCAAAATCGGATTAAAATAGGATTTATGTCGATAACGAATCTTAAAGCATTTTTGGTTTAAGAATATCGTTTTGAGTCATTATTCCCAAAAGCTTCAAATAAAAATTTTCCAAAAAAAAAAACTATTTAGATACATGAGAACGTTTTTGTACTCCTTTATCTAAATCCGTCAAAATCGGTGCAGAAATTGAATAAAAAAGGATCTTCCTCGAAAAACGGTTCCTATAAGTGGATTTAGTTTTCCTAAAGGTCCCTATAAAGGATTTTATTGATATTTAAATAAGATCAAATTCGTAAAAATTAGACTTATTTTTGCAAATTTTCTAGAAAGCTCTTTATTGCGTTCGAAAAACAGGGGTGACATGATGACTTATTTTCGATACTATCGACTGTCGATTCTGAAATATTTAAACGATAGCTGTACTTCCTGTGACTAATATAGATATTTATCAACAGTAACATTCTTTTAAGAATGTCACAATGAATGGCTCGGCACTGCGCAAAAAGTCGACATTCACTTAATCTAACAGATATAGATTTATCGATACTATCGATTCGATAGTGTCGAAAAGTTATCATGTCACCCCAGGTCTCTTTTATAGATAATCCTCTAATTCAGAGGTGAGCAAGAACCGTTTGAAATCGAATAAACGTGAAAATAAGTTTGTCCATGTAGCGTTTTGACCATTGATGTACAATTTTCATTTGACGTTTGTTCGGTTTCAAACGGTTCTTGCTCACCTTTGCTCTAATTTGGTCACTCCTCTTACTACAATCTCACCTACACCTTCGACATTAAAATAGAGCATCTTATTGAAGCACTTCCTTAACCGCTGACTAGGCCTTTCACCTTGTATCCGCCACTGAATATAGCACAATTCTTTTAATTTTTTTTGAATTAAATATCCCACAATTAATAAAATGCAAGTGTCTATCCAATAATCACCTGTTGTGCATGCAAAAGGGCAAAGGTGTGGACATACAGTACTTCTCAATCCACCTTCATTTTATAATTTTTTTCTTTTGCTTATTTGCATTTAGGTGATTTTTCAGGACATTTTGTAACGTATAATTGAACTCTTGTTGAGAACCGAGTTTAATAGCGATATCCCAAGAGAATGTTACGTTCTTCACGTATAAAAGCGCTTGGGTATCATTTTATTAGCACAGTTCTATTGTGGATTGTGTTGAGAATAGTAGTATAGGAAGTGCAGTAAAAAGGATATTTGGGATTAATTGCAATGATCAATCAAAACCCGTTTTCCCCGATTTCCCCAATAAAAGAAAATAGCGCGAAAGAGTCACATTTATTTCTCGATGTGGCGCCAAATTTAGAAATTGATGGGCTGAGTGATTCGCCAACGGAAAAGGAAGTCAGGCAGAAAATTCGGAGTGGTAGATTCAGGACAGCAATTTGGGGATTCTTCTCTGATTACTGTAACAACAGCACAATCCACGGAGTTAGGTACCTAGGCGAGAGACGTAGGCCCTGGATTGAAAGGGTTTGGGTAAGACTCTGAACTCTGAACAGGTGATGGCATTGTTAAAGTGTTCTAAGCAACATTTCCCTTCTAGTGGCTAGTGATCTTCGTAATCTCAATTTCTGTATGTTCTCTCCTAATTTGGTCATCCTGGAAGAAGTGGGATGACACTCCAGTCATTGTAACATTTGCTGACAAATCCACATTTGTCTGGCAAATACCATTTCCAGCTGTTACTATTTGCCCCGAAATTAAGGTCAGGAGGGAATCCTTCAATTTTACAAAAGTTTTCAAGAAAGTATTTAAAGAGAGAGAAAATCTAACTTTAATAGAGTAAGTGAACCTAACTTTCAAAAGCGTTCTGTTCCGTTTTTGTCTGACGGTTTTGCTTATTTTAGATACAATTACATGGATATAATGTTGCAAATATGTCACTCTAGAAAATATTTGACTAATCCACCTTTCGGAACTGATAGAATAACTGAGGATTTTTCTGATCAACTTAAAGAAATATCATTGGTTAGTAAGGATATCTTTGCTGCCTGCTACTTTGGTGAGGATAGTTTGTTGGATTGTGTGGACATCTTTACTCCTATTCTCATAGAAGAAGGTTTTTGTTTCACCTTTAATACACTCAATGCTTCAGAAATCTACAATCCTTCTGCCCTGCATCCTGGATATGAGTATCCTATTCAAGAATCCGAATCAAAGGACTGGAATTTAGAAGAAGGATATGCAACTTTGGATTTAACAACGCATCCACAACGAGCTTTGGGAGATGGTGTACGGGCTGGATTATACATAATGTTGCAATCTCCGGAAAAGGATTTTGACTATTTATGTAGTGGAATGGTACAGGGCTTTAAAGTCCATCTACATTCGCCTGACGACGTTCCTCAAATAGCTCGTCAGTTCTTCAGTGTGCCACTTAAAAAGGAGATTATGGTTTCGGTTAAACCTAGTATGATTACAACATCTGAAGGATTAAGAACCTACAATCCGATAAGGTTGACCAAGCGATCAATGCACTTTTTCCAAATGTTCACAAATTCTTTTTGTTCCAGGAGACAATGCTACTTCAACCACGAACGCCAATTGAAATTTTTTCGAAATTATACTCAAAAGAATTGTGAATTGGAGTGCTTTTCCCTATTTTTGCTAAAGGAATGTGGATGCGTAAAGTTCCACATGCCTCGATATGCTGATACCCCAATATGTGGATCTGGAAAAATTTTGTGTTACCAGAAATCCATTGGAGATTTAGTTTTAAAAACACTAGAGGAAAGTTTACAGAATAACTACACAAATTCAGACTGCAATTGCTTACCGACCTGTACGTCGATAGCGTACGATGCGGAAATATCGCAGACTGATATGGACTGGGATAAGCTGTTCGAATCTTTGGAATTTCCAAAAAGATTCCTAGAAGGGTAAGAGTATATTACACACTGATCAAAATAGAAGGTTCACCCTAAATCCTTTGATAAGGTGGATTTCACTATGATCTTACAAGGTCCGGATATGGACCTTCTTCAGTGGCTATAAAGGATATTTTATTACATTAACATTTATATTATATACAAGGTCGTTATTTGGACAATTTCAAATTCACTCACTCGACTAAGACTATGTTTTTGTGATTTTTTGAGGATTCGTTTCACTTTGTGGGAATTAAGGGTAAAAATCATAGCAGGAAAAATCAGTTGGGAGGTTTGTATGGGATAAATATTTCACAATTTTCTAATTTTTTTTAAAAAATTTTTCTTTCTGCAAATACTCTTTCAGTGACGTGTTTGGCGCTTTTACTAACATTTTTTCTTTGTCTTCTCAACGGCAATTCTCTTATCATTTCCCCTCTAAATGGTTAAATGGTTAAATGGGATTTAACCATTACTGTATTGTAGGCAATATTAAGGTGTATCTTGACTAAAAGAATGGATATCCTCCCAAGAAGCAAAATAGCTGCCTTATAGAACCAACTATTAAACAAGTCTTTTAGTGCACTTTTAAAAGACTTAAAGTGAGAATTTTCTGTTGAAATTCCTATAGAAGCTCTTAAGATCCTTAAGAGTGCGCCACTTTACTTATAGTAATCTCAATGATGGGACCAAGAGTGTTATAAGCAAATAAAAAGATTTTTGGTTCTATAGTGTCTTACTTAAGGAATTCTACAACACTATATTAAGAAAAAATTGTTTCTTGGGCTCAGTTTTATTGTTTTAATTCTATGAACATTTTTTTAAAAATTGATAAAAATCGTATATTTTGACGACTTAGTTTTCCTCTTTGTATTTTATATCAGCGTATAATCAAAACTTTTTTATCTCATGAGGTAGCAGTGTAATCTGGGAACATATTTTTATAAAAGTTTCAGAGATTATACGCTCTTGTTTTTTAAGGTTTTAAATACCAAAACTACACGTGGGGATGTTTGGGACACCTGAAAGGGGATGAATGGGACGTTGATTTTCGACAAGATTGTAGATGGCGTGCAATTTTTTATTATCAAAATGAAGAGTAATGCCCAGTTTCTACTGGAAATCTCCCTCTTGTGCAAAGTTTACCAGTGGAACAGATTTCTCTAAGTACAAGGACAATTAAACCATCAAAGTCTTGGGAATCAATAATTCCTTCTCAGAGGATATTCGATCTTTGCCCAATCTAATTAATAACTATTTTTTTCGAAAATTTTTCGAACAAGTTCTCCAGAAAAGGCAAGGCGAGAACTAATTCAGAGAAATAATGAAAAAACAGGTACAATGCAGTTGTCGTAAAATCAAACAGGAATCCGTCAATGAGTTCAAAACTAAGAGTTGCAAGAAAATCTACTCGCCTGAGGAATTTGATAATCATGATTGCAATATTTAGAATAAAAAAAGAAAAGAAAGGTAGATGGAAAATAAGAAGAAAATACTTTAAATAATTGATTGACAATATATAACTATACCGTACAAATAAAATTGATAGTAATTTCTAAGTGTAATAAAAGATGAAACATTTTTATTTCACAACAACACGTCCCAAACATCCCCTTTTGCGTCCCATACTGCCCCATATCGGGAAGGTTTGGGACAAAGCGTCAAGTAAAATGTTTAATCTTCTCCAAGAAAACTCAGTTGTTTTCTAAGTTCTATTGAGTACTTTTTATAAAGTCAATACCCATAAGTATTCTATAGACCGCATAAAATTGTAATACACTATCGTGGTTTTTTGGAATAGTGTCTCAAAGTCAAAACATGAAAAAGTGTCCCAAACCTCCCCGGACTCCCCTACTAGGGGAGACTGGGGCAAAAAGTCACAAATCGAAAAATTCAAAATTCAATATCTTCCAAGATAATAGCGGCTCAAATTTTTTTCTATAGATAGCCTCCATAGACCTTCTTCAATGTCGTAAGTTTCTTAGAATTCGAACAAGGAATTTAGAAAATAAAAAATATCGAAATTTTTAGCCCTATTTTTGAAATATTTTCCTTGTAGAAGATAACAATTATTATCTACAGTAGAGTCTCGCTATAGGCCATCGCTCTATAGTCCACAATTTATCGACCGTTGATTTCAAAACACTGATTTTAAGTTAGGTTATGTTTTTTAGTATGCGACATGCATAATTATTTTAATATTTTTGGCAAACTTTATTAAGTAGTTGTGATAATTGTGATCCACAATGAAGAGAGCAAGGACAAGTACCACAATCGCAAAGAAAGTGGAAGCCGTCGAGCAGTTTCAATACTAAAAATCGTTGATAATTTTAAAAAATTACATGGACTATAGTACGACCCAAGTGTCAAATTTGAAACCAAATATGGACTATAGCGAGACTCTACTGTACTTATTTTCCAAAATTGATGCAGTGGTGAATATTTTCTAAATAATTTGGATTTTCTGAATACGAATCCTCTATCTATTTTGGAATTTCACAAAAGTTCTTTTCTCCAGAAATCCTTTTATTAAAAATGGCCACTTGGGGTAAAAAGTAACAAAAGGTATAGAGCAAAAAGTAACAAAAAGCGAAGCAATTTCTGTTGTCTCACGACGAATAAATGGTTAATAAAGTCTTCATGTTCTTCTCTGAGATTCGTTAAATCTTCTTGAGAATAATTCTAAAATTTCTCTTTGTTCCAGGTTTCAATCTGCAACTCTGTCAATTTTCTTCAAAGACTCCCAGTTTATTACTTCTAGAAGGTCCGAGCTCTATGGTCTAACCGATTTTGTGGCCAATTGCGGAGGACTTCTGGGACTCTTTATGGGTGTCTCTCTCTTGAGTATCGTTGAGATTATTTATTTCTGCAGCATTCGCTTAATCAACAATCTCAAGATGAGAAGGACCAAAAATTAGCTTTAAATCAGAATTCCATCGAAAACCTTTAAAAACTTTTCGAATAGAAACGATGCCCATTTGCTACTTTTATTAGATGTATGACTGAAACGTTTAAATTTATTTTCTTTCTAAACTCTTTATGCTTTAGTCAAGCTTAAGACTTTAATAATAATATTTCTCAATTTCCTGAATGAGCATCCCAATTAATGAAATGCACGTTTCTATCCAATAATCACATGATATTCATGCTCAAGGGTAAAAGGTGTGGACATTCAGTATTTCTCAATCCTTTCTCACTTAATATACTTTTTATTTTACTCATTTGCATTCAGTTGATTTTTCAGGATACTTTTCCAACATATAAATGAACTCTTGTTGAGAACCAAGTTTTTATAGTGATATCCCAAGAGAGTGATACATTCCTCGCCTATAAAAGTGCTTGGGTATCATTTTATTAACACAGTTCAGTGATAGATTCCGGTGAGAGTGAAACGAAGAAGTGCAATAAAAAAGGGATATTTGGGATTAATTGCAATGATCAATCGAAAACCGTTTTCCCCGATTTCCCCAATAAAAGAAAATAGCGCGAAAGAGTCACATTTATTTCTCGATGTGGCGCCAAATTTAGAAATTGATGGGCTGAGTGATTCGCCAACGGAAAAGGAAGTCAGGCAGAAAATTCGGAGTGGTAGATTCAGGACAGCAATTTGGGGATTCTTCTCTGATTACTGTAACAACAGCACAATCCATGGAGTTAAGTACCTAGGCGAAAGACGTAGGCCCTGGACTGAGAGGGTTTGGGTAATTTAACTAATTATCATTTGTTAAAGTATTTTAAATAACTTTTCTTTTTAGTGGATTGTGGTTTTCGTACTTTCAATTTACACTTGTTTCGTTCTAATTTGGTTATCCTGGGAGAGATGGAATGATAGTCCAGTAATTGTAACCTTTGCTGAAAAATCTACTCCAGTCTGGCAGATACCTTTTCCAGCTGTTACTATTTGCCCCGAAACTAAGGTTAAGATGGAGTACCTCAATTTCACAAAGGTTTTCAATAATTTTCTTGAAAACCCACCAGAATACGCTATGGAAAATTTAACATCAACAGAGTAAGACATTTTGCTCCTTTGCCCCTATACAAAAGGAGGGAAAGGCTTTGAAGCTTCCGATGACGCAAGTTTTGACGACAAATCAGTAGGGGAATTCTGTAACAATATGACAATGTCATATGACGAATTTTCTTGGCAAATTCGGGCGCAGAATAATATTAAAGGCCAGTGAGCATCGAATTGGCAATTAAACTTGTTATTTCTGATTATTTATTCCTAATTTACCTCATAACAATTTTTTTTTAAATTTGTCATATGACATTGTCATACTGTTACAGAATTCCCCTGCAGGAATGGAATTCTCTAACAGTATGACAATGTCATATGACAAATTTAAAATTATTTATATGAGAAATTCAGAAGATTTAATTAAAAATCCCACTGATAAATCGATAGTCACTTACGCTTTAATGTTCTCCTTTCCGAATTTACCATGAAAATTTGTCATATGACATTGTCATGCAGTTATAGTATGACAACTGGTCGACATTCACAATCCCAAATTGAGAGAGATTCCTCTCATAGTTTATGAGTAAAACTCCGAGAGTTAAGCCCTGTCTCAAGTTGTACCATTGCATATTTGTTGCTCACAAGAATTATAGCCTTAAGGCGAAAAATCGTCTTCTTGAAGCAAATCCTACAAAAAAAATTGCAGTAGTACGCAGTAGTACTTTGAGGGACATATTGTGGATGCTGCACGGTGCTCTTTAGGGGTTAAGTGCCGTGAAGTGCCGTGTATTATTGAGTTTTGCAGTTACCTTTATAATTCATGTGAGCAACTCATACTCGCAATGAAGTAAGTTGAGTATTTGTGCTTTCACAGTTAAGTTTGAGGTTGAGTTTATCATCCGCGCTCGAGTGAGTGGAAAGGGCAGCAACTATCCTACCTGCGCCTATTTCATCAGATCACTCTAGAGCGCGAATCCCTCCTCTGTGCGCTGAGAAGCTGCAAGAGATTCCCGTGACGTATTTCATGTTAAGTGTGAAGTAAATAAAGTGTTTGTGAGGTTAAACTCTCTGGCCTTTGTTTTTCTTCCTTGCCGTCGTGGTCTCCGGTCAAATCCGCAACAATATGAAGTAATGAGTAAAAGAGTAAGATCGCGAGTACAAGCTGCCGAGATGAGGTATCTCCGGGCGGTTGAAGGAACCATTCGTCGAGATCAAGTGAGAAACGTAGCCGTTCATGAGGAGTTAAGAGTCGAGGACCTGTTTCTCCTGAATAAGGAGACCTGTGCATCAGGTTTGCACAACGAGATATCATGACCACTAGACGATCACGGCCAGGTTAGAGTCTTGGACAGGAAAATGACGGAGTACCTGGTGAGCAGTAACCGCTGCAAAGCGCGGCAGTTTGCTGATCTTCTCACCGGACACTGTCTAAGCAAACATATCAACAGACTCGGTGTTTAGTGTCTGACATTATGTATGTGACTGTCTCAGCCTTTACAAACACCAGACGAGCGCTACTTGGAAAAGTGGTGCTGGACTAGAATGACCTACCGAAATTGAATCCGGCTTGTCTAATGGAATTTATCCGAAGGACTGGTTGGCTCAATACACAAATCCGTAAGTGAGGGTTAACTGAAAAAGGGGATGCATAAGGGGCTCAAACGGAGGCCTGGATGCACGGAGAGGACACGATGCACGAGGAAGCTGAAGCGTCTGAGGCTGGAGCCGGAATAGGAGCTGGAAGTGTATAGGTGGACGCCATTTGTTGCCCCCAAAATGAATCTATCTATCTATCAGGCTTGCACCTTAGAGTACCCTGGCGACCCTGGCCGCCAAGAAATACAACAAAGAGCTTCAGATGACGAACGGACAAGCTGTTGCTTCGACCGCTGGCGCTGGGGGTCTGAGGGCACCAGAAAGCCTACGATGACGACAAATGCACTTCAGAATGATTCCCAAGAAAATCTATGCAAACCATTGTAAAAGAACTTCGACTTCGGGGCAGACCTAGGACAAGATGACTGAATCCAATTGAAGATCTCTCTGTGTGATCGGGAACACCTTCCTGAAGTAGCGGAGGGACGACAGACGTGGGCTGCTAACTTGTTGAACGTTAATCCGGGGTTCGTCGAGTGGGAGAAGATTAGCCCAGAGCACTGATATTTTAAGGTTCTTTTAAGGTACTGCTGCTAACTTGGGTGTCGTCAGTCCGTGACCGAAGCATCCGAAGCTTCAAAACCTTCTCCTAACCAGTCCAAATTTTTGTCTCCCGGCGCTTCTCTGAATTTAAGTTCAGGATCAAATTCAGTATAATCCCAATTACCCAATTTCAGGATACTACGCTTGGAAACCGTTTATCAACTTTGCAACTTCAATCTCTTCGGAGATTATAGCTTTGGCAACGACACAGGAAATTCTAGTTATTCCGACAACCTCAAAGAAATATCACTAGCCCTTGAAGATGTCTTCTTCCGTTGCACTTGGCGAAATAACATTACAAACTGTGAATCATTCACCCCTATCCTAACAGAAGAAGGTTTCTGCTTCACTTTCAATTCCCTCAATGCTTCCGAAATCTACCGATCATCTGCCCTGCATTCTGGTTATGAGTACCCCATTAAAGAGAAGAAATCTGAGTATTGGACACTAGAAAATGGTTACGCAGATCAAGCCCCATTGGAAACCCATCCACAACGAGCTTTGGGAGATGGAGTTCGTGCTGGATTGTACATTTGGATGAAGTTGGCAGAAAAGGACTTTGATTACATGTGCCGAGCATCAATGCAGGGCTTTAAGGTCCTGTTGCATTCTCCTGATGAGTTTCCTCATGTATCTCAGCAGTACTTTCGAGTACCCTTGAATCAGGAAATTACGGTTGCAGTTAAACCTAGTATGTTTACAACATCTGCTGGGCTTAGGGGTTATGATCCTGTAAGGTAAGGTTTGTCTTGGATCTTTTTGATGAGGTTCTAATTAAAGGCCCTTATTTAGGAGACAATGCTACTTCAGTCACGAACGAAAGTTGAACTTCTTTCGGATCTACAATCAAAAGAACTGCGAATTGGAGTGTCTATCGAATCATACTTTGGATAGGTGTGGATGCGTTAAGTTTTCCATGCCTCGAGAGTCAGATACCCCTATTTGTGGATCAGGAATGGTTTGGTGCTACAGAGAAGCTGAATATGAACTTCTAATGATAAAGATGGAGGAAGATCTTGAAAAGGACAAAACTGAGAGTAAATGCAATTGTTTGCCCGCATGCACATCTATTGAATACGAAGCTGAGACTTCTCAGACAGATGTAGATTGGGATAAATTATTTCAAGCTGCAGGAGTTACGGAAAGCTTCTTCGAAGGGTATAGTTTTACCAACTAGATACCGTAGATTCGGGTGTCTTGGCCCCATTTGTCCTCTGCTGTTCGCAAGCTTTTGTTTAATTCTAGCACTTAACGGTCTTCACCGATCCTATGGGAGCAAGGAAGGAACCTCCACGCGTATTTAAGGCTTTTTCAGAACTAAATTGGTGTTCTGGACAGTCTCCGGGGACTGTCGAAAGAACACGTGAATACCTCAGCCAAAAAGCAAGTGACAACTTGCGGATTCCATCTTGCGGTAATGACTACACTCAACACAAAAAGGTCCTTTTCAGGACCGGCACTTAGTATCATTTCAATGAATATTGATATCTCAACGCCGATATCGCCGATGCGATCTCAATATTGATATCGCAACGCCGACCTAGGATTAATGGCATGAAGTTGGAGAAGGCCCATGAGAAGTATGGTAGCGCCAGTTTCGTAAAATCGGACATTGATGTCAAATCGGTTGCGCTCACTGACTCCAACAACTTAGAGATCTTGACCGTAGACTTTGAAAACTTTTCCGTAACATCCGTTTATAAGCCCCCGAGAGAGGACTTTCAGTTCTTGGAGCCGAGTAACTTTACGACATATCCTGTCCGCTTTGTTCTCGACGACTTTAACTGTCAGAATACTCTCTGGGGCTACGGTACAACAAGCGCAGATGTTGAAGCTCTGGAGGAGTGATTCGAGGGCAAGGCCTTTTCGTTAATTAATCGTTAAGATTGCGACAGGGTTAAAATCCTGATTTCATCTTTGTGGAAGTCAAATTAGCCCCTTACTGCTGTAAAAATGTAATGCCCCCGATACCACATTCCCAGCATAGACCCATATTGTTACGGCTGCCGTTAAGCCCAGAGTTGTTCCTTTTCGGCGAAGGTAAATGGTCACAAAAAAAACCAAGAGCAAGGCTGAAGTCTCGCAGGAACTTTCGCCACTCTGTCAAACCACTTGACAAATCTCCACAGCAGGCCAGACTCAATCTGTGAAAGGAAGTCTTTCTACCAGATTTTGTCAAATTAAGGGAAACCTTTCCTCCTTGTGGTGACCGAGACTGAAAGACATGGAAGTCTCTCAATCCTTTGAGAAGTGACGTAGCGCGTTCGGGATACAACAGTTGTCCCCTGCTTCATGCGAAACAGAGGATTCGATGTCGGCAAGTCAGCTTGCCCTTGACGTGCTCCGTTTTTGGGCAAGATCAACTTGATTTGATCTTATATGGGGATCTGACTTGGTCGGATCACGTGTCCCATGTATGCCATAGAGTTGGCTTTTCTCTGTACTCACTATGGCGGCATAGGGATGTTATTCCAACCGACATTCGGCTGTTGCTTGTCCGGTCCCTCATCATGCCGCACTTCACTTATGGATGTGAGTTATTTTTTTCAGTCTGACGCTGAGTCTATTCGCAAACTTAAAGTCTCCTACAATGACTGTCTTCGGTTTATTTACAATCTGGAGCGGGGTGACCATGTCTCCCCTGTATCTCGGTCTATTGTGGGGTGTGACCTGCCTCAGTATCTTGAATTTAGAGTTATGCTCTTTATCTTGCGCCTTTCTCTGACCTCGATTCCGTCCTACCTCTTCTGTCTGCTAAGTTGGGGGGCGTCTGTCAGGTGTCGGTGTTTCATGGTGCCGAGATCGCGGGGTGCCAGTTTCCGGTGAACTCTCTTTGTGCACGGGATCTACATTTTTAACTCGATTCCACCTGCTACCAGAACATCTGAACTCTCTCTGCGGTCTTATTACTTGGATCGGGAAGTCTAATATTTGTTTTTTCTTGTTTTGATTTAACTTTTCTTTCTGTTTTTGTTTTCTTTTTGTTTCTTTTTCATTTTCTTTTGTTTGTAACTATACATGAGGGACTTAGAAGCCTATTGTATGGTTTTATTTATTAAATAAATAAAATAAATAAAATTTTAGGCCTCGACACGATTAATAATAACCGATCCTATCCGATCTGCCATGTCCGATTAGTGAAGCGCACTCCAACGTGGTATAATTAAAGAAAAGCTTACGAATAGTAGGGGGGCAAAGTCTCCCGTATCTGCGATAGAAAAATTTCTTCTAATTTTTGTTTTCATTCTTGCAGGACTCAGTCTGTAACTCTATCTATCTTCTTCAAGGATCCGCAGTTTATCACCTCCAAAAGGTCCGAGCTCTATGGTCTGTCCAATTTTGTGGCCAATTGCGGAGGACTTCTAGGACTATTTATGGGTGTCTCTCTCTTGAGTATTGTTGAGATAATTTATTTCAGTACCATTCGCCTATTCAACAATCTCAGGATGAGAAGACGGTCGAAGAACTTGACGTCAAGTTCAAATATCATCATTCACAAACCATCCAAAGCTCTTGTCTAAAATAAAATACTAATGCAAATGCATCCCCCTTTTATCAGATTCCAGTGTTAAGTGAAAATTTCCACAGATAAGATGTATATATGGATCACATTTGATAACCCAAATTGATTAACTTCCCAAAGATCGGTTAATTATTTTAAAGTGCACATCTGGCACTGGGATTTTAACCCTTCCATAGCACAATTAACCATTTCCAATTTTTCAGAGCATCTGTTGATTAATTAATTGCCACCGGAAGGTAGTGCAATAAATCTCCCACTTTTTCAACGGATTTTCTGATAACGATAAGAATGTTTTGGAAAATAAAAGGGGTCAGTCAAACAATAACTTCAGGTAGACATCCCCGGGACTTTGGCAATCACGGACCATGAAGTGTGAAAGAGTTTTCATTTTGGGAATATTTCTCTTCATATTCCTAGCATTTGAGTGCCAATGTTTTCCTCAACCTCTGTCTCAAAATGAGATTTCCTGGTCGGATTTTCGGGATAAATTGCATCGCTTGGAAAATTACTATAACTTCCTGAAGGAAATGGACCAGACATCCTCGAGAATTCAACGAAGTGCTCTCTGTGCCAATATTTGGGATGATGGATGCATCAATGGACAAGTTATTGGTGCTGGCAGTGACAGTGGATTTCTTGAAGGGGGTGGAACACCGGGAAAGAGATTCATATCCTAATGATACTTGAGATGTTCAATATTCCACAATATACAGCCTCTTCACAGCATAAACTCAGCAGTCTTTTATTGCGCATGTTTCCCAATCAGCATCTCTGTAATTTTCCTCTCTTTGCTCTAAATGTCAAGTTTTCCTCAATAGGGATTTCCGTGAAAATTTCAAAATCTCTGCTCTTTAAATATGTTCAGTGCCAAAATTAGAGAAGAAGAAACGTACAGGCGTGTGACCAAAATCAACGTGGATTCCGTGACTTGTTTCCATGGCCTTAAATTCAGGTAATTCACACCAGACAACCACTACCTCCTCCCACTTTGTCTGCTTTCTGAAAATCCTTCAGCATCCTTGACAGTCACTTTTATGGACATATAAAATTATTACAAATAAAAAAATTGAGTGACTTCCCAAATTAGTATATATATAATTTATCCTGGAAGATTCGTTTCGATACAGCCTCAATTAAAAAAAACTACAAATTTTGACAAAATTTTAAATACAAGTGAGTTCTGACTCAAGTTGTACTTGAGAAGGACATAATGCTATTGGAGTAGAGTTACTGTTGATTCCACAAGGTTCTAGCTGGTTGATCTGGGTAGGGTTATGGCTCCTGGGGCGGATGAGGCATTGGATAAGTTTCTTGGGGTTCTTCGGGGATTGGTTCCTCAGGTTGAGGTTCAGGAGCAGGTTCATCTGGTTCTGGATATACATATGGGCCTTCGGGTGATTCAGGTGCAGGCTCTTCTGGTTGGGGTTCAGGAGCAGGCTCTTCTGGTTGGGGTTCAGGAGCAGGCTCCTCAGGTTGCGGTTCAGGGGCAGGTTCCTCCGGTTGAGGTTCAGGAGAAGGCTCTTCTGGTTGAGGTTCAGGTGCAGGCTCTTCTGGTTCGGGTTCAGGAGCAGGTTCTTCTGGTTGTGGATGTACATATGGCCCTTCAGGTGACTCAGGTGCTGGTTCTTCTGGTTGAGGTTCAGGAGCAGGTTCCTCCGGTTGAGGTTCGGGTGCAGGTTCTTCCGGTTGAGGTTCAGGAGCAGGCTCTTCTGGTTGTGGTTCAGGAGCAGGTTCCTCCGGTTGAGGTTCGGGTGCAGGTTCTTCCGGTTGCGGTTCGGGTGCAGGCTCTTCTGGTTCGGGTTCAGGAGCAGGTTCCTCCGGTTGTGGTTTTACATATGGTCCTTCAGGTGACTCAGGTGCTGGTTCCTCCGGTTGAGGTTCAGGAGCAGGTTCCTCCGGTTGAGGTTCAGGAGCAGGTTCCTCCGGTTGAGGTTCGGGTGCAGGTTCCTCCGGTTGAGGTTCAGGTGCAGGTTCTTCCGGTTGCGGTTCAGGGGCAGGTTCCTCTGGTTGAGGTTCAGGAGCAGGTTCCTCTGGTTGAGGTTCGGGTGCAGGTTCCTCCGGTTGAGGTTCAGGAGCAGGTTCCTCTGGTTGAGGTTCGGGTGCAGGTTCCTCCGGTTGAGGTTCAGGTGCTGGCTCTTCTGGTTCGGGTTCAGGAGCAGGTTCTTCTGGTTGTGGATGTACATATGGTCCTTCAGGTGACTCAGGTGCTGGTTCTTCTGGTTGAGGTTCAGGAGCAGGTTCCTCCGGTTGAGGTTCAGGTGCAGGTTCTTCTGGTTGAGGTTCAGGAGCAGGTTCCTCTGGTTGAGGTTCGGGTGCAGGTTCCTCCGGTTGTGGTTCAGGAGCAGGTTCCTCCGGTTGAGGTTCGGGTGCAGGTTCTTCCGGTTGAGGTTCAGGAGCAGGCTCTTCTGGTTGTGGTTCAGGAGCAGGTTCCTCCGGTTGAGGTTCGGGTGCAGGTTCTTCCGGTTGCGGTTCAGGTGCTGGCTCTTCTGGTTCGGGTTCAGGAGCAGGTTCCTCTGGTTGGGGTTCAGGAGCAGGTTCCTCCGGTTGAGGTTCGGGTGCAGGCTCTTCTGGATGAGGTTCAGGAGCAGGCTCCTCTGGTTGTGGTTCAGGAGCAGGTTCCTCTGGTTGAGGTTCGGGTGCAGGTTCCTCCGGTTGAGGTTCAGGAGCAGGTTCCTCTGGTTGAGGTTCGGGTGCAGGTTCCTCCGGTTGAGGTTCAGGTGCAGGTTCTTCTGGTTGGGGTTCAGGAGCAGGCTCCTCCGGTTGTGGTTCAGGAGCAGGCTCCTCCGGTTGAGGTTCAGGAGCAGGTTCCTCCGGTTGTGGTTTTACATATGGTCCTTCAGGTGACTCAGGTGCTGGTTCCTCCGGTTGAGGTTCAGGAGCAGGTTCCTCTGGTTGGGGTTCAGGAGCAGGTTCCTCCGGTTGAGGTTCGGGTGCAGGCTCTTCTGGATGAGGTTCAGGAGCTGGCTCTTCTGGTTGGGGTTCAGGAGCTGGCTCTTCTGGTTGGGGTTCAGGAGCAGGCTCTTCTGGTTGGGGTTCAGGAGCTGGCTCTTCTGGTTGGGGTTCAGGAGCTGGCTCTTCTGGTTGGGGTTCAGGTGCAGGCTCTTCTGGTTCTGGATATACATATGGGCTTTCGGGTGATTCAGGTGCAGGCTCTTCCGGTTGAGGTTCAGGAGCAGGCTCTTCTGGTTGAGGTTCAGGAGCAGGCTCTTCTGGTTGAGGTTCAGGAGCAGGTTCCTCCGGTTGAGGTTCAGGAACAGGCTCCTCAGGTTGTGGTTCAGGAGCGGGTTCGGGAGCAGGATCTGGTGATTCCTGTGGAGTATTGGTTGTATCATCTACTTGGTCACTCTCATCAGATACCGATGAAATTGAATAATCCGATTTATCTGCACTTTGTCGCCTCCATGCAGGAAAACGTCTTACTTCAATATCTCCCTCATCGGCTACTTCTCCACCATTATCTGCCTCTGGGATTGTTCCAAAAACTGGATGAGGTTTACTTCCAAGGCCTACTCCATTGTTGTACTCTCTGTCGGCTCTCCTAGCAAATTGGTTGCGGTAAAATAAGCTCGCTGAATCCCCAAATGAATAGAGAGTCACAAGAAATACAAGAACTAAAAAACTTTTCATTGCACTTAACTTTGCAGGTTCCAGATGAAACCGTGGTATTGATGTGATAACTTTTGGTGACTTATTTCGATCTTTTATACTTGATCTCATGTTCTAGATAAGATATTTGTACAAATTCGCATTTATTGGCAAGATTGTGACCTTCTTTTGGATCATTCAAAAAATTGTATTTGTTCATTTGGCGCCTTTTTCATGAGGAAATTTCGACCTCAATTTTTCTAGTGACACTTAATGAGATCACTGAAATTTATTCATGTGATGGGAGAGGTTGGGGGAATGGGATTTTTCCACTGTGTTTGAGCATTTAAATACCGCGGTTGGGAATGAGGTACTTTGGCCAGCTTTTTTTTTGGTCAATTAACATTTAGAAGACTCTTTTAACATACACCTTCATATTACTTTTTTGGTATGCTTTTAATCGATTTTTCGTCTACGGCGACTCCACAGAAAAGGGTAGCAGGAAAAGTGAGTGAGTGAGAGAGGAAAAGAATGCCCATCGGTCACCAGTTAGTGCCTTAAGGAAGTTCAGTTATGGTCAAGAAGTCGCTGGAGTAAGAGCTCAAAAAGGGAGAACGTCTGTAGAGAGATTCCATGTGATTTTGTTTTTGTATTACTGAAAAGTGTTATTCATTATCTTATTGCGTGATTAGTTTGTGATCAGCACAATGATGAGAAACGTGTCCAATTCGAATCCCTCTTTGGAGAGGTCAGATGTTCATGTGGAATATGAAGTATCAGTGCCGATTGTTCAATCTTTTCGTCATACACCGTATCATTCGCTCTGGAATCTCCATCAGTGGTAAATCATCATACAACAATTACCTCCACGCTTTCCCAAACCCAAGGATTTCGCGATTAGAATCTACCGCCCAATCCACCCCCCTGGAAGACGCAATCCATTTTCACAACATTCGCCTTTAGTCCACGAGGAGAGGGTAATGTCCGGTAGAAAACAATCGATTCGACGCGAAAGCGTCCACTGTACACCTGGCGGAAAGTCTCCCCATTTCAAGTGGTCAGGAATAGCCTCGCTTTTCCAGGATTTCTTCACCCCCCCCCCCATCAAGCCCCCACCCACCAAAGCGCCTCTTCGGTTTGTCTACTTTTGGGAAATTATTAGCGCGCCAAAACACCTGAGGGGCTCCGCATCGGAGAAATTCTTGTCCCAGGTTAATGGTTATTTTCAAGGAAAAAATTACCATTAACTTTAATGAATATATTATGAGACATATAGATTAAGATATGGGTTACGAAATAATTAGGAGTGGGATTGCAATGAAATGCCAATAAAAAATTCTATACATAAATTTAAAGGTCAATTGTGATGGAGAAAAAAAGGTTTCTGAGTCTTCTAGTGGTAAGGTTTCATTAGCTCAAATTCGGAAAATTGAAGAAATTATTTTGTTAAAAATTAATATTTTTGTTTTGGAACGATTAATGATTTTTCATTATTTTAATTAGTTTGAAGTTTTAAAAGAACTTTATGTAAAAGCAAGGGTTAACTCCACATTGGTAAAAAAAAAGGTGAATCATATTGATCTATTCGCGATCCTTTTGGTGAATCAAATATGATCCATCATTTCAAATGTTTTATTTCGATCCTTTTTGAAAGATCATTTTGATCTACATGCAAAAGAAGCAAATTTTGATACTTTGAATGGTTCACTTTGAGGAGCTTTTCAATGGATCAGTGAGTGATACTCACTAGAAATAGATCAAACTTTTGACTTTTTAATGATTTGACTGATGACTTTTTAATCTTTTACATATTATTATTACATATTATTAACATATTATTATTGTCTTGCAAATGAATTTTTTATTTTTATTTTTTTTTACATTTTACAGTTATTACATAAATTTCTGTAAATACATTTTTGACAAGAGATATTTTTTATTAAATATTAATTTACTGATACTTTTAGTTTATTTGGAAAATTTCAATTATTTATGAATTTTAATTCAAATTGACGTATATTTTTAGTTTAAATAGAAATTCTGGAAATTATAATAATTTTTCAAAAGATTTTTTTAACCGATATTCTGTACATTCTCTTTGTTTTTTATAGATTTAGAACGCAATACATTCGTCTGTAATCCCTGAAAAAAAAGAAAAACTATGAAATATTTCCAGATTATGCGCTACTAAATGTTCCGAAGCGAGAATGTAGAGCAAAAAACACATTTTACACGAAAATCTAAGGATTTTTTTTCACTATTTGATCAATAGAAAGTTCGCTCTTTCAAGAGATCTCTTTCCGGGGGCGGAACACCGACAAAATTACTTAGAATTGTACAAATCCGTACAACTGTAGGGTGAAAGGAACGTCTATTGACACTTTAAGAACTCGTGTCAGCACCTATTGACACCCTACTCTGTACCATTTGGGATATGAAATTTGAACATTTCTGTTTATAGTAAAAGGTATATTACAGAAAAAACGTTATATTACTTATACTTTACTAGATACATTAAATAATTTTCAACATTTTGACAAAAGTGTCAATAGGGGTTCCCTGTCGAACAGACGTTCCTCCGACCCTAGATTATTTTAATTTTTCACTTTTTTTACTCACTTTTGCGAAATTTTTCACGTTTTCACAAGTCTCCAAACTTAATCCTTTTTTAGCTATAATATTATAATTTGTAGAAAAATGCCACTGAATATCTAAAAGGACACAAATTCCACGACAAGAGCACTCCGTTTATTTATGCGCTCAGCGAGTCTCAGTGACTGTCACTGACATCACTAGAAGTGGCGTGATTATCCAAGTAATCCATTCAAATGTATCACTTCTGACATATCGTACCAAATTTTTAATCGCTGAAATATCACGGTAAACTTTTAAAGCTATCAATTTATTAGTTTAGACACGTTCCCCTTATGTGAGTAAATACAGTAAACACATTTTTTACTGTTTTAATGGTTTTATTTAGTAAGAAAATTCATGGAAAATAATCGCAATTGTGATCCAATTGAAATGTTCAAATTTGATCCATTTGAATGTATCCTATATTTTCGATATTTTTTGGCGTAATATCCTGAAGATTGAAAATAGTTATCTCAAAAATGTCACATTCTACCTTACTATATATTCCTATTAAACCTAAATACACTCATTTTCGCTGTTTCCCTTTTATTAGTTGGCAGAAAAATATTCCTGAACATCGATCTTTCTGAAATGATCAATTCGAGGAACCTCTTAATATATCATTGAATGTGATCCTTTACTTGGATCACTGAAGTGATTCATTAAAGAAGAATCAATTCAATTCAAGTGATTTGATGCAAATGAACCTTTTAGGCCATGATTCTTTTGAAATGATCCCTGGTGATCCATTCATTTTTACCAGTGCATAAGCAATCACAGTGGTTCGAGTTCCCGGTTCCCGAAATGATGCATGGGTTCCCAGAGATCTCCGGGGTTCCCTAAAAAATATATGGGTTCCCCGGGTTCTTAAAAAAATGTTTTGGTTCCCTGGGTTCCGTAAAAAAAAATTTGAGTTTTCCCTACGTTTCCTGTAGGTTCCCGTGATGTCCTTGACAAAATGTATGGGTTTCCAGAAAAAATGTATGGATTCTTGGGCTCCCCATGAATTTCCTGGGTTCCTCATGTGCTTCCTGGATACCCTGGATTCTCTGGGTTCCCTATGAGTTCCCTGGGTTCCCCATGAGTTTACTGATTTCCCCATAGGTTCTCTATGTTTCTTAGATTGGTTCTAGCTCCCAGAAATGAATTACCATTTGGGCAAAATCATTTGTATATCACAAAAAATCATTTTATTCAATAAAAAATGCGCAAGAATAATTTATTTTATAAAAAATAAAAAATAAATATTTTTATAAATTATCTACTTTAATTTTTAATCATTAAATTTAATAAAAAAATAAAATATAATACAGAAGTATCATCGACTTTTTTTTATTTTAAAAGCAAGATTTAGCTCCATTTTTGTAGGTAGGAAAATTTTCCATTTGGTGGTCGCTGGAATATACGAAATTGCCCTTGAATTATTCTTAACACCAGTTTTTCAAGGTCAAATGTTAAAAAGACTCTAAGAAGCTGATTTTTTAACTGATTATGGGATGTTTGGGTTTGTTGGAAAGGCCTTGGAATTCTGAAAAATCTTAATCTTGTTCTAATCGATTCCAACTGATTATGAATCGATAAAATTACACTCTTAGAAAAGTTTAGACATCATTACTAATGAAAATTAGTTGACCGGGTGATTATTATCAAATCTAGCAATTAATTTGTTTCTTGAACACTCTTAATTCTGAATTAATTCTCTTTTTTCTGATTTTTTATTATCACAATATTTACGCTGTTATAATATAACAGGCAATATTTACGTAGATAAGTTACAGCAATTATTTTATAGTGGTTTCATACAATTATATTTGCTTGTGTTAAATAAATGAAATCGATATCACAACTAATATTGGTCACTTCCTTTAGTTCTCACAACTAATGCAAATAAATGGACCTGTATTTTCATAAAGTTCTGACAACTTTTTGAATAGTAAAGAGTATTTTTGTTAATTATGTGTTGAAGCTTTTTCGAGCTATATAGTAACCACAACTAATATGATATAGTTATTACAGCCAATAAGATGGGTATCAACCATTGGAACTAATATGTTGTAGTACCCGTACTAATTTAATTTAGTTATGATAACTAAATGAAAAAGATGCTTAGTCAACTATTTCATTTAGTTACCCTACCTAAATATATGGATGGGTCTGTGTTTATTATATTTTATAGTTTCCACAACTGTATATGAGGTAGTTGGGACTAAATTTTTCAAAGTGTAAGTTTAAAATTTATAAATCGTGATTTAGACCATTTTTTGAAGAATCAAAGCCTTAAAATTGTTAATGAAACTCAAAGTTCTCAAAGTATTTTATATAATATTAATAATGCTGGCACAACATTCCATGAAGGAACTAGGCCTTCCCGCAAGGGGATTTCTAGAAATGCATTATTATTTTTTCTTGTACGGGATGAGGTTGTCAGTCCCATGCCCGTGGAATCAAGTGCAGTGAAGCTCACTGGATGCAATTCGAACACCTTTAACGCCAGAAATATTCCTGGTGACCTAAAGGGGATTCGAACACGGGACACTTGCATCACAGAGCGAGTGCTCTACCACTTGACTCATTGAGTGCCCAATTTTGTTCCAATAAACCCCTCAGAATTACCTCAATTTTTCCATTAATGTTCCTAATGGAGAGTACACATGGTTTTGCGGTAAAAAAAAGGAAAATCAGAGAACCCCTGAAGAAAAAGAGCTTGGGCTATAAATATGTTGGTAGGGTAGAAAGTGACCAGAGTCGTTAAATTTACATACAAGAAATTCATGTCACGACTTACCATTTTTTTTCTCATGTTGTTTTTCTTCAATTTCAGTCAACCAACACCTCCTCCTCCTCCACCTCAGCCCCAGATCCCTCACCTGGCATCCAATGGCCAGACACCGTCGAGCTTCCAGCAAATGGCCCGCATGATGGACTCCCTGATACTGGACAACTTTGGACCATTCGCTTTCACCAAGATCACGGCCACGCATCGTCCGAATGTCGTGTCAAGGGGTTCTGGTGAGGGAGGTGGACTGAAGAAGACCCCAATCACAGCATCAGCCTCAAATCTGCCCCACAATCCCGGGCCCTATGGGAAAGTGAACTATTCAGGCGGGAAACTAGGCAGTCAGGGTGAGTTGGGGTTGAAGTACTTTGGTACTTTGCATGGGGGAAAAGTGTTAAGAATTGAGGTCAGGAAATTCCCACCCTCATACCCAATACTTGTGACCAAAAAGGGGATGGAAATACATTCGAATTTTTGGGGCAGTTTTCCCCAACCACTTGGGGCGATTTAATAGCTTGTCGCGACTCGCGTGACTCAAACCACCTGGCTGAATTATTTCATAAGTATATACTGCCCCTAATCGGTGTTCCGGAAGCTACATTGTGGGTGGCTACAACGCACACATGTGTGTGTATGACTGAGAGTGAAAACAGAGAGAGTCTACCCACGAAAAAGAAATACCTTGCAGACGGGTCTAAATCCAGAAAGTGGAGCAATTGATTGTCTAATGCTATTGACTCGTGAATTGACGAAATTTCTATCGTACCGTACCCCCATATAACTTCCTGTCCAACTCCTCCCCCGATTGATTGGAAGGTGAGTTCACCTCAAGTTCAATGAGGTTCCTCTGTTCCATGTGCGAGGGTACTTTGGGGTGAATGACTCTGTTTGAAAAACACGATGATTGAGTGCTTTTTTTTGTGTTAACTTCCGCGTCTGCAGAAAATAGCCGTCAACATGTGGCGGAAGTGCATCCGATGCTACGCACAAATTCCTCAACACTCTCACCACCTAATCCAACGGATTCCCGCTGGATTTCATCTCTGAGACGTCGAGATCCTGAACTTCAACCTACACTGCCCTCAATCAATCACAATCTTGGTCATCCAACTTACCATGCAACTGAAAAGCGTGGCCGTAGCAGCAAGATGTCCTCGTCCATTCGCAAAAGTAGATCAGTGGAAAGGATGCGTGCCAGGAAGCTAAAAGCGGCCAAGGAGAAACCCAAGAAATCCAGCTCGGAGGAGGCTGGAGCATCGGATGATCAGGAAGTTACTTCAATTGAAGATAATCCTCATTCAACGCACACCAATTCACCCAAAAGTGCCACAAAGAACAAGCACTTCAACGCTGTGGGGTATGTTTTTATGTTAGAAGGATTGCAGACCATTACTGTGTTATCCAAGGGCATGACATTTCCTATGTTTCTCATATGTTTCTAGCGAGCTGAAAAAAACTTTTGAGTTTATTAGCTGTTTTCTGTCATTGTAGAATGAATTAGCAAAAAATACTAATACAAAATAAAAGCCAATTTAATAACGAAGATGCAACCGAAAACCCTAAATTGGAAACCTACGTAGTTTTGAAGATATCTTGTGAACTATGTACGAAAACAGGGAAAAAAATATACTAAAACCGGTCGCATTTTTCAGAGCTAATGTCACCCCCCTGGTGTTATCACACTTGCACATTAAAATTTTAATATGATTCACATTAATTGTCGCTGGTGAGAGTCCAAATGTGTAATTTGTGTGTTTGAATCATTTTATATTCAAAATTTGATCTATTTGTTGATAAAAAGGTGGACTTGGCCCGCAAAATTTGATATAAATTGATTTATAGCATTAATGCGAAAAATTAATGCGATTTTCTCTTTAATATTTTAATGTGAAAAATATTTATGCTTTAGGTAAATTTAAACTTATTTTTGCAGCCCAAGTCCACTTCTTTATCAATAAATAGAAAAACCCCAAATATTAAGTGACTCAAAGACACAAATAACATATTTGGACGCTCAAAAGCGACAATTAATGTGAATCACATTAAATTTTTAATGTGCAAGTATGATAACGCCGTTAGGCCCTTAACTAGATTTTTTTTTAAATGTTATCTACTCGAAAAAAAAATTGTCTTGTCAAAAGGAGGTCTACTTTATATGAAAAATGACAAAAGGTTGCTAAATCATCTTTCTTTTGGAGTCTAACGGGAAACTTTATGCTCTCAATTCGTCAGGTATTCGTCAGAAGGATATTCCTCTTTCAAATTAAAAGAATCTGGTTTTTCTCCATTCTCCAAAATGTTTGTAAAAGAACAAAAAACGCTTGTAAAGTAATAATGTTGCAAACAATGTTTGTGAAAAAAGTACAAACTTTTACTAACTTCTCTGTGAGTTATACGATTTACGAACATTTTGCAAGTACCTAGTAGGAATTCACAAATATTAACGAATAAAATTAATCTCCTTTTGACAAAACATCCAGTTGGTGCACTGATTTAGCCAGGGGCATGACATTTCCTATGTTTCCCATATGTTTCTAGCGCGCCGAAAAAACCTTCGAGTTTATTAGCTGTTTTCTGTCATTGTAAAATGAATTAGCAAAAAATACTAATACAAAATGAAAGCCAATTTAATAACGAAGAGGCAACCGAAAACCCCAAATTGGTAACCTACGTAGTTTTGGAGATATCTCGTGAAATGTGTACGAAAACAGGGAAAAAATTACACTAAAACCGGTCGCATTTTTCAGAGATAATGTCACCCCCCTGGATTTAGCAACGCTCTATGGCTAAAGCATAGGATATTAGCCATTTTCGCTCTGAGCTCCACATTTAAAAATAGGTGAAAAATGCCAAATTCAAAGGTGCCCTACTTCTCCCTATTGCACTGAATTATTGGCGATTTGGAAAAGAAACTTTACAAAAAGCTTTTGAGGCTTTTAAAGGGAGCATTTCTAATGGAATTTTTGATAAATTTCCTGGCATTTTTTTCAAGCAAAAGTCTTTTTGGGGTCTTTAGCAACCTTTCAGCTCACAAAACCCACCAGGCTCATCAAGATTAGGTTTAAATAAGGTTTTTAATCAAATAAGAATATTTTTCTTTATCATAAAGTTTCCAAAATTTTGATTCGATTGGGCTTACAAATATTTCTCTTTTTGTCTTTACAAATAATTTAAGATCATTAAAAACGATGTGCAAATGGATTAATGGTGAATTTTAAACTGAAAATTTGTAGAAAACTACCAAGGGAATTTTCAAAGGAAAATCCTTTGAAAGAAGAAGTTTATGAGCTATCCGATCCGGTTTGCGGAATTTTCGTTTTATTCATTTTGTTTTTTTCCAGATTATCTTTGGAATCTTTGTCTTCGATAATCTTTGTTTTTTGGAAACTTGTCTTTTATATGTATGAAAGACAAAATTTCCAAAGACAAAGTCAAAGTATCCAAAAACAAAGATTACCGAAGACAAAGATTCTAAAGACAAACTGGGAAAAAGAAAGGAGTAAAAAACAAAAAGGAAAAAACGAAGATTCCCGATCCCATCCGATTCACTCAAAATCATCAAAATCGGATTCTAGACAGACTTACGGCTTAAGGTGAGAGACGGCTTAGTGGAAAATTGAAGGGAATGTAACCTAATCAATCATTATTAGGTGAGATTCTTAACAATCTCACCTACTATAATCCTAACAAAATTTCATGTCGTCCGATCGAGCTCAAACTTGGCCAAAACGTGTTTCAGCACTTCCTGATCACGAATATATATGTGGCTAATTTACGTTCCCGGCCGGCCGGCCGCTCTTTGGAGCTTAATAGCTCCTAAACTAAAAAAGATATCGACTTGCGGTTTTCGGCAAAGGTTATATATCGGGTGAAAATTGCAACTTGGTGCATTGACCCCCCACCCCCCACCCCTCCTTCCGCCATTTTGAATACCCCCTTTTTTGTTTTCTCAATAGCTCCGCCCCTATGGCATTGAGCGGGCTCAAATTTTAGAATGTTATAGCTGGGCCTTAGGGCTTTCCATCAATACCAAACTTAAGGTCCCCCGACCCCCCTGACCCGAGCTATAAGGGTCCAAAAAAATTTCATAAAATGGCCATAACTCCGGTTCTAATTGTCAGAATTTAAAAAGTGAGGGCTTTTTGGAAAGCTCTCGTGAAATGCCACTTCCCCTTCTAACATCGCAAGTTCATAAAACCACCGCTAGGGTCGCTATTATTAAAAAGAAAATTTTTAAATCTTATAAGTTAAATAACTCAAAAATTCCATTGTGCATTGGGCTGAAATTTTAGTATGTTGTAGCCGTTGATTATACCTATCAAACAAAAAAAAACCTTAAGTCGATCTAAAACCCCTGACCCGAGCTATAAGGGGTCAAAGTTCGAACATTGACCGGCCTCTATCTCCGGTTCTAATTAACATAGCGGCCTAAATTTTACCTTTTTGGTTTCGTCTCAATGAGCACTTTCAGATGGAAGTTCAAAAAGTCACCACAGGTGGCGCTGTGATAGCGTCAAAATTCATCGAAATTCAAAGTCACTTTTCTCAAAAACGGCATTGTGCAAGTTAATGAAATTTTAGTATGTTGTAGTCCAGTCTAGGACGTTTCCAAAATGGTGCGTATGTGCGCTGTGGTTAAAACAGAACCGGAGATATGAGGGGTCAAAGTTCACAAAATTCAAAAAATCATATCTCCGGTTTTATGTGACCGATTTTGATGAATGAGGGCTTAAACGAAAGATCTCACCAAATGCTACAACTTTCTAGAATATTTGAACTTCGTGGGACCAACACCAGGGGCGCCACAGTCGAAAAACCATTTTCAATATCACATAACCTCAATTATCTCGACTGTCGCTGAACCGATTTTGATGATTACTTCAACATAATTGTAGAGCACATTTGTCTCTACATTTCGTTCATACATCATTTTCCACTCAGACTACGCTATCACTCCGATTTTGCCGTTTAAGTGTGAAAAAATTGATTTTTCCCATAATAACGCTTTGAAACCACTCAGATGCCAATTTGACTGCCTCTACTCGACCAAGACACTTAAAATAGGGTTTTAAATGGAAAGTCCCACAAAATACAACAATTCTTTGATGTAGTTGAAGTTCAACGAATAACTACTTGGGGCACTCTGGATGAAAAGACGAGTTAAGAAACAAAAAACCTCGATTATCTTGACTTCTCAGTAATCGATGAGATCATGTTCTATGGGAAAATTATAGAGTACATTCTGGTCTACATTTCACCCATATAACACTTTTCTGTCAGTTCATCCAAATTCTTGATATTTTGGTTTAAATACAAAATTTGTATAATTTCACGAATTTGATTCAAGATAACTGAATGGCGTCTCCCAACTTCAGCTCCAAATCGAATTTGCATGCACTCCGAGTTAGCTCACGTTAAGAATCTCACCTACATAAGCCGGTTAGGATTATCTGTCCTTTTTGATTAAATTACGTCGAGCGGTCTATCGGCTTAAGCCGTAGCTCTGTCCAACACGCAACGTTTTAAGTGTTTTTGGTCGAAGAACGTTTCTTTATACGGGCTTCAGACCTAAGGCTTAGCCATATGGCTTAACTTCTCTAATTTCTTCTTAATCAAGAGTTTTTAGAAAATTATCATTTAAGATTGGTCAACATGGGCAAGTGATCCATTAAATTTTGGAAAACCAATTAAATTGGTTGCTATTTTGAATTTCGGGACTATCGAGAACTGGGCTAAACCTTAGGTCTGAAGCCGGCCTTAGGGAAATTGTTCTCAAGCTTAATGTAATTTCTTCCTAATGCCGGCTTCAGACCAGAGGTTTAGCCCAGTTCCCGAAAATCTTAATAACAAGCAATTTTATTGATTTTTCGAAATGTAATGAATCATTTGTCCTTAATATTCAATTCTAAACAACTATTTCCTAAAAAATCATGCTTGATGAGGAATTAGAGGAGTTAAGCCAGATAGCCTTAGGTCTGAAGCCCGTATAAGGTACCTAAATCACAAGCTGCACACAAAAACGTTCTCACACTGGAACGCGTTTTGTACCTCTGTCTAAACTTAAAATCATCAAAATCGGTGTTGAAGTAGATCAAAAGAGAAGATTATTCTTCCTTAAACGAACAGTCCCTAAATCTATTTTTTTCCAAAATAGTTTTTTAATAAGCTTAAGTTCATATATATTGGATTAAAATTGGATTTTTGCGTTTTTTCGAGAAAAGTCTTGTTCTTTTCGTTTGAAAAACGTTTTTTTTAGGGATTACTAATTAAAATATACAAACTAACACGATTTCCAATTTATTTGTCACTCTCTTTCTTAAATCCTGGCTGCGAAAAATTAATTTTTGTCTGCCTATGATCCAAACGATTTGAGATATCGACTTTCAGTTTTTGATGACCCCCTCAAAAAGTCCATTTTTCGATAGAATTTTTGTATTGGATTTTTTTCTCGTTTCAATTTTATTTAATTACTTTTGAGACAATTTATGAACCAGTTAAGGTAAAGTGCCCTCAAGTCGACCGGTTCCTCAATTCGACCGGTAGAGTTATTATTCAATTTATTTATATTTGCACTAATATTTGGCATATGATCTAACATTAATAGGTCAATTATTCCATAAATAAATACGAATCAGTGACAATTTCATAGAAATTTACCATCAAACAGTCAGAAATTGGCCCAACGGTCGACTCGAGGGTACTTTACCTTATAATTAATTTCGTGAAAAGACGATAACATTCAAAAGCAATCTCAAAAAATGTCTGCATAATCCTGAAACTCATAAATGTTTAAAATTTGAAAGTATAATTTTTCATGAGTTTCACAACAATTTTTAAATTGTTTTTCATTTATTATCTTTTAATCCTTTTAGGTATGAAAATCATTTAGTTGACACACTTGAGAAGGATATCCTGCAGCGCAATCCGAATGTTCAGTGGAGTGATGTGGCAGGATTGAATGAGGCTAAGACAATCCTCCAGGAGGCTGTTGTCCTTCCTGTTCTCATGCCGGACTTTTTTAAGGGTATCCGTCGTCCATGGAGGGTGAGTTTTTGTAGTTGTAGAAGTTCTTTCCTCTTCCTAGCCAAGCACTGAGAAGTGCCAATTGCAGGGAATTCTGATGGTTGGTCCACCGGGAACGGGAAAGACAATGCTGGCCAAAGCAGTGGCCACGGAATGTGGCACAACTTTCTTCAATGTCTCTTCTAGTACCTTAACATCCAAGTATCGTGGAGAGAGTGAGAAGATGGTGAGACTCTTGTTTGAGATGGCTCGTTTCCATGCTCCCAGCACAATCTTCATCGATGAGATTGATTCTCTGTGTGCTGCCAGGGGCAATGACTCGGAACACGAGGCCAGTCGTCGGTTCAAGGCGGAACTTCTCATTCAGATGGATGGTCTCAATGCCTCCAGCAACGACGAGAAGATAATCATGGTTCTGGCAGCTACAAATCATCCCTGGGACATTGATGAGGCATTCCGAAGGCGCTTCGAGAAGCGCATTTTCATCGGATTGCCCAATGAGGAGACTCGCTCAGCTCTTCTCAAGCTCTGCCTTAAGGGAGTCAATGTTTCAGGGAATTTGGATACTAATGCCATTTCTGATCAACTGAAGGGATTCACTGGGTCAGACATTAGCAATATCTGTCGTGATGCTGCAATGATGACCATCCGACGCAAGATTACGGGCTGTTCTCCAAGTCAGATTCGCCAAATCCGACGGGAAGAGGTTGATCAGCCCATCACAACCCAGGATTTCCGTGATGCCATGGCAAGGACGCGCAAATCCGTGTCTGTGAGCGATGTAGCACGTTTCGAGAAGTGGATGGATGAGTTTGGATCGTGCTGAAATCTTTCCAGTATGACAAACATATTTTCGTAAGATATTTCATGATTGTCTGGAAGTTTTCTGCAGCCGGAAAGCATTGCAGAGCAACCGAACGTGGCAGTTGATTTGAAATTGTATGGGACTAGGTCTTCTTGCAAGCGAGAAAGCCTAGCACACATAAATCAAAAGAACCTTCCTATTGTCAATTTGCCACGTTCTGTAGATGCAATGAAAGGAAATCCAGATATTTGGCACAAGTTCCAACATCTCCTGATATCGTTCCCAATTTTTTAATGTCCCTGTGTTCTATACTCAACTTAAGAAAATATTTATAAAAATATATCTATGCAACGTACTTCAATTCTTAAACCAAGTCTCATTCTATTTTTTTTTGGAATTGAGCATTTACAAAAAAATATTTGTAAAGTAATTTGTTTTTGCGAGGTAATTTTTAATGTTTTAATTTAGGTTCATTTCTGAGATAACAACTCCATTGCCTCTGTTGGAATATTCCCAGCTGTGTCTCGACTAAAATAGGAAGTCGTCTAAAAAAGTGATTAACCGATATAGCTGATGATAATTACGTGAAAATGAAGAGAAAATAGGAAACATCCTGTATATTAAACTTGCCTTACCTAAAGGTTTTACAATAACGTTGTAGGAAATTTCGGAAAAAATATTTAGTAAACTTTCTCTAACCAAAAGATATTGCTTATAATTCTTTTGAATATAATTCTATCATTTCTGCATTTTTAATTAGCATCAAAAAGAGCATAAAAACCGGAGGATTTTGATTCGAAACCTCCATTTCGAGATAAAAGTCCACCTCTGAGCTTTAGCCCGATGCAATCTTACCTGTTTCGGCGCACAAAAATTCCTTTTTCTAAAGCTCCGGGTATTTTCAAATATTCTGACATTTTCAAACGATATAAAATCTGCATTTTTTTTTGTTTTTTCGAAATTTATATTTCTTTCTTTCGTAAAATATCTCGTATCGCAGTGTTTGTTTTTAAGTGAATGATGAATTATTTAGTTATACGGCTTCATTTTGATTTAATGCCCTAATATCCTCTTTGGCGTCTTCTATACGGGGGGATTTCGAAATGAACCCTACTGTGCTATGCACCAGTGAGTCTCGGGAAATCTCCCCTAGTGGTACATTCCTGAGATAAATTTTCTCCACCCTTTGTTATAAATTCTCCAAGTGTGCTCTAACTAAAATAAATAGTCTGGAAGGCTTTCTATTTTATTTCGAAACGTTTCGAAATAAATCTATCTATCTATCTAAAGTTAATATTTAAGTCTGGTGACGAACACTTAATCTATATCAAAACCGTTCTAGCGCAGGATTTTATGCCAATATTGTTGCTAAATTAAGAAAATATCGTACATTTTTATTTATTTTATAAATCAACTTTATTCATATACGTAAGGGTCTCTAAGTTCCTAGAAATTAGTTGAATATTACTTTTCAGCTGACAAATTCCATAACTACACAGTACACAAGCGACCATATTCTTATGAAGATTAACGATACATTCAGAAGAGTGATCGATACCGTGTCCCTATTTCACCAGCTTTTCGAGTCTTGATAATTTTGAAAATAGTTCACGAGAGAAACATCTCTTGAAAAACAAAAAGAAATTATTTAAAACCGTTTTAAATATCAAAATATTCGAACATAAATAAATGGAGCTTTCGAAGAGGGAGATTTTAAGCGCTAAAAGATAGGCAAAAATGCACCGATCCAAACGGAACTTTCGAAGATGGAGATTTGGTACGCCGGAAGATATGCAAAAATTTTGGATCAAAATCACCCCGTATGAATGCCCCGTTTTTGGCTTTTCAAATAGATCTTCGAATTTTTCAAATTCTATTTGTGAATGGTAGGAGTGTGATATATTTCTAAACTCCCCGTATAGAGGACGCTAAAGGGTTCAATTAAATTTTTCACTTGAATTTCCTGTTAATAATACACAATTTTACAAAGTTTTGAAATAAAACAGAAAGTTATAGTGATTTTCCATTTCAGCCTAGACACACTTGGAGTATTATAACAGATGGGATACATTTTGAATTATTTGCGCGAGTCCTTAATAGCATAAAATATTTTCGAAAATGTGAGATTTTTAGAATCTACTGTTATTTGATCATAAAAAAATAAGCAAAGCAATGTGAAAAAATAAATACATTTCAGATATCAAATTACTTTATCACATTTTTTTAATTTAAAATTTCTGTTAATGAAATACTTTACAGAATGCTTATAAATAAAATGAAACATTTGCTATGGGTTTCTATTTTAGCCAAGACACCTTTGGGAGGATTATAATTGGTTTGTAGGCGGATTATATCACAGCACAGAACCATTCGCGGAGATTTTCTAAGATTTACAGTTTCGGAAAACCTTCGTTTAAAGGAACCCTTGAGGATTTAATTATGTTTGGTAGAATTTTAGTTATGATCATTTAAGTATAAAAGAACTACAGGTGCAAAAGCAAATTACTGGCAAAACCTTAAGCCTTTCTGTAAATGATTGGACTTAACTCGATTGGATGATCGTTTGAGAAGAGTCACCGTTGCATAGAATAATTATTATGTAATTGTGAAAATTTTAAGGCACACAATAAAGGAAAATATTTGTTCCTCAGTCATCAAATAAAAAGCTTAAGATTTCTATGTCACATATTTTGATTCAAATAAAGCCCATTTTGAACAAGTTATTCCACCTTCTCTCGTAAAACTCCCATGCCCCAACATCGTGAAAAGTTTTCCTTATAGGAAATTGCTTTTTTCCATGTTCTCTCTATATACCAACTTTCCGATGAGAGATAAGCAGGAGAGGGATTAAAGAAAAGTCCAAATGTTGTATTTTTTCTTCACTTTTATTAACGCAAAACAATCCCTAAATACAAGAAAAATTGTTCCACTAGACAAATATCTAAAAATTGTCACCTTTCCTTGAGACCTTTATCAATGTGTACATTTATTATTTTCTGCAATTTTTCCAAAAAAAAACAAGAATTTTTCTTCCGTAGACACAGTTACTATATCAAAGAAAGCACCAAAAATTCTCAGTTTAAACACCGGATTGTTTTTGCAGACTCATTTTTTTTTAATAATTTACTTCTTGGCTAATCTCCTTTTCCATCAGCATCTTAATTTTCAGGCACTTCCTCTGCAAAAACAACTTTTTCTTTTTGTGATTTTACATCAATAAAATTCGTGATTCTCAGGGTATAATGGGGTTTTCTTGTCGTTTGAGTGTTAATATCGGTGAAACATACAGAGAAAAGATTGTTTTCTATCCCCTCCAAGATAATTTCAAGGGATAATGGACTTTCTTCGACAACATCTATAACATTGAACACGAAATATTCTCAATTAAACAATTCCTAAAGGATGAACATTTTGCCTCTTTGTGAGACACACTTCCTTGTCATTTATGCTTTTATTTTTTTTCTATTTTATTATTTCTTTCTTGCTATATCTCTGTCGAGAGGAACGTGTGTTGGATAGTCGTCTAAGTCGCTGAGCATTTTATTGTACTTTCCGGGCTGCGCTACGGGATTGCCAGGCCTTGACCAGATTCCACGCAAAGTAGATGGAGAATCCATGGATTTGGAATCCAACCATGATGAATGCATACCACAGGAGGCCATACGGAAGTCCCTAAAATACAAAACAACACCGAGAGCTCTTTAAATGTGCTCTAAATAAAAAGTGAAGAGTCTAGATTAGCTTATTGTAGGTGAGATTCTTAATGGTTCCGTTCAGTTATAATCTTTCGAAGAGACAAAACGAGCCCAAACAGAAGTTGATTTTGATTCTAAAATAGTGTCTTGGATAAAAGGTAAATGGAGCTCTATTTGCACAAAAAGTCATTGAAGTTCGAAGAATTCAAATTCAATTTCGAATTTTCATACTAAATTTTCGAACAAGGTGGGGAAATTTTATAAAATGTCACACCAAAAAACTGGCAAAAGAGTTACTCAGTGATTATGGTGTGATTAAATACTGGGGCAAGAACAGAAAACGTCGTTGTTCTGTTTTTTCCTCACAAATGTGAAGACTGTCACATTTTGACATTTGATCAATTCGAAATTCGAACAGGATGTGACTTTCGCCACCTTTGTGAAAGTATTAAGAAGTAAGAAAGTCTCTTTTTTGGATCTTCAAATAAATTTTCGAATTTTTCAAGATCTACTTCTGTACGGAAAGAGCCACTGCTGAGCCAAGCCAAAGCTATTCGAAAATCTACCGAAAGCCTGAAGTGCAAGTTCACGTACTTGTCGTTTTAGCGCTGATTGTTCTGCCATTTCTACCGTGCCATTTCGAATTTCGGTATTCTTAACACTTCAATCGTCAACAATGTCAACAACAGTGTGTAAACGTTGGTAAGTTGTCTCTAATATACCTTCGAATCGGTAAAGAAAAAGCCTTAACCGGAGAGAGCTCTCAAATCGGGAAGGTTATTACTGAACGAGAGGAATGTGAACCCAACTGTAGAAGTAGAATTATTGGTATATATGTCCTTTACAATAACAGTAGAGTCTTCTAAATTCGAACGCTCGGGGGGTATTTTTGACATTTCTCACCTCCCAAATTCGAACGATTTTTTCAAAACTAACGAAATTTATGAGAGATTAAATTGTACTTTGAATCAAATTCTCGTACTTTCTAACAAGTCTGAGTGGTAACATAACTTCCTTTTTATTTTATATGATCATAATGCATGTAAACATTTAGGAAGAAGCACATAAATATGATTTTCATTCATCCAGAATACGAACTTTTTAACATAACCTCACAATTGACATTTTGAATCCAAACGTCGCGTCGTTCGAATTTGAGAGATTCAGATTTGAGAGACTCTACTGTATGTCAAAGCAATTATCAAAATCGGTTAACGGCAGAGATTAAGCTAAGGCTGGAAACAGGGTTTCCGACTGTGGCGCCTCTAGTGTTGGCCCCAAGAAATTCAAACATACTAGAAAATTTTATTATTTTGCAAGATCTCTCATTTGCACCTTTAATCATAAAATTCTGTCTAATAGAACCGGGTATAACCATGTTTTACATTTAATTGATCGCAAAATTAAAAATGGTTTTTGAGACTGAGGCGCCTCTAGTGTTGATCCTTTAAAGTTATTATTGTTATGATCGAGAGTTTTTCTCTACGCCAATGTTCTGAGCACTTCAAATACTTCGTTAAGTGGCACAGTAGTGGGGAATTATTCCAATGGGACTCCTATAGCCGATCGACCGCAAAGTTTCACTTTGATTTGAAAGAAAAATCCGTGGAATTTATCTACTATTTTTCCGCGTGAGCCTCCATGGAAAAACTCGCTAATATGATGTGTAGAGTTCCACGGAATTATCATCTTTCTTTCACTTGAATATGCGCGAAATAAATCCGAGGAATTTTTCGTTAATATATTTGAGAACATTCTCTGGAAATTCGTTGTCCTGTCGAACATTTTACGAACATTTACCATAAGGAATTCACAAACATTTACGAATATTTTTACAAAATATTTTTTTCTGTGTAGAAAAGATATTTGTTTGTTCCAAAAATTTCAATCTATTGAATTTCACTCAATTGAAAAGGTGTGCCAGCACCATAACAAATTAAAATTGAAATTGAAATTGAAAATTAAATTGAAATTTCAATTTTCATTTGACAGAAAGAGACAAAACTATCTTATTTCAGTTTAAAAGAGTAAGAGGTAAAATTTCAATCGATTGAATGTCACAAAATTGAAAAGGTGTGCCAGACCTCCCTGAAGCTGGCCGAAGGCCAGCCGAACGCGGGTTTGTGTCTTAGCTAAGAAAAACCGTTGCAAATTCAAATATATTTTGTGTGTCTCGGCTAAAAAACACTGAGAAAAATTGAAATAATTATATAATAATGAAAAGAAAATTGCGGAAAATCTGTTTTTCATTGAAAATTATGGTGTGTGTCTTGGCTAAAAAGAAATTGATATGTACAATTTCCCAACTTTTTCTCTCTGAAAATTCTTTACGAACATAAAAAAATTTTGAACGAGTTCTCTGGTAAGTAACCATTTCAAAGGATTTATTTTCCCTAACAAATCTGTTTCCTGGACTGATCATCCTGGATGTGATATATGTATGCAAGTTTAAAGAAAAGTCGTGTTTCACCAATGGTTTCCTTCTACTAAATTTTTCCCTACGGGGTTGCCATTTATCTCACTACCCAAAATAGATAGCCCACTAAATCCCCAATAAAATGTACCATGTGCCATGCCTGACAAATCCTTTGTTTCTGGACAGATCATCCTGAATGTGATACATGTATGCAAGTTCAAAGAAAAGTCGTGTTTCACCAATGGTTTCCTTCTACTAAATTTTTCCCTACGGGGTTGTCATTTATCTCACTACCCAAAATAGATAGCCCACTAAATCCCCAATAAAATGTACCATGTGCCATGCCTGACAAATCCTTTGTTTCCTGGACAGATCATCCTGGATGTGATACATGTATGCAAGTTCAAAGAAAAGTCGTGTTTCACCAATGGTTTCCTTCTACTAAATTTTTCCCTACGGGGTTGTCATTTATCTCACTACCCAAAATAGATAGCCCACTAAATCCCCAATAAAATGTACCATGTGCCATGCCTGACAAATCCTTTGTTTCCTGGACAGATCATCCTGGATGTGATACATGTATGCAAGTTCAAAGAAAAGTCGTGTTTCACCAATGGTTTCCTTCTACTAAATTTTTCCCTACGGGGTTGTCATTTATCTCACTACCCAAAATAGATAGCCCACTAAATCCCCAATAAAATGTACCATGTGCCATGCCTGACAAATCCTTTGTTTCCTGGACAGATCATCCTGGATGTGATACATGTATGCAAGTTCAAAGAAAAGTCGTGTTTCACCAATGGTTTCCTTCTACTAAATTTTTCCCTACGGGGTTGTCATTTATCTCACTACCCAAAATAGATAGCCCACTAAATCCCCATTAAAATGTACCATGTGCCATGCCTGACAAATCCTTTGTTTCCTGGACAGATCATCCTGGATGTGATACATGTATGCAAGTTCAAAGAAAAGTCGTGTTTCACCAATGGTTTCCTTCTACTAAATTTTTCCCTACGGGGTTGTCATTTATCTCACTACCCAAAATAGATAGCCCACTAAATCCCTAATAAAATGTACCATGTGCCATGCCTGACAAATCCTTTGTTTCCTGGACAGATCATCCTGGATGTGATACATGTATGCAAGTTCAAAGAAAAGTCGTGTTTCACCAATGGTTTCCTTCTACTAAATTTTTCCCTACGGGGTTGTCATTTATCTCACTACCCAAAATAGATAGCCCACTAAATCCCCATTAAAATGTACCATGTGCCATGCCTGACAAATCCTTTGTTTCCTGGACAGATCATCCTGGATGTGATACATGTATGCAAGTTCAAAGAAAAGTCGTGTTTCACCAATGGTTTCCTTCTACTAAATTTTTCCCTACGGGGTTGTCATTTATCTCACTACCCAAAATAGATAGCCCACTAAATCCCCAATAAAATGTACCATGTGCCATGCCTGACAAATCCTTTGTTTCCTGGACAGATCATCCTGGATGTGATACATGTATGCAAGTTCAAAGAAAAGTCGTGTTTCACCAATGGTTTCCTTCTACTAAATTTTTCCCTACGGGGTTGTCATTTATCTCACTACCCAAAATAGATAGCCCACTAAATCCCTAATAAAATGTACCATGTGCCATGCCTGACAAATCCTTTGTTTCCTGGACAGATCATCCTGGATGTGATACATGTATGCAAGTTCAAAGAAAAGTCGTGTTTCACCAATGGTTTCCTTCTACTAAATTTTTCCCTACGGGGTTGTCATTTATCTCACTACCCAAAATAGATAGCCCACTAAATCCCCATTAAAATGTACCATGTGCCATGCCTGACAAATCCTTTGTTTCCTGGACAGATCATCCTGGATGTGATACATGTATGCAAGTTCAAAGAAAAGTCGTGTTTCACCAATGGTTTCCTTCTACTAAATTTTTCCCTACGGGGTTGTCATTTATCTCACTACCCAAAATAGATAGCCCACTAAATCCCCAATAAAATGTACCATGTGCCATGCCTGACAAATCCTTTGTTTCCTGGACAGATCATCCTGGATGTGATACATGTATGCAAGTTCAAAGAAAAGTCGTGTTTCACCAATGGTTTCCTTCTACTAAATTTTTCCCTACGGGGTTGCCATTTATCTCACTACCCAAAATAGATAGCCCACTAAATCCCTAATAAAATGTACCATGTGCCATGCCTGACAAATCCTTTGTTTCCTGGACAGATCATCCTGTATGTGATACATGTATGCAAGTTCAAAGAAAAGTCGTGTTTCACCAATGGTTTCCTTCTACTAAATTTTTCCCTACGGGGTTGTCATTTATCTCACTACCCAAAATAGATAGCCCACTAAATCCCCAATAAAATGTACCATGTGCCATGCCTGACAAATCCTTTGTTTCCTGGACAGATCATCCTGGATGTGATACATGTATGCAAGTTCAAAGAAAAGTCGTGTTTCACCAATGGTTTCCTTCTACTAAATTTTTCCCTACGGGGTTGCCATTTATCTCACTACCCAAAATAGATAGCCCACTAAATCCCTAATAAAATGTACCATGTGCCATGCCTGACAAATCCTTTGTTTCCTGGACAGATCATCCTGGATGTGATACATGTATGCAAGTTCAAAGAAAAGTCGTGTTTCACCAATGGTTTCCTTCTACTAAATTTTTCCCTACGGGGTTGTCATTTATCTCACTACCCAAAATAGATAGCCCACTAAATCCCCATTAAAATGTACCATGTGCCATGCCTGACAAATCCTTTGTTTCCTGGACAGATCATCCTGGATGTGATACATGTATGCAAGTTCAAAGAAAAGTCGTGTTTCACCAATGGTTTCCTTCTACTAAATTTTACCCTACGGGTTTGCTGCAGATGTGACATCCCAAAATAAGTAGCCCACTTCATCCTGAACATGATCTACCATGCGTCATATGCGAAGGAATTCTGACTTCCGGTTTATGAGCCCATGAGTCATATGAGAGATCGACGCCGAGAAATTTTCGGCGGCTGCGGCTAAAATTTTAAAAATGTCTACGGCTCGCTGCGCGCCGGCGCGCCAGCCGAGGATATCGGCTGCGGCTCAACCAGGCGCGCCGGATTTTTTTTCATATTTTTCGATTACAACCACTATTATACACCGATTGTCCTCAAAATTAGAATATTTTTTGCTAGAATTACAAAATTATAAATAGAAAACGTTTAGTAGCAATCAAAGCTTTTAAAGGAAAACCTATCAATTTTAGAATTGAGCATGACATTTGCCTATTACTAATAAAAAAACGCACAATAAAGTAAAAGGTGAATTTCATTGGCATGTGATAAGGAAAATAATTTTATCTGAATGGCAAAATGTCCGAAAATTTCCCAAAATGGGGCAAATTGAAACAAAACTGAAATTATTTCAGAAGAGAACAAAAAATGCATTTTTACTTACTCCAAAATATTTGTAATCAGGAAACATTGGACAAAACTTATCAAAACTGACATTTAATTTTTTAGATGAGCTCTTCGAAAACATGAGATATATTCACTTAGCATAGAAAATTTACTGCTTTATAACTTCCGAAAATATGATTTTCGAGTCATTTTATATCGATTCTCAAATGTACTGCGGAAAATATTGTTGTGACGTGTAACTTATTACATTTTTCTCTTGACAAAATGTTCAATTCATATAATTTTACAAAAAATATATATTCTACAATTTCGAGATGTTCTTCTACTTTACATTCTACTTTAGAATTTTAATGCGATTCACATTGATGATCGCTAATAAACATACTAAGGGGTAATTTGCAAATTTGAATCACTAAATATTTAGGATTTGATCTACCCAAAATCTTTTCTAAATAGGATTGAATTAATTTCAATAGAATATGGTGGTAGATTTATTGAAAATCTGAAGATAGAAATTCTTAGTGATTTTTAGTAATTAATATTTGATTTTATCTCCTCATAATGTAAATTATTTATTAGAGCAGTAGCCTTAATATTTTATATATTTAGGACTTACTTCAGAACTTTTGTAAGATAATGCTGCAAACAAACCATTTGGATTGGCTAAAATTGGATTTGCCACTAAATAATTTGGATTGATAATAACGTGATTTGAAACCGCTGAATTGTGTAACTGTCACTTATTTGTGTTTATCAATTTTCCAAAATATGAGAAATGTCTTTTCTGTTTGGTGCTCTGGCTCTTGATAACCGGCTTCCTGAACCACAATGCCCGCTCAATTGAGGAACATATAAATTTAGTAAAGCTCCGGTTCTTACTCGACTGATCCAGCCTGTGAAATTCCTCTATGACTGAGGACTTTTTTTACAGTTTTGTGGTCTTCTAGTGCTACTTCCTCTAATCGAACTGCATTTACCCCGTGAATTTTCAATTTTCCTATGAAATACCGTTTGCTTTCATAAAGCTAATTTATTTAATGAATCCTCGAATTTGATGAGATTATCTTACAATGATGTGTACAAAAGATTCCATGAAAAATCTGTGGTATTCGTGAAGTTATGATTTAGTCAACTGAAAGCAATCTTAGAAAATGTTCCGATGAGCCTGGTAGTAGATGATGTAGAAAAGATGGTAATGGAAATCTTGCGGATTTTGATGGACCACTCTGCTTGACTGCTACTACTCCTTTGGGAATCCTTCCATTGTCCATCATTCGTAAGCTCTGCACTTGGTGTTGGGAGCGCTGATGAAAGACATCCCTCTGACCACTGTGCGATGTTGGCAAATCCTTCGGAAAAGTTTTAAATTGCCAGGTTTTTATTCTTCTGGAAATAAAAAAAGTGCTTCAATTTTTTAAACTCTTATGGGACTTTGACAAATGCAAGTAAACAAATTATGTTGCTCTACTTACCCGTTGCAGCTAATTTTCAGGTGAATATTTGTCACTTCAGTATAGCCATGTTCCAAGACGGTTCCTTTTACTTTCTCGCTCAATTTTAGGACACAATACCACAAAAACAATTAAGTTTTCCCATTTTTACGCACTTGCCACCAATGTTTTGTTTTTCCACTTCTGTCAAACGCGAATTCAGCGCTTGGGTTGCCATATGATATCTGCAGGTTTTGGCGGTTTTTCTTAATCCGAATTTGCTTCAACCTAATTTTGCACAGCTTTTTGGATTATGATGAGAGTGAAATGCCCATATGTTGAACGCAAGCGAGAGAAAGAGAACAAACATTTTAGCCAAACCAAATGACACCAATCGAAATGGTTTGTTTGCAGCATAAATACTAGAAACCATCTGAGTTGATTGTAGAAGCACTTCACCTAATTTTGGAAATTCCATGATTGATTTTAGAGGTTCTCTTAAATCAATTAGAAAACACTGGAATATGACCACTCATCACAAATACACTTGATTTTAGAAGTTTTCAGTTCGATTTTTATAAGTTTCTCAGAGTCAATCTAAAAACAAGTTTATTTATTTTTAAAACACCTCATAATTTGTTGATATTTTTTTTTGTAGGAACAGTTGGTCGGAATATCCGATTTTAATAGTAAAAGCAAACTTATTAAGCAAAAGAATCATGACAGGGTAAAATAAATCAATTCAGAGCCTGACCCAAAAATAGGAACATTTTTGACTCTGTGAAACTTATAAAAATCAAACTGAAAACTTCTAAAATCAAGTGTATTTGTGATGAGTGGTCATATTCCAGTGTTTTCTAATTGATTTAAGAGAACCTCTAAAATCAATCATGGAATTTCCAAAATTAGGTGAAGTGCTTCTACAATCAACTCAGATGGTTTCTAGTATTTATCTTACAAAAGTTCTGAAGTAAGTCCTAAATATATAAAATATTAAGGCTACTGCTCTAATAAATAATTTACATTATGAGGAGATAAAATCAAATATTAATTACTAAAAATCACTAAGAATTTCTATCTTCAGATTTTCAATAAATCTACCACCATATTCTATTGAAATTAATTCAATCCTATTTAGAAAAGATTTTGGGTAGATCAAATCCTAAATATTTAGTGATTCAAATTTGCAAATTACCCCTTAGTATGTTTATTAGCGATAATCAATGTGAATCGCATTAAAATTCTAAAGTAGAAGTGTAAAGTAGAAGAACATCTCGAAATTGTAGAATATATATTTTTTGTAAAATTATATCAATTGAACATTTTGTCAAGAGAAAAATGTAATAAGTTACACATCACAACAATATTTTCCGCAGTACATTTGAGAATCGATATAAAATGACTCGAAAATCATATTTTCGGAAGTTATAAAGCAGTAAATTTTCTATGCTAAGTGAATATATCTCATGTTTTCGAAGAGCTCATCTAAAAAGTTAAATGTCAGTTTTGATAAGTTTTGTCCAATGTTTCCTGATTACAAATATTTTGGAGTAAGTAAAAATGCATTTTTTGTTCTCTTCTGAAATAATTTCAGTTTTGTTTCAATTTGCCCCATTTTGGGAAATTTTCGGACATTTTGCCATTCAGATAAAATTATTTTCCTTATCACATGCCAATGAAATTCACCTTTTACTTTATTGTGCGTTTTTTTATTAGTAATAGGCAAATGTCATGCTCAATTCTAAAATTGATAGGTTTTCCTTTAAAAGCTTTGATTGCTACTAAACGTTTTCTATTTATAATTTTGTAATTCTAGCAAAAAATATTCTAATTTTGAGGACAATCGGTGTATAATAGTGGTTGTAATCGAAAAATATGAAAAAAAAATCCGGCGCGCCTGGTTGAGCCGCAGCCGATATCCTCGGCTGGCGCGCCGGCGCGCAGCGAGCCGTAGACATTTTTAAAATTTTAGCCGCAGCCGCCGAAAATTTCTCGGCGTCGATCTCTCATATGACTCATGGGCTCATAAACCGGAAGTCAGAATTCCTTCGCATATGACGCATGGTAGATCATGTTCAGGATGAAGTGGGCTACTTATTTTGGGATGTCACATCTGCAGCAAACCCGTAGGGTAAAATTTAGTAGAAGGAAACCATTGGTGAAACACGACTTTTCTTTGAACTTGCATACATGTATCACATCCAGGATGATCTGTCCAGTCCAGGAAACAAAGGATTTGTCAGGCATGGCACATGGTACATTTTATTGGGGATTTAGTGGGCTATCTATTTTGGGTAGTGAGATAAATGACAACCCCGTAGGGAAAAATTTAGTAGAAGGAAACCATTGGTGAAACACGACTTTTCTTTGAACTTGCATACATGTATCACATCCAGGATGATCTGTCCAGGAAACAAAGGATTTGTCAGGCATGGCACATGGTACATTTTATTAGGGATTTAGTGGGCTATCTATTTTGGGTAGTGAGATAAATGACAACCCCGTAGGGAAAAATTTAGTAGAAGGAAACCATTGGTGAAACACGACTTTTCTTTGAACTTGCATACATGTATCACATCCAGGATGATCTGTCCAGGAAACAAAGGATTTGTCAGGCATGGCACATGGTACATTTTATTGGGGATTTAGTGGGCTATCTATTTTGGGTAGTGAGATAAATGACAACCCCGTAGGGAAAAATTTAGTAGAAGGAAACCATTGGTGAAACACGACTTTTCTTTGAACTTGCATACATGTATCACATCCAGGATGATCTGTCCAGGAAACAAAGGATTTGTCAGGCATGGCACATGGTACATTTTATTGGGGATTTAGTGGGCTATCTATTTTGGGTAGTGAGATAAATGGCAACCCCGTAGGGAAAAATTTAGTAGAAGGAAACCATTGGTGAAACACGACTTTTCTTTGAACTTGCATACATGTATCACATCCAGGATGATCTGTCCAGGAAACAAAGGATTTGTCAGGCATGGCACATGGTACATTTTATTAGGGATTTAGTGGGATATCTATTTTGGGTAGTGAGATAAATGACAACCCCGTAGGGAAAAATTTAGTAGAAGGAAACCATTGGTGAAACACGACTTTTCTTTGAACTTGCATACATGTATCACATCCAGGATGATCTGTCCAGGAAACAAAGGATTTGTCAGGCATGGCACATGGTACATTTTATTGGGGATTTAGTGGGCTATCTATTTTGGGTAGTGAGATAAATGACAACCCCGTAGGGAAAAATTTAGTAGAAGGAAACCATTGGTGAAACACGACTTTTCTTTGAACTTGCATACATGTATCACATCCAGGATGATCTGTCCAGGAAACAAAGGATTTGTCAGGCATGGCACATGGTACATTTTATTGGGGATTTAGTGGGCTATCTATTTTGGGTAGTGAGATAAATGACAACCCCGTAGGGAAAAATTTAGTAGAAGGAAACCATTGGTGAAACACGACTTTTCTTTGAACTTGCATACATGTATCACATCCAGGATGATCTGTCCAGGAAACAAAGGATTTGTCAGGCATGGCACATGGTACATTTTAATGGGGATTTAGTGGGCTATCTATTTTGGGTAGTGAGATAAATGACAACCCCGTAGGGAAAAATTTAGTAGAAGGAAACCATTGGTGAAACACGACTTTTCTTTGAACTTGCATACATGTATCACATCCAGGATGATCTGTCCAGAAACAAAGGATTTGTCAGGCATGGCACATGGTACATTTTATTAGAGATTTAGTGGGCTATCTATTTTGGGTAGTGAGATAAATGGCAACCCCGTAGGGAAAAATTTAGTAGAAGGAAACCATTGGTGAAACACGACTTTTCTTTGAACTTGCATACATGTATCACATCCAGGATGATCAGTCCAGGAAACAAAGAGATTTGTTAGGGAAAATAAATCCTTTGAAATGGTTACTTACCAGAGAACTCGTTCAAAATTTTTTTATGTTCGTAAAGAATTTTCAGAGAGAAAAAGTTGGGAAATTGTACATATCAATTTCTTTTTAGCCAAGACACACACCATAATTTTCAATGAAAAACAGATTTTCCGCAATTTTCTTTTCATTATTATATAATTATTTCAATTTTTCTCAGTGTTTTTTAGCCGAGACACACAAAAAATATTTGAATTTGTAACGGTTTTTCTTAGCCAAGACACAAACCCGCGTTCGGCTGGCCTTCGGCCAGCTTCAGGGAGGTGTGTGCCAGCACCATTAACTTTGAAAAGAGGGAATTTTCGTTGTAGACACTAGCGCCTTTAGCGTCCGTTTTATCAACTTCTGATATCGATAATAAATTGCAACAAGAGTAATAAGCATTTAACATTTTTGTTTTAGGTCGGAGATGTTTTTTTTAATCGATAAGTGGCTATAATTTTCTAAAAATGTAAGCTCGATGTGTTCTATTGGAATTGAATTGTTGAGCAAATAACCGTTTACCGAAAACTGCAAGTTAATATCGATTTTAGGTTTCGATTAACATTTTCCCCCGCGTAGGGTAAGATGGAGTAATTAGGAATCAAGTTTATTTTGGAATTTTGAAATTTTGTCATTGTTTCAGAATATTAGTTGGCTTACAGTCAATTGTTGATAATTCCATGATAATTTAGTGTAAATATCTTACGAAAAACAAAAGAAATTCATATTATTCGAAGGCATGAACGTTCGAAAGGACAGCACTTTCCCCTACAAGACTTTGCACTCCAAAGTATTTTTTCGTTGTTTTGTTCTTTTGCCATCTAAAAGTCTTAGGAAATCTTCAAGTTCCAAATTAGACATGATCCCAAAATACCCGATTTGATCCTAAGCCCTTGATCTAGAATTTCCGAAAAACACTTTGGCGAAGTTTGAGTCTGATCAGAAGACATGAAATTTTGTGAGGATCACTATAAATGGGATTATTAAGAATGAGACTAAATCAGCTGCGGTATCTCACCTGCCAGAAGACAATGTCTGTGTCTTCAATGTCCACATCCCCATCACTGTCGAATGTGATGTAGTCGATGGCATCGCTCATGTAGTAGATGAGACCATAAATTAAAGGTAGGATTCCCAGCACAACCAGAGCAATGATGTATTTCTGCATATCCCGAATACGATTCCCTTTGGCTGCAGACAATCCCATAAAAGTCGTGAGAATTGATAGGCACCAGATGTATTCCCACCAGAGAGGATCTGGCACCTGAAGCTCCTCAATCTCCAGAATAAATATATCAAGACGATCCAGAATATCTGAGCATAATTTAGCCAGCATGGCAAAAAATAGGAGGTAGTGGAAGAAGATGCAGTACTTCAGTCGTGACTTGTTGATTGCACTTGACAATTAAAAAAAATATATATATGCAAGAACATTATCAAACTCCCAGATTGTGGCTGAGTATGATCCGGAAGAGAAAATCTAGGGAATTTCTACCTGATTTGGTAAATGGCAGAAACTCGCTGGCGATGTTGAAAATCAGCCCCATCGGTACCGGTCACCATTGGACCACCACGTGAGGCCATTCTGACCAGAGAAGTTGAAGCACTTTTTCACACAATTCTCACACAACACGCAGCGAAATCATTTGGAGAAATTATTCCACCTCAGGCACTCACTGACACATCACTGACACATCGACCACCGAGGTAGACATTTTCGCCATCAGTTCGTTTGCGCGGGAATTTTGTCTCAACTCTTGGTGGGGAATTCCACATGACCAGCTCAGACTCACCACAAGGCGCATGGTGTAAGAAAGTGGCATATTTCTGGTATCTTATGTTCTTATGCTTCATGAGAGCATTTTCAGTTACCCATGGGTGTATCGGTTATTTTGAATTTGAATTTGACAGATGTCACATTTTATGAATTTGACGAATTGTTGCTTCGATTAGAAAAAAATACTAACAATTTAATTAGGCCGTTTCAGCGCATTTCATGATAATATATCTGATTGTGATGGCTTTTTCAAACCTTATAATAATTCATTATAAATATTCTTTACACTAATACACATAATTGAAAATTCAACGTTAAATATCTAACTACAGTAGAGTCTCGCTATAGTCCATATTTGGTTTCAAATTTGACACTTGGGTCGCACTATAGTCCATGTAATTTTTTAAAATTATCAACGACTTTTAGTATTGAAATTCCTCGACGGCTTCCACTTTCTTTGCAATTGTAGTACTTGTCCTTGCTCTCTTGATTGTGGATCACAATTATCACAACTACTTAATAAAGTTTGCCAAAAATATTAAAATAATTATGCATGTCGCATACTAAAAAACATAACCTAACTTAAAATCAGTGTTTTGAAATCAACGGTCGATAAATTGTGGACTATAGAGCGATGGCCTATAGCGAGACTTTACTGTATCTCCGTGGGGGAATTCAGCAACGGTATGACAATGTCATAGATAAATTTAAATTTTGTTACGTGGCAGAGTCTCATAAATTAATCACGAATTAATCACGAGATTTGTCATATGACACTGTCATTTGTGGTCGACTCTTAAACTTAATTCAACTCACAATCTACTTACGTCAAACTATTATGAAAAATATATTTCTTTTTAGTTTTTTGAAAAAATTGGTTTATTTTGATTATAATATAAATATTTATTCCCATAAAATATTTTAGTGTTATCGCATTTTCTAAGTTGATAGACTTTTAAAAGCCTGATAGAAATAAAATATGTTATGGAAATCAATTATTAATTACTTGTCGGTGGTAAGTGCTTTATCATACATATTTTAAATATTAGTGATATTAACTTCCAATTAAATTAAATAATAGAAATAAGAGATACATATACTCAGTGTCTCATTATCCGAATCATTGGAACTGAAAATGAGAGACAGAAGTGTTTGACAGCTCGAGTGATTGACAGCTGTCATTTGAATATCAGAGAACTGAATGTAGAGCATTTCTTGCATATAATTAACATTTAAGATTCTTACATATAAAATAAAAAATTGTTTATCTTCTTTTTGCCAAAACTTGAATGAATATTTCTCTAATTTTAAAGTTATAAATTAAGTATTGATCAAAATTGATTTTTTGCTGACTAAATTCAATTTTAATTGCTCATTTGTAACGTATCCAGTCCATTCAATCGAGCGTAGAACTGGAAACAAGGAAATTTGACCTCAGAAAAATAGAGAAAAGCCCTGATTTTCTTACAATATTCAGTCTGCAGCCAAATATTTAAATTTAATTCAGTTGGAAATCGGTTGAAACTGAATTAAATCACTGCAATTGAATTCAGTGTATTATTTTAAAAAAATTGAAACATTTTTAACAAATTTTTGTTCTAGTTCACGCGTTCATGTTCAAATCATAACATTAAATTCATAACATATTTCAAGAATTGAAGTAAATTTCCATTTTCACTTTAGTTATCAATATAACTTCCAATAATATTTTTTAAATCTATTTTAAACCAGAATTGTTGGAGTTTAACTTACTAAAAAAATATTTTTCTAAGTTATGTCAATTGATTGATTGATTGTAAATAGTTTTTAAATATTAACTGAAGATATTTTTTATCAAAGCAAAGTTTTATAAAGTTTTTGAGGTTATATTGCTTTTTTTTCTTAAACTTCCTCAAATATTTAAATTAGTTTTATTCTTTCTTAAATATTCAAACGAAACATGGAGTTTTCATTACTAATGGTGCGATTTATTTTATGGTTAGGTTCAACATAACCTCAAATTCAAAAATAACCTCTTAACTATAAAACATAGAGGTTAAAGTAGTTATAAGAATTTTTGCTTTCAAGTTTAATACAAATTGTTAGTATTGTGTTAAAAAATAATTTTGAATTAGAAAATTGGCTAAGAAATAGCATACAATTACGCGCAAATTAAACGTGACAATCGAGAAAAATAAATCAATTACGATCATTTGATAAATTAGAAAAAAATGTTAAGAAATCGAATTGACAATCCATAATCTTTCTGAAAAATCCAAATTAAACGAATCGGTTATAAAGTGAGCTCTTTAAAATGAAAGACCTTTGAGTCAATCAAAGTGGATTTTTGAGTTCGAGCAGTAAAATACAGTTTTGGGGGGCTAGCAGGGAAGTGAATAAAAAGAAAACACATCGAAAGGGGTTATCGAAAACTGAAGGACGATATCTATTCCAGTTTGTTTTCTATACGAGAAATAAATAGCAATATCCGAAGCATGGAAATACGGTGCATTACCGATTAAAATCGATACGTTAAAAATTTCAAAACCTATCAATTAAATGCCGTTTTATCCAAACTGGGAAGATAATATGATTTTAATACTTTGAAATAAATCGTACGTTTGAAAAAAAATTCTTGTTCCGAAATAAGTCATACGTTTGGAAAAAAATTTGGATTTAGGGAAACTTTGTTGGTAGGGTAAGTGTGCCAAATTCCGGCCAGCTTGCAATTTCGGCCACCTTTTTTGTTCCTCGAATATCCATGAACTTTTATATTTTACGTACTCTAGAGATTATACAATGCAAAAGAATAACAAAAAATGTAGCTTCGACAAACGACATGACGTGAAAAAGATATTGGAAGAATTCCCGAAGGGCAAGGAACTATGAGAATGAAGGTGGCCGAAATAGGGCACCAAAGCTATGTCTATATTTTTATTTATTTTAAAATGTATTAAGAATGATTTTAGAGTAAATAAAGACAGTAAACTTTTTACAAGGTTCCCAGCAACACTCTTTTAGAAAAAAGAATAAAAAAAATCAATATGTATTTAAGATATTTCGTTTCAAACTTGAGACTTTGACGCTTGCATGCAACTATGCCGAAATTTGGCACACTTACCCTAAATGTTTTGTGCATCAAGAATTATAAAAATAAAGCATTAAGAAATAATACAAATAAAAATTAAGTACTAAATTTATCAAGAAAAAAGCTCTGTCCAAATTGTACCATTGCATTGTCCAATTTGTACCATTTTACCCTAATGTTAATCACAGTCCATTAAATAATTAAATATCTACCGGAACTCTTTGAAAAAAAATGCGAAAAATGGACAAGTTCAACATATGGATACCTCAATTTACCGTCGTCGTAGGATCCCCATATTATCCCTGGACATAAAGGATAGTTCATAAGATATTTGCAAATAACAAAAACATTCTCTGAAACCATTCCTTAATCCCTAGTTTTTCTCCAAACGTACGACTTATTTCGGAACGAAAGGAGTACTAATTATTTGACTAATTATCCCGTGATAGGTATCTAATGGACGTAATGTGAACTTGGACAAGTTACAGTTGGACTTAAATTTTATTTAACTTTATAATTTGATTCCATTTGAGTGATGTGAAATTTCTGATTAAGATTTCCATCTTCTATTCTGTTAATTTTTCAAATTTTAATAACTTTTCATTCGTGGTTTGAGTCAAACGTCTTCTCTCTACCCTACATCACACAAACTTTTAAGAGAATTTAAAATGAAATTAGAATTTATGAATATGAATTATGCTGTGTAATCTAGTGTAATCCCAAAAATATTGTTGCACCACTCTCACCTGTTAGCTAGAGAATTTAATAAATGCAAGTTATGCCATTGTATGAAGTCAAGATGTGCATATGTTCGCATTTTCAGAGTAAAACAAACAATTCTCTTCTCCAGAAATCGTTGCTAGGATATAATTTTTCGAGGGAAAATTCTAGGGAGAAAATGTGAGTAAAGTCATCCCCCTTACGAAAATAAATACATCGGAGTCAAATAGAGATTTAAAGCGAGCATATCGTGCATTATTGAATGGTATATAGAAAAATTGAGGGAAAAATTGAGAGATAGTAGAAGCATGATGTTGAATGTTTTGGGTCAATGCACTTGAGACTCCCTCAAGGATGGCATCAAAACATTGCGCACAATCGGAAAATTTCCCACATTTTCCACGGCGGTGGAGTGCGAGAACAAGAGAGAAAAAAGTCTCAATTGGCGGCCAGAATGAAAATTCAACAGAGCTGTAGTGCATTTTCCCTTTTATTTTTGCCAAGAAAAGTAAATATTTAAAGATAAAGAATTTTATTTTAGTGCAGAAAATCATGCTAAAAGAAATAGTACAAATGCGAAAGACAATCAACTCTGAATCGTTTCACATAAAATTGATTTGTATATGCAAATGAAGTTAGTTTGATTGCGTAGCATAAAATATATAATAATAGAAAACTCCACAGTCAAAGATCAATCTTATCGATTGAAGTATTGTGTTTATATTTTCATGAATCATTAGGAGAAATATCTCAGACTCCCCATCCCAAAAATAACCACGTAGAAAAGAGACATACCGCAGTGAATTCGGGAAAGTGTAAGGAAACCCATCCATACCTCAAATTGAGCCAAGATTTTCACTCTCACACGAATTTCTCTATACATATCACACAATGTGCCCAGTCAAAAATATTTACACTTTTATTAAGTATAAAAAAATATAAAAAGAAAATAAATATAAAATGTAGTCTATTCTTAGCCCAGTGTCACTCCTTTTGCTTCCACAATCACGGTCTTTTTTTTTCGCCCATAAAAATTTATCTCCTCGCCTGACATCCCATTCCCCATCCGAAATGACCAAAGAAATTGTGTTCTCGCATAATCATTTTACTTGAGACGAACTGGTGCGCTCATCACAAAATCCTCATAATCTCTATACATAGAATATTTATGTATATTGAATGATGATTGAACGACATTATTAAGGCACGTTCTTTACAAAAACAAAAATTGTCTTACTTGCAACGACTCACTTCACAAATCCCACGACAAATTGTGATAATTGTATTGGTTGGGATTCTATATTTATTTATACTCTGAAAAACACACACGTGCAGCTATCTTAGCCAGAATCCCTGACACCAGCATATCTCTCGCGAGACACAGTCAAAAGAAAAATAAACACATAAGAACATCTATAGCTATTAGTGCAAATTTGTGATAAGCCCAGATAATCCTACTGTACATGAGATCTTTTTAGAGTAGCCTAAAAGCATTTCACAAGACCTTTCATTTGCTCTATCGATGGTCATTTTCTTTTAATTAGAACGGAAGTTATGGGACTTTGAAGATATGTTTTTGAAAAATTTCTTCGAACGACTGGCCATTTAAAAAAAAAAATGTTTGAGTGGGCGTAGTAACTGTAGTATGGAGCAGTAGATAGAGCTCTGTTTTACTGTCACAGATCCAAAAATCTACTTTGAAAATAATGTTTATTCAAATTAATAACACTGAGAGAAATCTGAAAAAGTTAAAATAACATTTCGGAAATGTTTATTTTACCTTGCAGTTTTGATCCGAAATCTGTGTAAACATTATGCTTTTTAGGTGTATTAGGAATTAAAGTTAGCCTTTTTCATGTTAATTTTACCCTTAAGAATGTGTAACATTAACATTAAAAAATGTTGATATATTTTTACATTTACACCTAAAAAGTGTTAAAGTTGTGAAGAAAAAAAGTTAGGGTAAGTGTGCCATATTCCGGTTAGCTTGCAATTTCGGCCACCTTTTTTTCCTCGAATTTCCATGAACTTTTAGATTTTACGTACTCTTGAGATTATACAATGCAAAAGAATAACAAAAAATGTACCTTCGACAAACGAGATCACGTGAAAAAGATATTGGCAGAATTCCCGAAGGGCAAGGAACTATGAGAATGAAGGTGGCCGAAATAGGGCACCAAAGCTATGTCTATATTTTTATTCATTTTAAAATGTATTAAGAATGATTTTAGAGTAAATAAAGACGGTAAACTCTTTACAAGGTTCCAAGCAACACTCTTTAAGAAAAAAGAATAAAAAAATCAATTTGAATTTAAAATATTACATTTCAAACTTGAGACTTTGATGTTTGCGTGCAACTGTGCCGAAATTTGGCACACTTACCCTAATCGCATCCCCGTTTTTTTCTCAATGAAGAAAAGTTTGTCAAAAGGATGTTCTTCCATACCAGAATATGGTTGAGTTTTGTCAAATCGGCGGCCAACTGGATTTTGTTAAAAGTTTGTCAAAAGGATATTTCTCCATGTAAAACGTATCAAAGAGTTTTGTTAAATTTGTAAACTTAACAAAACTTTTTTTTCAGAGCAGGAGCTTCGGAGAAATTGTAAAGAATTTCGGATAAAAGGTGTCGATCCTGTAGGGAAATTCTGCAATTTTCGCAGCATTGTCACACGTAAGTTCGAAGTCTGACAATGTCAATCGAGCTGTTTTTCGAAAATGCAATATTATGCAAATACCGTCTGCCTTGATTGATTTGTTTAATAAAATTCATTGTCATTTGAACTGCAAGAAATCTCAAATATTTTTTTCTGACAATGCCACGTCGGCTGAACAGAATCTCAACGGAATTCTGACAGCTACAGAATCGCTTTTTCGAAAAAGCTCACATGTAGCAGAATTCTGTAACAATATGACAATGTCATATGACAAATTCTCAAGATGAATTGGGGAGCAGAATAGCATTAAAGCCCAGTGAGCATATCGAATGGCCATTGTAAAGAGCTCAGTGAAGCTTTTAGTAACTGACTTAGTAACTGAATTAACGATTAGTTCTTCCCAATTTACTTAAAAAAAAATTAAATTTGCCATATGACATTGTCATACTGTTATAGAATTTCCCTACTGAATTTATTTACAGTAGAGTTCCTCAAATTTGAACATTTGGGGGGTATACCCACCCGGAAAATTCTGCAGAATTCTGCATAAATTCGTCAGATTTGAATTAATAACTGCCGAAAAATCAGCAGAATTTCTGCAGAATTTTGTTCTAAGGTGGATCCGATCGTTGTATGAAAATTCTGCAGAATTTTCTGCAGAATTTCTATAGAAAGTTTTAAAATTATCGGCAGAATTTCTTTAGAGTATTTAGATGATTTCTACATTTCTTCTACCCTTTCTAATGTTTCTAAACATTATTTTAACTACATAAAAATATGTATTTCAATTTATTTAAAATTCAATATTTTTTCAACAATTTTACGTGAATACTCTCTTTTTTTACAATATTATTATAATGTTATAATACAATATTATTAAATCAGTCATAATAGAAAATACGAAGGGGAAGGAAATGGTTAGAAAACACGAAAGAAATTCGCGATGCTCACGAAGTCACACGACTATCCCGAAGCCACACGAAGTATCCGATTGAATGACAAGAAACGTTAAAATTTCAAAAGTGCAGAATTGCAGATCGAAGTTTTGCTGGGTAAATGACATTTCTCACTCCTCAAATTTGAACAATATTTTCAAAAACGTAACGGAATTCAAGTGAAATTCACTTTCCCTAAATTAAAAGAAATAACTTTAGAGAATATATCAATGTAATTTATTATGAAATTAAATGGAATTTATTGTGAAAGTTAATATAATACGATAATATTGAGGAAACACTAGAGAAAATGGTTCTAATTTAGACTCAACGCAAAAATTTCATCGCATAACCTCAAATTTTACATTTCGAACTCAACCGTCGTTCAAATTTGAGGAGTTCAAATTTGAGGAATTCTACTGTATACACATTTAAAAACTTTTTAGTGATGTTAAATTTCATATACAGCATAATTTTGCTTTCACCTTGTCATTAAAATTTAATTAAATTAATTCCATCGTAGCCATTCGTTTCAATTTATATCCACTGATAATATGCTAAAACTAATTCCAAATTAAGGATATGAATATGAAATTATGAACCATTTTAATTAATTGCATGAAATCGCATAGCTAAAATATTCGTTTATACTCAAATATACAGCAAACATGAAATATTTGATAATAATTATTAATCAAAATAAGAGCTTTTATTGGAAAAGGCTTCAATTTACAATGTTAAAACATGAAAATATTTATTAACTGCGACGATAACATAATAGGGAAAAATTACACTGTTTAATGAACTATTAGTACTAATAAATTTAATCTTAATATAATTAAATAGTTCCGTTTCAACGAAGATTCGAGAAGATAAAACAAAATTAAGTTTCAAATTTTTAGCCATCATAAACCTCCTTAGGGGAGACTGGGGCAATAGGAAACATGGGGTAGTTGTAAACCCTGCGGTTTCATAAACTAACTAATTCTTTAGAATAAGGTAAAACCTATATGATTTCATAGATACTATAGGGATTCTTGTTCACTGAATGCTCATGCATACTACTGCCCAGGTTTCCCTAAATGACCAAATTTAAAGGCAACACTGATGAGAGAAATCCGAAAAAGTTAAAATAACATTCCGAAAATGTTAATTTTACCCTGCAGTATTGATCCAAAATCGGTGTAAATATTACCCTTTTTAGGTGTATTAGGGGTTAAAGGTACCCTTTTTCATGTTAATTTTACCCTTAAAAAGGTGTAAAATTAACATTAAAAAGTGTTGATATATTTTTACACCTAAAAAGTGTTAAATTTCTGAGGAAAAAATGTTAATCGCACCCACTTTTTTCAAAGTGAAGAAATATGGGAAATCAGATAAAATAAAAATTATAGCATAGCACTACATAATTTTAATCAATGAAAATTAAAGTTTCCAAACTTGGAATTTTTATTGTTTTTTTTTTAAATTACAATATAGTCTCTTAAATTAGAATGTTTGGGGACTATAAACAACATTTCTTACTCCCCAAATTTGAACGAAAACCAATTTGGGACCGAAAATGACAGATAAAAACCTAGGCGACAAGGGTATTTTTTTTTATTTTCGTGTGAGTTTGACAGCTGTCACCCAAATATCGGAAAGCCGAATATCGGTGAAGCTATATATCGTTCCTTGGAAATTACAGGGGGTCAAGTCATTTTTTTTTTGCAATTTTAAGATTTTAGTTCACTTAGACAGGAAAATTTAACAAATTTTCAGATCATTAAATTTCGGTGTTAGAAAGATTTTTCAAAATTTTATTCTTTTTGATTACTTGTGCAATTTTCTTTGAAGTTATGAGACACAAAATAGATTTTTTTTTCAGATTTTTTTAAAAGAAGGAACTAACTGAAGCAATTTGATACCTTGTCATTTGAGGCATTTGCGTTGGTTCGTGCGACGTCCGAAATTTGGAATTTCCGACAAGTCAAATTAGAGTTCGGACAACTTAATTAAAAATATATAATCTAAAAAATATTTAATTCAAGCTCTTAGGCACATAAAAATACAACATTTAAACTGTATTTTCTGAAATCTTCATTTCGCTCCTTGGAAGGAGCCAACTCAATTTGAGCCATTTTTCAGGAGACAGCATGAAAGATTTAACTTTGTATAAATAATTATCTCAATGAAATATGCTAATAAAAACATTTTAATTCTTTTCTATTTGTATGAGCATTATTATAAACATCGAAACATACATATTTTTACCTTTCAAAATATGTTTTCTTATGAGTTAGCTCTTTGTCATACTAAATGATGCGCAAATTTTCATGAAATTAGAATGACACGGGATCAACTTGCTTGAGTTAGTCCCTTGTTTCACAAAAATTTAAAACGATAAATCTATTTTGTGCCCCTTGACTTCAAACAAAACCGCGCAAGCAATCATAAAGAGTAAAATTTTGAAAAGCTTTTCTAATATCGAAATTTATTGACTCATATTATCTGAAATTTTATTAAATTCTCTGTCTGAGTGCATTAAAACCTCAAAATCGCCAAAAAGTGAGTTGACCCCTTGTAATTTCCAAGGAGCGATTTAAAGATCTTAAAAATTCAGCCACTGAGACCTGATTGTCAAAGATCTTTTTGCAAATTCTTTTTTTTTTTTGAAAAAAAGGCATACTTTTCAATACAAACCCCAAATATTTCCTGTTAACTGATGAGTTAAACTAGTCCTTGAACGAAAGATTTTGGAAAAAAATGAAATCTTAATTTTTGGGAGAATTTTATAAAAAAAAATTAGCATTTTTGACGTATTTTACACCACTCTTCGTCTTGAAGAATAAGTGATGATCAAGTAAACATAAAATCCTTCGTTCCAGGTCCAGTTTAATTTATCAGCTAACAGAAAATATTAAGTTTTTTCACGTCAGACTAATATACTCTGAGGAATCTTGTCCACCGAAAAGTATGTTTAAAAAAAAATCTTCAAAAAGTAGGTCTCAATGGCTGAGTTTTAAAATTTTTTAAATGAAAATTTCAGAAAATAAGTTTATTATGCTGAAAAAAAAAATCTTTTTTAGTCTTCTTAATCTACGTAACCCCTTAATATGTTAATCAAATATCACCTCTAGACTGTCAATATTTACCGCAGGATTTATGAGAATTCCCACTAGATTAACTTTCGGTAAATGGCTGAAAAAACACCATTCCCTTTAGGGCAGAAGAAAAACATTTCCGATAAAGTTGTATCCGATAAATTTTGAATAAGAATGCACTAAATAAAATGAAGTAATTTGTTTTACAGCTCGAACTCCACAGAGAGATCAGTAATAACTCGATTTTGAGTTATATGTATATTGTATATATTATATTTCGATCACTTACCGCATAAGGGGTTTGGGAAAATTTTGGAAATCGGAGAATGATGATGATGAAAGTGACATTTTATCGATTTTTTAAAGTCAAAGATTAAAAAGGATCTGGAGAACGTATTTCTTAATCGAATGTTATCATGTTTGGGTTTAAATGAAAGGTCTTGGAATTACTGACAAGTCTTAATCGTTTCCAAACGATATTGTACCGGTATTGAACCAATTATGAATCGACAACTAAATTTTGTCCGAAAATCGACTGCTTTACTCGTAAGCGATTTTTTTTCATTTTCGCAGGGGACCACGAAGCGTAATAAAAAGTGAAGCTATTTTTCATTTTTCCTTGTAAAAATTTTGCAGATATTGCACCGCGACTTAAACAAATTTCCTCGTAGTTCTTGTATTATTTCGGCGAGTATAATGAAATATGTATTTTAAGATAGCTTTTAATGCACGATTTCTAAATATGTTAAACTGATAAGTCAATTCTCTTTAGGAAAAAACTTGCCAGTAGTCTTCAGTGCCTCTATGCAAAAACGTATGGAAAAATGAAATGTCGAGAGGCCCCTGATTTTCGGATATGTTTTAGATATTATCCAGGCTGACATTTCATCGGTTTTTCAAAGCCAAAGATTAAAAAGGATCTGGAGAGTGTTTTCTTAATCGATTGTTTGGGCTTCTAAGAAAGGTCTTGGAAATCCTGAAAAGTCTTAACCGTTTACAAACGATTTTGAACTGATAATGACCCGTTATTGAACCAATTAAGAACAGCTAAGTAATATTTGTGCGAAAATGAACTGCTTTACTCCTAATCGATTTTTTTTTCATTTTCGGATATGTTTTAGAGATTATTTAGGCTGATTTTTTTCTCGGTTTTTCAAAGTCAAAGATTAAAAAGGATCTAAATGGCGTATTTCTGAATAGAACGTTATCATGTTTGGGCTTGAATGAAAGGTCTTGGAATTCCTGAACAGTTGTTACCGTTCCCAAAGGATTTTGAACCGGGAATGATCGGGTATTGAACCGATTATGAACCGATAAGTAATTTAGTTTTATTTTTAGTTTAGAGATTATCCAGGCTGACATTTCATCGGTTTTTCAAAGTCAAAGATTAAAAAGGATCTGGAGAGTGTTTTCATAATCGAATGTTATCATGTTTGGGCTTCTAAGAAAGGTCTTGGAATTCCTATCAAAGCTGAACCGTTCCCAAAGGATTTTGAACTGGTGATCAGCCGGTATTGAACCGATAAGTAATTTTTCTCCGAAAATCAAGTTGTGAACCAATAAATGGAAAATGGTGTGAAATAATTTTGAGGCTAAAGCATTAAAATCACGAGTTTGAGCATTTTGTAAAACATAGGACATTTTTCAAAAAAGCATTCTAACATTTCTGAAGCATAGTAAATAGTTTAGTAGCTTTAGTGCTATTTTTAGATCCATAAATACAAGTTGTTCATAAATTATAATTACCTATAATTATTCCAGTCATTTGTGGAGGATTACACCTGATTTTCTTTACAGCAGCGTTGGAATAATAAATTATTGGGTGATAAAATACGTGTAAATATCAAGTTTATACCTTTTTTGCCTTGTAAGAATATTTTGTTATTATTAATTGTAACACCTTTCGCTCTCATTTTTAAAACAGACGCAATAGATGTTTTGTTTTTTGAAATTCTCCATCGGTAATGCCAAATTTTATAATTTATTGATTTTGGGTTGTCTCATCTCTTGAATATTTTCTTTTGTTTATACAATTTCTTCTATTTAGTCAATTGTGTTCCAATTGGGGATTTTTTTTCATAATGATTCATGATAAATTTATTGCAAAAAGATAACACAGAAAAAATGTTTAAGGTTTAATTAGGATTTCTTTAAGAGTATAATTTTTGTTTTAATTTAACCACATCTCATAAGCGTTACATTCGATTTGTAAGTATATGTAATAGTGTTTGTGTGTGATTGTGAGGGAGATATTTTATTTTTCTCTGACTCGAAAGGCCTCTTCTTGAGCGTATTTTAGTCGCATTCATGATTTTATATAGATTAGTTCGTTAGTGAGCAAGAGCACTCGCAGCACTATCTTTTTCGTAAAGTTTCCGTTCGACAAACATAACTTCACGTATTGTTTTTCTTTTTTTCTTTCTTCTTCTGTGCATTGTTTTAATCTAAATGGATATTTTTATCTTGGTACATTGTCAACAGGGCAAAAATAATAAGTGATTGTGCTATTTAAAAAAAAATAAATACATAAATCTTGTTTTCTTCACGTATTTCGAAAGGAACTTTTTCGATTGATTTTTAATTTATTATTTTAAAATTTCAAGTGAATTTATACATTGATTTTTAAATCAAATCAGTAAGATCTCTCAAGTGGATAGTGCTTTGTGTTTGGTCAAAAAAAAAAGGAAATTGTTGCAATTTGCAACAAGAAAGTATATAAGTATTATATAAGTTTTTTTTGTGGGGAAAGTAATTCTCCTTTCGACAGAAAGATCTGTCCGGTGATTTTGGCAAATTAAGAGGCCTCTGAGACACAAGAGTACAAGAAAATCCAAGAATTATGACAACGGCAGAACAACGACGGTTGTCCTTTGCAAGACGTGCTGAGAGTTTGGTGGAGCGGGTGAGATTTTTTAACACTATCTATGAGGTACTGTCTCTTGTGGCCACAGGGAAGTCCAAGACAGAATTATTGGAGTATGCCTGGAGACACAGAGATGTTACAAATTTTCTAAGATTTGTATATGTGGCTATGGAAGCTATGAGCTCAGTTGTTAAAGGCATTCCTTTGAAAACCAAAAAAAAAAAAAAGAAATCTTTGCAAATTTTCCAAGCATTCTCAAATAAGTCTTTTTTTTATCGTAATCATCACACAATTATTAATTTTTCGTATATTCAAAACATTTCAATATCAAATTGAATGCCATTTAATACTTCGATCATTTTCCATAGCCATTGCAAATTGTCTAGGTAATACCTTTCCCTGAATAGTCCCGCTTTACATTTTAAGTTACTATCCTTTCCCTATCTGTTGCCTAACGATTCTTAAGAGTGCACTAAACACTTTAATCTTAGAAACAACATAAAAATCTTTTTTTAAAGATTATGGGAAGACACTTGCAAAAGATTTCATAAGTATTTGGCAAAGATTGAACGAAAAATAAACATCAACAAGAAGTAAATTGCACAAGTTGACATAGTTGCATTTCAGTGAAAGAAAAACAAAATAATCACGATAATTTCAAGGGTACTCCATATGCAATTTCCGGGTTTGGCCCAGAAAGAAAAAAAATCCAGCAACTACTTGTGATATAAATAGAAAATTAAACTGGTGAGATGTTGACAAAGTTTCATTTAGGGAGAAGTCACCACTTGTCGCTGCAATAGGGAAGTCATTTTCTCCGCCAGTAGACAAAATAGGGTGGAATCACCAGTTCTCGCCAGTGCCCCACTTCTCGCCACTTGCATTGAAATCGCTATTTTTCGCAATTTATGAAATAAATGAGTCGCAATTTTTTTGTATTGTTTCTGCTTCTACGCATAGAATCGAAAAATAATAATTATTCTTTTTGGATTCACGATTTTGATCACTTTTTAGAGCAATATTTTAAGCAAGTGCATCGAATCCAACATCTCTTACCAAATGTACTAAGTGTCGTCAAATTTTCATCAGGCCAAAAATACCTATTTGGGTCAATAATTTGTCTATTGAATATTTAATTGCACTTGTGAAATACATAAAATTTGTATTTAGTCAATTAATATTTCATTTTATATTATTTTTGTATAAAAATGAGGCATGGCGAGAAGTGGTAATATTCTGGAATTGATTTTACCACCTGTCGCCATATCTTTTCAATAGGCGACGCTAACTTCACTTCGTACATTCTCAGTTGTCAAATCTGCATTGTTTACTTTCTGCAAAAGCCTCATAATTTGATTTCTCAAATAAAAGTGAAGAAAAAATCATTTAAAGAGAGTAATAATAAAGTGATCACAAGGAAAGAGAAATGGTGAATGTATTCTTTTCATAGCATTGCCTAAAATAACCGAGTGTGGTTCTTTTCAAGTGGGTGGCGAGAAGTGGTTACAAATTTTACAAAACTGGCGAAAAGTGGTAAAAAGTGGCGACGAAATGGTTATTTTTGCATTATTAATAAAAATCAGTTTTTTAAGTAGTCCAGCGTTATGTTCTAGGATTATTGTTTTCACGTATCTAGAGCCAATACATCTAAGTAACTTTGTGTCAAATTTGACTTATTTTGTAACAAGGATTCAAAAGTTATGATTAAATGAATTTAATTTTTTCTTAAACATGGCGATAGCCGGTTATTCCACCCTATACGTATTTGACCACTTTGAGACAATTTCTCAAAATTGTCAACAAACTTTTGGCCGATGAAAAATCGACGCCTGATATGTTGTTCTTGGGACCGAGATCTACAATTGGTAAAAATTTGATGATCATCTAACGTCCGGGTAAAAAGAGTACAAAGATATTCATGCTTTTAGAAAAAAAAATTACAAGGACAGAATAGGAAATCGCCAACTTCAAGTGGCTCTCCTGAAAAGTTGTCATTCTGAGATAGTATAATATCAATCAAAATAAAATCAATTATTTTTTTGAAACAACTAAATAACATCTATAATTTATAAAAAACTCATTTGCAAAAAGTATTTATCCATCTGATTTCTCAAATATAGTTTTGTCAAGAAACTTTTGGAAGTATCGGCCAAGGATTATACTTTGATCCGCAGAGATTTTTCCTATTAGGTGATATTCTTAACAATCTCACTTACTATAATCCTACCAAAATTTCGTGTCCTCACTGAGAGAAATCCGAAAAGTCAAAATAACAATCCAGGAAAAGTTAATTTTACCCTGCAGTATTAATCCGAAATCAGTGTAAATATCACCATTTTTTAGTTTATTATAGGTTAAAGTTACCCTTTCCCATGTTAAATTTACCCTTAAAAAGGTGTAAAAATTAGCATTGAAAAATGTTGATGTATTTTTACACCTATAAAGTGTTAAAGATAAGAGGAAAAATTTAACCGCAGCCTCTTTTTTTCTCAGTGCTCCGATCGGGCCTATACTTTGCCAAAATATATTTCGCCATTCGCCATTGCCTAATCGCGAATATAGTAAGGTGCGGTAAGCGAATCGTTTTCCGTAGAGTGCTACTTTTACGCTTGTTTTTGGACTGATGAAATTCTTTTTTATTTCTTCTAAATCCATAGAACTATTCACTGCTTCATTCAGAAACATAATATAAAAAATATCAAAAATATTAAAGAAAATTTATAAAATAATGATAATACTACTAAGTTAGCGTTATATTATGTTACTGTAGTGACTATATTACGGAAATAAAAATAAAAATATTATTTTAAGTGGAATTTGTCTAGTTAGCGTAGTCATAACGATCCACATAGCGAAGCATTAGGATTAGCGCACTTCACAGTATGTGGCAAAGAAAAGTGCCCAGCCGTCCGGTCGCTCTTTGGAGGTTAATAGCTCCCGCACTAATGCCCTAGACACACTTACGACTTAAGCCGAGAGACGACTTAGTGGAAAATTATGTAAATGTAGTTTAACCCAGGGGCCCACGAAGCGTAATAAAAAGTGAAGCTATTTTTCGTTTTTCCTTGTAAAAATTTAGCAGATATTGCACCGCGCCTTAAACAAATTTCCTCGTAGTTCTTGTATTATTTCCGCGAGCATAATTAAATATGTATTTTTAGATAGCTTTTAATGCATGATTTCGAAATATATCAGACTGATAAGTCAATTCTCTTTAGGAAAAAACTTTCCAATAGTCTTCAGTGCCGCTATGCTAAAACGTATGGAAAAATGAAATGTCAAGAGGCCCCTCGTTTAACCATTATATTTAATATAATTACGCTAAGCCATCTTATATAGTCATTTTTATATAGTCAGTTACAGAATGTATATTCTTTTGACATGAAATAAACATATCTATCCTATTTATCTATCTATCTATCTATCTATCTATCTATCTATCTATCTATCTATCTATCTATCTATCTATCTATCTCTCGGCTAATCCTCAGATTTGTCAGGGCCCTAAGAAAGATATCGACTTGCGGTTTCCGGCAAAGGTTATACAGTGGAGGAAATTTAAATAGGTATTTTTTGAAAGGGGGTGGTGTGGGTGAGGGGTTGGTCCAACAAACCTAGTTTTATTATGGCAAGTAAAGGTCTGCCCAAGGATCATTTTTATCATAGTGACCCGCACTCACTCTCGTGCGTGCGTGAACACCAGTCGATAATTCGAATTTATGGTACAAATAGGGGGGAAATTTGAATAGGTATTTTTATTTTTTAATATTACTGGAACCGTTCTTTTATAAGAAATTGTTTATATTGATAATAAAATGATCAAATTAGTCTTTTCCTTCAAATTAAAGCCTTCCACAGTAAGAAAATTTTATTTAATAACTAGAATTTTTGATTGATAGAGGCCATAAGATTTTAAGTAATAAAATCGTTCTAATAAAGGGCTTTAAGGAGCTTGGCTTAACAATACTTGCTATTACGTAGAGAATGAGTAGTTCAGGAAACATTATTTGCCAATTCGTCAATAAAAAGGACTCCTAGGGACGAAAATAAAGTACTTTCATAGGTATTACCATGTTATTTGATAAGGATTTGGTACAAACTTTTTGCAAAGCTGTGACTTTTACGTTACAAACTTCTGAAATACAGATAGGATATTCAAATACCAATCACTACACGTCGCATCCGAGGAATCCTGATGGCTACAATCTACCTACAGTTGACAAAATCTCTTAAGAAACTACCAGTAAAGAAACAGCTTTTTGTCGCTCGATTGGTATTCAATAAAAATGAATTTCTCTGGATGAAAACTGACGAAATATTATTTTTTCTATTGGTAAAAACTTTAATTTATAACATTCCGCCAAATCTTGTGATAGAAATTCATTTCTCTTTGAATTCCAATCGACCCTCAAAATTATGCTTATTAAATGGTGGTTTCTTCAAAGGTTTTGTGTAATCTAGGCAGATTGTAGCCATCAGGATTGGTCAGATACGACGTGTAGTAATTGGTACTTCAATATTCTACATGTATCTGAAAAGTTTAATAAGTAAAACTCACTGTTTTATAAGAAATTCGTGCTAAATCCTTACTATAAAACATGGTATTACCATTAAAAGTACCTTATTTTCGTCCCTAGGAGTCCTTTTTATTGACGAATTGGCAAATAATGTTTCCTGAACTACTCATTCTCTGCGTAATAGCAAATATTGTTAAGCCAAGCTCCTTAAAGCCCTTTATTAGAATGATTTTATTATTTAAAATCTTATGGCCTCTATCAATCAAAAATTCTAGTTATTAAATAAAATTTTCTTACTGTTGAAGGCTTTAATTTGAAGGAAAAGACAGATTTGATCATTTTATTGTCAATATAAACAATTTCTTATAAAAGAACGGTTCCAGTAATATTAAAAAATAAAAATACCTATTCAAATTTCCCCCCTATTTGTACCATAAATTCGAATTATCGACTGGTGTTCACGCACGCACGAGAGTGAGTGCGGGTCACTATGATAAAAATGATCCTTGGGCAGACCTTTACTTGCCATAATAAAACTAGGTTTGTTGGACCAACCCCTCACCCACACCAGCCCCTTTCAAAAAATACCTATTCAAATTTCCTCCATTGTATATCGGGTGAAAATTGCAACTTGATGCAACTCTCTTTCCGACATTTTGAATACCCCTATTTTTTTGTTTTCTCAATAGCACCGCCCCCATAGCACCTATCGGTCTCAAATTATTTTATGATATAGCTGGCCCTTAGAGTTTTCGATCAGTACTAAACTTAAGATCCCCTGACCCCCTGACCTGAACTATAAGGGTCCAAAAAAAATTCTTAAGGTGGTCATAATTCTGGTTCTAATCGTCAAAATTAAAAAAAAAATGAGAGCATTTGGAAGGCTCTCGCGAAATGTCACTTCTCCTTTTCTCGAAGTTCATAAAACCACCGCTAGGGCCACTATTATTAAAAAGAAAAAGTTTGAGTTTTCTAAGTTAAATAACTCAAAAACTCTATTGTGCATCGGGCTCAAATTTTAGTATGTTGTAGCCGAATATTATTCCTTTGAAGCAAAAAAATACTTAAGTCAATCGATAACCTCTGACTCGAGCTATAAGGAGTCAAAGTTCGAAAATTGATCGGCCTCTATCTCCGGTTCTAATTTATTAACATTTTGACCTAAATTTTGGGTTCTTGGTTTCGTCTCGATGAGCACATTCAGATGAAAGTTCAAAAGGCCACTACAGGTGGCGCTGCGATAGCATTAAAATTCAAACTAATTTACGTACTGTAGCATACGCTATGAAGTTTTTAAAAAGTGGCGTGGATTCGCTGTGGTTAAAATAGAACCGGAGATATGAAGGGTTAAATTTCACGAAATTCAAAGGTCTTGCAAGGCGTTACAGTTTTCTAGAACAATTGAACTTCGTAAGATCAGCGCTAGGGACGCCACAATCGAAAAACTAATTTTCATATTACACAAACTCAATTATCTCGACACGTGCTTAACCGATTTTGATGATTATTTCGGCATAATTTTAAACATTATGCCATCTGTCATATTTTGTCATTTTAGTGTAAAAAAAATAATATCTTTTCCCACAATAACGCTGCGAAAGTACGCAGGTGCTGATATGATTGCTTTTACTCGACTACGGTATTTAAAATAAGGGTTTAAAATAATATTCTTACAGAATTCTTCTTTGATGTTGCCCTAGTTCGTCACATGAACAAAATGCCCACTGTGGTCAAAAAACGTGTTCCAAAACAAATAAATTAAAATATCTCGGCTCTGAGCCACCGATGAGATCGAGTTTTGGGACAAAATTATAGAGGAGATCTTGCTCTATATTCCACAATCACCTATCTGTCAGGTTATTTACATCCTAGATATTTTGATTTAAATAAAAAGTTTGCAATTTTTCAGAAAAATTTGATTGCAAATTATTGATGTACTATAATATCTCTCATGTTTAGTTTCAAATCGATTTTGCATGCATTCCGAGTTAGCTCACGTTAACAATCTCAGCTACAATAAGCTGTTCTAGGCATATCACTAATTTTTATTTCGAATGGAATATTTTAAGAAAAAACTTTAGTAAGGGAAGGCTCTCAAACTTCGCACATACTCTAGTTTCGAACACTTCCTTTATCTGATTTATTTTTCGGAAAATGATTTCCATAGGTCAGATTAATTAAATGAATATGGGAAAAATATGATGTGTTCGAAGCCAGACTATGTGCAATGTCTGAAATACTTCCCTTACCATTTTTCTCAGGAGGTTGGTCATCTATCTTAAGACAGCGGACGACAATTTTTTTTTTACTTTCTGTGCACAATCGTTCTAAACGATGTGTCAAGATCTGACGAAATACGTCCAAGTGTGAAAGTTAAGAAAATCCAAACTTAGCTTAATTTTTGGTAAAAGTGGCGAAAAGTGGGTTACTCACCCTACGGCTAAATTCACTTTCATAAAATTTTGTGTAAGTATGGAAAAAAATCCAGCAGCTGCAGAGGCTGTACAAATTGGAAGCAGATCGAATTTCCGCAGATATGCATCTAAGATTGTAGCAGATGGTCCATCTTTGCCAATGCAGAGGCATTCAATGCAAAAAAAAGATACCCTCGATGTCTGGGTCATTTGGTTACTCTATTTTTGCTTTCATCCACCAACACATCAGTTTTCATCAAGAGTAGTCCCCCTTTCGTATGTGTAATGCAAAACGCAGTATAAAATTGCACACGTCTCCTCAAATTCATTGGGGAAATTATTCCGAATAATTACCATTTAATTGCATACAGTTCACAACACAACATGAATTGCATCTCAAAGAACAGCATTTGCAATTATTTCATGTGAATTGCATTGTCGATCGTGCGTTGTCGCCCAGATATCATATTTCTTTCAAAAACAAATCCACATAATACTACCAAATTTTATCTCAGTTTGTTATTCACTTATGACGTCATTAATGATCATAAATAATTTTGAAAAGGAATTATGCTTATCACAGTATTTGGAAAATTTAACTTCGACAGGTGGCTCTTGTTGCTGTATGTGTGTATTTTTTATTGTAAAATTACACTGATTTTTTACTCTGATTTTAATTTTTACATGGACAATGTAAAATACGCGTAATACCCCGCAGCAGAATAACTTTTATTTTGTAAACATGTTTTTGACAATTCAGTGAGAGTAGTAAAAGAGATCTCAATTCATTTCGATTTCTCGAAGAGACAAATTCGAAAACATGTTTCGAAATTGTAAAAATAGAGCCCTAGTCATTTCGCTCATACCCTTATTCCCTAGACACACTTGCGACTTAAGCTGAGAGACGACTTAGTGGAAAATAATGGAAATGAAGTTTAACCATTATTTCGAATATAATTACGCTAAGCCGTCTCTCGGCTAATCCTAATGTCTGTCAAGGCCCTTATACATAATTTCGAAAATGTTTTCGAACTTGCCTGTAAGAGTAAGCGAGATAACTAGATTTAGATCTCTTTCTTTTTACTGAAATGTCTAAAATATATACAAAACAAGTCAATGTGTGTGGATATGTGAAGTTTAATTTTTTTTTTCGAAATTGAAAATGCATTAAAAGAATAAATAAACTCCCTTGAAACCCCAATTGTAAATTTAGCGTTTTTTTTTATAATTTCAAGCTTTAAAACAGCTCCGGAAAGGTCAAGGCCATTTTGTTATTTACATTTTATTTCTTTTGCTTTACTTTGTTAAATACATACATATTTGTATTTTTGGTTTTATTTACCTAATTTTTTCTTTCATTGAGTATTTATTTCACTATTTTGTGTTATAGAGTGATGTAAGCACTTTTGGCCATTTTAAATATCGTACTTCTCCAATTTGTGTTGCATTTCGAGGATTTTTCGATTTTTCGATTATTAAAAATACTAACAATTTAATTAAGCCGTTTCAGCACATGATAATACAGTAGAGCCCCGCCATAGGCCATCGCTCTATAGTCCATAATTTATCGACCGTTGATTTCAAATCACTGATTTTAAGTTAGGTTATGTTTTTCAGTACGCGACATGCAATGTTGTCATAATTATTTTAATACTTTTGGCAAACTTAATTGAGCAGTTATGATAATTGTGATCCAATTGTCGAGCAATTTCAATACTAAAAGTCGTTGATAATTTTAAAAAATGACATGGACTATAGTGTGACCCAAGTGTCAAATCTGGAACCAAATACAGTAGACTCTCGCTAATTCGGCTCTTTTAAGATCGGGCTACTTTTTAATTCGGGCAGCGGTTACATTTGAAAAAAGTTTGTTGTCATTTTTCAAGTTTGATTGTGATTATCAAATGAATCAAATATGCTCAAATTTGGCATGGTTTGTGTTAGTTTTGATGTGATTTTGCATTATTAAGGGATTTTCATGCAATTTACGTTATATATGAGTGTGTAAACTCAATATCTATGTGCACATGAATAAAAAATCGTTGCATTTCAAAAAGTTTGTCGCCCGAATTTCTGTCTAATTCGGCTGACATTTCGGTCCCATATGCCCGAATTTGAGAGAGTCTACTGTAAGGCCTATAGCGAGGCTCTACTGTACGTCAATTGTGAAAAGATCCACTTGAAAAATTTATTATCAATATATGAAAAACTATAATTAAGTGTTTGATGCGTTCTATTTCAAAACACAGTTTTGCAAAAAGTGTCACTAAAATCGAAGGTTCAGTAATAACCTTTTTTAAGAGATAAAGCCACTCCAAAGCCAAGCCAAACCTATTTGAAAACCGGAATCATAAAGAGCAAGTTCACGTACTCGCCGCTTTAGCGCTAATTGTTATGCCATTTAGAATTTCGGTATTCTTGATACTTCAATCGTTAACAATGTCAACAACATTGTGCAAATGTTTCCGGTAAAAAGTGAATTTTTATGTAGTTTTTTTGGAATATCAGGATGGTAGAACGTTTGCATCGCAATTTCATTAAAGTAAATGTTCCTTTCATGAACTTCCTCACTTTTGAGTACCTTGTCAGTTTAAATATTCGAATTTCCAAAGGTTTTTTAGGTAAGTTCCCTCTGATATACCTTCGAATCGGTAGAGAAAAAACTCAACCGGAAAGAGATCCCAAATCGGTAAGGTTATACTGAATGATAGTATTAATGACCTTGTAAATCTTCAAGTTCTTGTCAGATTAAAGTAAACAAATTTTGTACAGAGATTCTTTAGAGCAGAGTTTCTGTACAAAGAAAAAAATTGTAAAATTGTTCGCAAATGTTTGTGAATTTTTATTGTGGGCTTACAAAATGTTGGTAAATCGTATAACCTAGAAACAAGTTCGTAAAAGTTTGGTCTTTTTGCAAACATTGTTTGTAACATGGTCACTTGGCGAGCATTTTTTGTTCTTATACAAACATTTGTTCGTAAATGTTCGTAAACACACAAAAAATGTTTGTAAAATTTTGCCAGATAAATAGAAATGTACGAATCTATTGACTTGCCAGTTTATAAGTCGATTTTTTGCAAAATTCGTTTTTTTCGCTTTTCGGGTACTCTTTAACACTATCTGCCTTCTCTGTGAGTATTATACTGGAAAGTTAATTATTCTCAAAGTTAATGCGTTTTTTCTAAAAAAAAAACAAAATCACACACTGTTTTGATGTTAGTCAGGATAAGAGTCAAATAACTCGGTCGTGTGATGTCATTGTTTTAATTGTTAAGAGCATCCCGGCTGACTCTTCAACATGAGATGAACTCCTGTTTGGTAATGAGTGATTTGGAAGTTTTATTAATTGAAATATTTAGTGATACATTTAGTCAGTACAAAATAAATTTTTATAAATGGTCGACAAAACATTAGAAATAATAAAAAAAATTAGAAAAAATATAGTAATTTAACTGACTGGTCTTGGTAAAATAGTGATTTCTGGAATGTTGTACATATTGAAAATATTATCCGACGGGGTATATATTACTAATGCGAACCGGAGAACGTCGGGAAGAGCATGGTCAGCTTAGAGAATTTTAGATTTTTCCCAAAGCTTTTGGTTCAGTCTGGCTATGGCGGGAAAGAGCAGTTTTTTGTTTCTCATTTGCAAAATTATAAAATGATTATTGTTAGAAATAATTTACCAGTATATTACCGATTGACTACCGATTAAGACCGATACACTCAGGTTGGAAATTTCAATATCTTTCAAAAAAAACTCAATTTTGAGTAAATCTGTTGAAAAATCGACTCTCAAAAGTGGTTAAACTTAGCTCTTCGAATATTCGATATCGAAATGTTTTTCGAACATAGGCGTCCAAGGACGAAATATTAGCATTGACTACCCCCAAAAACATGTTCGAAGAAATTGTAGAAGCCTTTTCGAAATAAATAAAGGAAAACATGGTTTTTAGGAGAGGGAGGGGGTGGGGGAGGGGAAGAAAAAAGACCATTCTAGGTAATGTTGACTTATGGGGGGGAGGGTCGTCGAAGGCCAGAAATCGATATCTCAAATGATCTCTCTCTTAGCGTTAGTGACTAACCCCTCATTTAAAGGAAGGAAATCTTCGCCACTTGTTTTAATATCAATTTTAATTAAAAACGAAATTTAAGAATTCTTAGGTGTCAAAAAGGGCTTGCTCCACCCTAATCGATTTTATGGGATTGTGTGAATATTCTCGTTAATTTGACATAGAAGACACTTTGAATTTTAGATTAATCTAAATTATACCTTGTAATATTTCGTGATGAGTCAAGTGGACAACACTGGCGTGGTGACTCTTTGCTATGTTTTGAAAATGTTTAAAAATAACATCTTCATCTGTGCTCCAACAGAAAGATATTTCAACAAGTGAAATACACACCCAGTCGCACCACCAAATAATACTCAAATTCACAAAATAATCATCTCTTAGGAGTAAATTTTGCTCACATGCCATTAGTTTATTATATAATGGTGTCAAGAAAGTAGTAGTAAAATGGATAATATAGCATTTGGTGAGTCAATTGGGATCAATTGCGTGCGCTAGATTTGTTGCATCGGAATGGGGAAAGGGATCAAAGAACAAGGTTTAATCTCTCGTGCTAAAAATAGTAAGTGGGTAAATCTCAATTAATAAATTACTCCATTATCATCCACTGCATTTTGCTATATTTGTCCGGAATAATTATTTTTTGGTCACGTTTGACCGATAAACATTGTGCCACGCATCATCAATTTTTTTTGGACATCAAAAGGAAATTAATTACATGATAAATTTTCCATAAAATTCAGCATATCCTTTATGTTTCGTTGAAGAAAAGTCAGTTCAAGCAAAAGTTTCTCATTTTACAAATTTCAACAAATAAAATGAGTTTGTGACAAAAGTGAATTAAAAAAGTTGTGCCATTTGCACTCAATATTGTGTAACTTTTTTAGCACGTTCTCAACTTGAACAAAGTCACTATACAAAACTTTATGTTTGAGCGATATAGCTTTGATAAAGAAAAAGAATTTCTTTCGAGTGTTTCTTCACGAAACATCTACAGAGGAAAATTACCTAATAAACTTTCGTATCTCTTTCATGCTGACCCTTGACTAGAACTTACACAGAAATTCTCAATGAATGATAAGCAATGTAGAAAAAAGGGCACTTTTTGAGACGATAAATGAGAAAAATCCACTGGTAATCCAGAATTTATTGTGAGTTTTTTTTTAGCGCTTTTCTTCTTTACATTTCTTTTCTCAGTTTTTTTTTGCAAGTGATAATGGTTTAATATCAAACCTATCAAACACATTTTGACTACGTATGAAAAAATATTAAAATAAGCGTAAAAAATAAAATTTTAGATCTTCAAGTCCATAAAGCCTTGATTAATAGATTTTGCACAGAACGTTTTACGAATATAAATCTTCAATTGTTCGTATGAATATGCTTTGCTTGAAGACAAAATTCTCCATCAATTGAAAATGAGAAAATTATATGAAATTAAAATTTAAGATCTTGAAAAAAAACTAGTTCAACCCTTTAAGGACGAAACATAAATTTTTGTCTAGTTTAATCCTTTAACCCTTTAAGCACGATTAGGACACCGTTGTCCCAAAAATACAAATAGTTTACTTGGCTTTAAAAATTTATTGGCTCTTCAAAATAATCGGAAAAACACGATTTTTGGTTACCGGTAGTCCTTCCCTTTAGGGACCTTTTAAAGACTAGTGGTACACCGGTGTCCCAAAAACAAAAACCATTTATTTCTGAACCGAAAACAAAAATAAATTTATATAGTCAAAAAAATAATGCTTTTGCTTTTGGGACACCGGTGCCTTTCGTCCTTAAAAGATTAAAGGACTAAAATTAAAAAAAAAATACAATTTTTCCATTTCTGTCGACTTATTTGAAACTACAGCGTCTCTATTTTCGGTTTTACAAAGTTTGTAAATTTTAGAGAACTGTTAAGATTGTCGACCATTCAAAGGTCTTTAAGAATTGAATCTATGATTACTTAACTACCAAAAAGACAATTTAAAAAAAAGGTTTCGCTTGATTGTGGGCGAAAAAACAAAATAAAATAAAAATAAAGACAAAGCTGTTACATACTTTTAAAAGTAGTTAAATAGAGGAAGTTCTTGCAATTTGGGACAGGGTGCATATTAAGCAAAAATGTTCAAAGTTTAAAGTACGATATTTTCAATAATATTGAAATTTCTTATTCTTATCATTCACAAGTTGAAAAATTTCTTGAAAAATCACCTTGAAAAATCTTGAAAAATTTGAAAATCTATTTTAATATCCAAAAGAGAGACTTTCTTACTTCTTGATAATTTCGCAAGGTGGCTGAAGTATATCTTGTTCGAATTTCAATGTGCTCAAGTGTCAAAATGTATTGCGTTTCATTATTTTGTGAGGAAAAACATAAAGCAATAAAGTTAATTGTTTCTGTCCCATTATTTAATCTCTCCATAATCACATAAAAACACTCTTGCGAGTTTTTTAGTGCAATATTTCATATATTTTTCCCACCTTGTTCGAAAATTTAGTATGAAAATTCGAAATTGAATTTGAATTCTTCGAACATTAACGATTTTTTGTGCAAATAGGGTTCCATTTACTTTTTATCCAAGACACTATTGGAGAATCAAAATCTACTTGTGTTTGCACCCATTGAGCCCAAGCACAAGTAGATTTTGATTCTCCAATAGTGTCTTGGATGAAAGATAAATTGAACTCTATTTGCACAAAAAGTCGTTGAAGTTCGAAGAATTCAAATTCAATTTCAAATTTTCATACTAAATTTTCGAACAAGTTGGGGAAAATTTATCAAATATCACACTAAAAAGCTAGCAAAAGAGTTACTCAGTGAATATGGAGTGATTAAATACTGGGGCAAGAACAGTAAACGTCGTTGTTCTGTGTTTTCCTCACAACGATGTGAAGACCGTCACATTTTGACACTTGAGCACTTCGAAATTCGAACAGGATGTACATCAGCCACCTTGCGGAATTATCAAGAAGTAAGAAAGTCTCTTTTTGGATCTTCAAATAGATTTTCGATTTTTTCAAGATCTACTTCTGTACGGAAAGATTACTTCCTTTACAGGAATGTTGCTTGGAACCTTGAAAAGTAGTCTATCGTCTTTGTTTTTCTCTGAAATTAATCCTACTACATTAACTACTATATAGTCATTAATATGACTAATTTAGAGCACCTTGCTTGTAATTTCGGACAGCTGATATTTCATAATATGATGCCCATTCTTATCTATTGCAACAACCCTATTTACCAATGCCTCTTCAAGTTTGTAAGAAGGAACTGAGCCCAAACACTGGTAGATTTTGATTCTCCAATAGTGTCTTGGATAAAAGGTAAATGGAACTCTATTTGCACAAAAAGTCGTTGATGTTCGAAGAATTCAAATTCAATTTAGAATTTTCATACTAGATTTTCGAATAAGGTGAGGAAAATTTATCAAACATCACACTAAAAAGCTGGCAAAAGAGTTACTCAGTGATTATGGAATGATTAAATAATCGGACAAGAACAGTAAGCGTCGTTGATCTGGTTTTTCCTCACAAAAATGTGAAGACCGATACATTTTGACACTTGAGCACTTCGAAATTCGAACAGGATGTACTTCAGCCACCTTGCGGAATTATCAAGAAGTAAGAAAGTTGCTTTTTTGACTTTTCAAATAGATTTTCGAATGTTTTTTTTCTTTGCCAAACTCTACTTCTGTACGGAAAGACTATAGGATGTCCCAGGGAGTCCGGAGCCTTTCTATATTAATCATTAAAGACAATTGACTTCAGCACTCAAAGTACGCAGTGATTCACGCATTTCCCTGCTTTTCTGGGACGCTTTTAGGCTTTTTGCATTGCATATCGTTCAAAGAAGTAATCTTTCTTTCGAAAAACAATTGAATTTCGAAAAACAAAACAACTGTCCAAAATAAGAAACATAACCTATGTGGTGAATCTCTGGAAAATTTGTCTACTTTTTATACGAAAAACGTGATTCGTAAGAGAATTCACTTGAGGTCTAATGAATAAATCACTATCAATATGAATTAATAAATGAAAAATTTTTAGTATCGTATCATACTGAAATTTCAACAAAGGAATTATAAATTAAATATAATAATATAGAATATTAGGCTGAAATACACTATTCTTCAAATATTTAAAATCTCCAATTTATCCTCAAAATGTTCAAAATTGCAAGCTGTCCGAAATTATAAGCACTTCCCCTATTTAATTACAATAAATTTTTATCATAAGTCCCATTGTATTTTCTGATTCGCTTAAGACTTTGAATGTTTCCAAACTCTACCCAATGAGCGATCGTGATGGGATTGAAGCATTTTATGGGATTAAACATCTTTATGATAATGTTGCTCATTCAATTTTTCAGGAGTATAAATCGATTATATGAGATTTAAGGCTTATAATGATTTAAGATAGGAAATTCAATCAGTTTTCTTTTAATCTGTCCAAACAACTTAATTGTTCGTGTGATTATACCTTTCTGTGATTTTGTACTCTTTTACAATCAGACGCAATCTCTGATTCTCGCAGAGAGAGCAGTTATATAATCGGTTTTTTTTGTCAACTGGTCATGGTTCTGGAGCTTAAACGGTAAGAGATATCAACTTCTGGTCTTCGGGGACCCTCAATAAAAAAAACGATATCACCCCCTTCCCTATCCAACCCATACAAAACGATATTTTTTGGTTTGCTTCGAAAACGGCTTCTACGATTTCTTTTATTTTTGGATATGTTTTAGATGTGGTCCAGGCGAACATTTCGTCCAAACGTACCTGTTATTATTATTAATAGTATCAGGATATTTGTTATAATGTAATAATTTTATATTTTATATTTATATTGCTTTTCTATTCCGTGTTGGAAGAATCTGCTAAGTTCATGTGTAGATCGCCCAACGTTTGATCCCAGTCAAAATGTCTTTTTCTGACATTCGGTTGGCACCGGGCAGAACTCGAACTCAGAACTTTGCGAGTCAAGTCAGAGATCTCGTCCGTCCAAGACCGAACGGTCTTGCCTATTGCGTCACTGAGATCCCAAGCATACATATTGACCTAAGAAAAATCGCCATCTTGAATTTTTGAAAGAAAATGTTTAACCACTTTGAAGGGAGTATTTTTCAACCGATTTGGTTAAATTTGGATTTTTTGGAAAGGTCTTGAAATCAGTTAAATATCCGTATATGACTTATCTTTTTCGTATTTACATTTCATATTTATCTGACCAGTAAGCACCAAAAGACCATACTAAAAAATAATTCACGGAGAGCTCTATCTCGTGAGTTCGAGCATTGCGCAAAACTGGGATGTTTTGCCATCTCTTTTTACTAAAATTTATCAATAATGACTCCAGTAGGGGAATTCTGTAACAGTATGACAATGTCATATGACAATTTTTTGTAGTAAATTCAGCAGCAGGACAACATTAAAGCCCAGTGAGCATCGAATGATCATTCCAAGAAAGTCTATGAAGCTTTTAGTAACTGATATCAATCGGATTTACGATCAGTTCTTCCTAATTTACACACAGAAACATTTAAATTTGTCATATGACATTGTCATACTGTTACAGAATTCCCCTACAGCACACCTTTTGGATCAGGAAAATTTCATGAAATCAAAATTCGTGTCCCTTACTTTCTCGAAAGATTTGCATAAGTCTATCCCACTCTTTCGGATTTAAAATTGGACTGACATAAATTTAATTTGGTGTGATGTTTAAAAGAAGAAGAAGAGTGTGAAAGAGTAGGATAGAGATATGTAAAGCTTTTAAGAAAGAAAGGGATGCGAATTTTTACTTTATGAAATTTGCCTGATCTAAAAGGTGTGCCGGAGCCAGAAGCAAAGATTTCCGATTCAGGAAAAATTCTCTTCGAGAATTAGGTTATTCTACCTTGTCGTACAGGAAAAAAGAAAATTAATGATAAAATTTTTCACTACAGAAATTACACTTGAATTTTATAGCGTGCATAAAATGTCTCATAACGATCTTTATTGAATTCAAGAAAATCTGAAAATTCTTCTTGCTTCCGAGTACTAGTTTTGCATTCTGTTAAGGCGCCAATGTCAATTGACGCCATCACAAGCGAGTGCGCGGCGAAAAGCTCGCTGTCAGTTATTGAGGGCAAGTGAAGCTGACTTCACTCCGTCACGTCACCGGCAGCGACCACACACACACACACTATCGATCGCAAGCAAGTCACGCAGCAGCAAGGAAGAATTTCATCATCTCTAATTTTCTCTAGTTTTCGTTTAAGTATTGTTGAATTTTTAATTAGTCATTTGTGAAAAATAAAGTTGAAGTGTTACGGAAGCTGGCAGTGCAGTTTTTTGGTCACTTCGACCGCATCTTTAATCATTCTTAATCTTAACAGGTAAAGCCAATCATCCAGGCATTCACAAAGACAGGCAAACAGATTCACTCAACATTCATTTCCATCATATTCAGGTACTGTACAGGGCTCTAATTAGTGGCGCAGGCACTCCATAATTCACACATCTTTCATTCCATCACATTCAGGTACACACAATACCATTCTGGTCACTTCGACCGCATCTTTAATCATTCTTAATCTTAACAGGTAAAGCCAATCATCCAGGCATTCACAAAGACAGGCAAACAGATTCACTCAACATTCATTTCCATCATATTCAGGTACTGTACAGGGCTCTAATTAGTGGCGCAGGCACTCCATAATTCACACATCTTTCATTCCATCACATTCAGGTACACACAATACCATTCTGGTCCTTCGAGGGAAAAGTTACTAGCGCCTGTGGAGACCGAGAAGGGACCATTCCGGTCCTTCAAGGGAAAATCAGCGCCTGTGGAGAAGGAGAAGGAACCATTCTGATCCTTCAAGCAGCCCTTTGTGCCAAAAATCTGTGTCTTCAGAGCCACTTCCGGGCCACGTGCAACAACAGTGCCAGCACGTGGTTGTGTCAAGTCTTCACATAACCTCAAAATCATTCAGCGACATTCGGCACATTTGAGAACGATTTTTCCGCCAATTGGTACATAGGAACGTCATCCCGGTCAGAGACTGTTTAACCCAGACTCAGCTCAGTTAATCAGCCCGCCAACAAAATGTCGTTCGTCAAGAGGCGTGGAATTATCCAAGCTCAGCTAACCAAGCTGAAGTCTCATTTGGATGGTTTCTCAGAGGAACAATTGTCTCAACCGAATGTTGTCAACAATCTCAGAGCTCGTTTGGATTATTTGGAGGAATACAGACTGAAGTACATTGACATCCAGGAGTGTATCATTCACGAACTGAATGACCCAGACCAAATCAAACAAGAGGAGATGATGACTCTTTCTTTCATCGAGGCTTGCGATCAGCTGGACATCAAGATCAGGGAGATGATTCGTAGGAGCAAGGCCGCAACAGTCGGGTCCAATGCTGACAGCGAAATGATATCCATGATCGACAAGATGATCAGCCAGCACAACAAGTCACTTGCCAAACTGATGAGTTCTCATGAGGAGCAACTGAAATCTCTGTCGGCGAAAGTCACGTTCAGCCCAGACAGTCAGAGCGACGTGAACCTTCCCCATCTCGATCTGAAGTCATTCAGTGGAGAGTACTCAGACTGGCCTGGTTTTTACCAGTTCTTCCGCACAACCATTCACGAGAACAAGAAGCTCAAGGCCATTCAAAAGTTTCAGTACCTCATAAAATCGCTCAACGGTGAGGCATATTCAGTCATCCAGAACCTCACAGTCACTGAGAGCAATTATGAACGAGCATGGGACTTGCTTCTCAGGAGGTTTGACAAACCAAAGAGCATCATCAAGGAATATTTCAACAGCTTCTTCTCACAGTCAGAGCTTAAAACGGCAGATGTAGCTAAACTTCGAAAGATTCACAGCGTTTACGAAGGCGCAATTCAAGGAGCAGAAAACATGGGTGCAACCACAAAGGATGCATGGTTGGTGCACTTCGCCTCACAGACGTTGGATCCCGACACAAGGGAGTTATGGTCACGTGAGCCCACAGAAGGAATCCTACCAACATGGAAAGAATTCAGCGACTTCTTGTCAAGGCGTTGTGATTCATTGGAAGCGTACTCAAAGAAAAACGATCAAAGCTCAACATCTCAGCCAGCTCAGAAGAAACCTGTTGGTTCCAAAGTCTCTTCAAACAAACCACAAAAACAGTCAACATTCATCAATACAACCACAGAAACATGCGGAATTTGTTCAGAGGGATCTCATCCAGCTTGGAAATGCGACAGGTTCCTGGCACAATCGCCAGCACAGAAGCTGGACACGCTACGCAGGCTCAGGATGTGTATCAACTGTCTAAGTTCCAATCACACCAATTGTGCTCGCGGTTCATGCAAGGTTTGCCGTCAGCAGCACAACTCATTGGTCCATGATGCCTTCAAACAGAAAGTATCATCGGCGACCAAACCCACATCAGTGGACAAACCGGCGACATCAGCAGCGTCCGGAAACTCAGCATCCTTGGACACAGTGGACACGTACATCCCTGGCTCCTCATCCAGCGGAATCCAGCGAACGTTCCTCACCAGGGTTGCCAAGAGCACACTTCTCCCAACTGTCCAGGTCCTCGCCAAGGGGGCTAACGGGAAACTCTACAAAGGTCGGGCACTCTTGGACGCATGCAGCCAAGTCAATTTTGCCTCAGCACGATTTGTAGATCAACTCAAACTCCCGAAGACAAGTGAGAGAAATCATACAGTCTCAAGCATCAACGGTGTTTCAACATGCATCAAAAGCACCACAGACATCAACATCTCATCGACAGATCAGCAGTTCCAGATGGCCGCCAACTTCATGGTTATCAACAAGATTGTAGATGAGATGCCCGTGGACTTTGTAGAGCTTGACTGGCAAATTCCCGAGCACATTACATTGGCCGATCCCGAGTTCATGTATCCTGGCAGAATTGATCTGCTCCTTGGTGCGGATTTCGACGCAAGAGCGAGGCGCTCAGGGCATTTGCAGGACAATTCACCAGCCTTACTTGAAACAGCATTTGGATGGGTCGTTCAAGGCGCGTGGAATCAAACAGAAGGCTCTCGGGTCAGCACTTTTCTCAACATCTCCTCAGTCACACTGGACAAGTCCCTCACAAGATTCTGGGAGATTGAAGAGAATTGTCAGCAGGAGTCCACATCAATGTCCTCTGAGGAACTCGAGTGTGAGAAGTACTTCTCCGACACCACCAAAAGGGACTCGGAAGGGCGATACATTGTCCGTCTTCCTACTCGCAGCAATGTGTCAGAGTTGGGAGACTCAAAGTTCGTAGCTCAGCAGCGATTCAAACAGCTGGAGAGGAAGCTGCAGGCCAATTCAGAACTACAAACTCATTACATCAGTTTCATGAACCAATACCAGGAGTTGGGTCACATGAGGGTACTCCCAGATGACTACACGTCATCCCGGTCAGAGTACTATCTGCCACATCATGCAGTGGTCAGAATGTCTTCTTCATCAACTCCCGTTCGTGTCGTCTTTGACGCCAGCAGCAAGACATCTTCATCACTATCACTCAATTCCGTGCTCAAAGTGGGCCCTCGCATTCAGGAGGACTTGTTCAACATTTTGATCCGGTACCGCCAGTACAACCATGTGCTCAAGGCAGACATACAGAAGATGTTCAGGCAGGTCAAGATGCACGAAGACGATCAAAATCTCCAGCGAATTTTGTGGCGAGATAGTCCGGAAAAACCACTACAGACTTTTCTACTGACTACAGTCACTTACGGCACAGCCAGTGCCCCATACCTCTCCACACGATGTATGCAGCAGTTGGTATTAGATGATGGTGACAGATTCCCTCAAGCCAAGGAGATTGCACTCAAGGACTTTTACGTCGACGATCTACTTACTGGCACACAAACAATCGAGGAAGCTATCAATCTCCAGGAACAGCTAACTGCACTTTTCAAAGGAGGAGGTTTTCCACTGAAGAAATGGACTTCAAACAGACAGCAGGTCTTGGAGCACATTCCACCAGAAGACAGAGAGACCCAATCAGTCATGGATTTCAATTCTGAAGGTGGTATCAAGACTCTTGGGCTTCAGTGGCATCCGTCAACAGACATTTTCACATTCTCAACCGCCTTCAAAGATGGTGCTATCACAAAACGTGCAGTGCTCTCAAACATGTCTCGCATTTTCGATCCTCTCGGATTGATTTCACCAGTGACCATCACCGCAAAAATACTCATGCAAAAATTGTGGAAGGAAAATCTGGATTGGGACACGGAACTGCCTGACGATTTGCGAGCCCAGTGGATTGCCTATGAGAAGGATGTTCAACATCTGTCACTCATCTCCATTCCAAGGAAGTTCACTGAATTTGAGGACGTCAAGCATCTTCAATTGTACGCTTTTTCTGATGCATCTCAAAGGGCATACTCAGCTTGCATCTACGCCAGAACAATCAATCACCAGGGAGACATCAGTTGTTACCTCATTGCAGCCAAAACACGTGTCTCTCCACTCACAACAGTGACAATACCACGACTTGAGCTGTGCGGAGCCGTACTCCTGATCAGGCTACTCAAGAAAGTTCAATCATCCCTTACCATGGAGGTCGATGACATTCGGGCTTTCACGGACTCAACAATTGTTCTCCACTGGATTTACGGGGACCTCAACAGATGGAAGACATTTGTCCGAAATCGTGTCGCAGAGATTCAAGGCATCCTCCCAGCCTCTGCTTGGAGTCACGTGAGGTCAGAGGACAATCCAGCTGATCTCGCATCCCGTGGCGTTAAGACAGAAGAGCTGCTTACCAACAATTTCTGGTGGAATGGCCCTCAATGGATTTGTGACGACATCAACCCCCAATTCAATCAGCAAATCAATCCAGAAGACATCCCAGAGGACGACACTGAGCAAGTCAAGGTATGTGCACTCATGAATATTGCTAACCCCTTTTGGAATATCATTCCTAGATACTCCTCTTTGACGAGGCTCATGAGAGCTGTGGCGATTCTCACAAGATTCACCCAATTCATCCTGAACAAATGCAAGAGGCCGTGCAAGATCAACCGTGGTCCTCTCACCTCAGAAGAGCTGGCAACAGCCCAAGGATCTATCACCAAGGCAGTTCAGATTCAGTCATTTTCTGAGGACATTCACCATTTGACTCGCCACAAGGAGGTCTCGAAGAGTTCCAAAATCCGCAATCTCCATCCCTTCCTGGACGATAGAGGTCTTCTTCGTGTAGGAGGCAGGATCGAGCGTGCCAGCACAACATACGATCACAAACACCCACTCTTGCTACCATCCACTCATCATTTCACGGATTTGGTGGCACGGGAATTTCATCAAAAAACACTCCACGGAGGTCCTCACCTTCTCCTCAGCACGATGAGAATGCAGTTTTGGCCCATCCATGGAATGACAGTGGCGAAGAGGATCGTCAGGGAATGTGTCAAATGCTTCAGAGTGAATCCCAGGGGCGTAGAACAGTTGATGAGCAATTGTCCAGAGAACAGAGTTTGTCAATTCAGGGTCTTCACTCACACAGGGATTGACTTTTGCGGCCCATTCTACCTCAAGCCACTCACACGAAAGGGTGCCTCCCCCAAGGTGTACGTTTGTGTCTACATTTGCCTCACAACCAGGGCTGTACATCTGGAAATGGTTGAGTCACTCACGACAGATGCGTTCATCGGGTCTTTGAAGCGATTCACGGCAAGACGTGGGATGCCACAACACATTTATTGCGACAACGCCACAAATTTTGTTGGAGCCAGCCGTGAATTGGAAGACCTCAAAAAACTGTTCTTTTCAGAACAACACCAGAATTCTGTCATCAATGCCGCATCGGATCAGGGTATCAGATTCCATTTCATACCCCCCGCTAGCCCGTCATTTGGAGGATCATGGGAATCCTGTGTGAAACTCTTCAAGACACACTTCCGTAGAGTGGCTGGAGACACAAAACTCACTCAGGAGCAAATGGTCACTGTAATAGCTCAAATCGAGGCAATCATCAACTCAAGGCCTCTGACAGCTCTCTCAGATGACCCCAAGGACTTCGGCGTGCTCACACCGGGTCATTTTTTGATCGGCGCCCCATTGACAGCAATTCCGGAGCCAAGTGTCAATGACATCCCAGCTGATCGACTTGGAAAATGGCAACATTGCCAGCAAATCGTCGAACATTTTTGGAAGAGGTGGCACAAAGAATATCTGCATACATTGCAGACCCGCAACAAGTGGAAGAACATCACCCCTCCGGTACAGATCAACGATTTGGTTCTCATCAGGAACGATCAGCTGCCTCCTCTCAAGTGGACAATGGGCCGTGTAACCAACATTCACCCAGGAGAAGACGGATTAATCAGAGTGGTAAGTCTGCAGACACCCCATGGAATCACTCAGCGTGCGCTGCCCAAGATCTGCCCTTTGCCTAAGACGTCTTCAGAGAATTCCATGAAATTGCCAGCAATTTCACCCGGTCAGGATGTTAAGGCGCCAATGTCAATTGACGCCATCACAAGCGAGTGCGCGGCGAAAAGCTCGCTGTCAGTTATTGAGGGCAAGTGAAGCTGACTTCACTCCGTCACGTCACCGGCAGCGACCACACACACACACACTATCGATCGCAAGCAAGTCACGCAGCAGCAAGGAAGAATTTCATCATCTCTAATTTTCTCTAGTTTTCGTTTAAGTATTGTTGAATTTTTAATTAGTCATTTGTGAAAAATAAAGTTGAAGTGTTACGGAAGCTGGCAGTGCAGTTTTTTGGTCACTTCGACCGCATCTTTAATCATTCTTAATCTTAACAGGTAAAGCCAATCATCCAGGCATTCACAAAGACAGGCAAACAGATTCACTCAACATTCATTTCCATCATATTCAGGTACTGTACAGGGCTCTAATTAGTGGCGCAGGCACTCCATAATTCACACATCTTTCATTCCATCACATTCAGGTACACACAATACCACATTCAGTATTTGCTGTTTAAATTGATTTCTGAGATACTAAAACGTAATTCAATATAGTTTAGCTTCAAAATGGAAGCACTCTGTCTATCTATCAAGCTCAATAAATTGATACTATATCTCATTCTCTTCTGAAAAGTGTACACATAAATTTAATAGTGCCTACAGGGACTTTGGGGTGGAGTTAGGCAAAAGAGATTACTTAAAAAAATCAATAACTCTTCAGAATATCATGTACACTCTTTTTGCTAGATTCTGCAATAAAAAATGCCTTTTATCTACTGAATCATCAATTTGTAAACGTAATTTTTTGATCTTTCTTTAATATAAATAAGATAAATGGTACATAGGAATTTTTTGTCGTGAACGTCAAATCAATTTATTTCAACTTCTTTCTACCATTTCCCAGGAGGAAAATCCATGATGGGATAGAATGAAATTTTGTTGAACCCACACATTTTCTATTTTGTGCTATTCGCGGTAGAGAAAAGCCTTTTACGCTTCCTTAATGTAATTTTATTAAATGGCATACACACCTTAAGAGGTAATATGTTTGCAAGGAGGAAATTCACTTGAGAGACACATAATTTGATATTGATGGTATTGAAAAATAGACTTGTCTCGAACACTTGTTTCTCTCAGTTCTATTTCACTTAATTTTCCACGTAATTAAGAGCAATTGAGCAACGCATTTCAATTTGCGCTCATTTAAGCACATACCGACTAATTCATTTTCTTAAATTGCGATGAATGAAAAATTGCCATCCAGAGTCTTCCGGACTTAAACTTTCTTCCCTATCGATAAGGCTTTTTTTCAGGTTTCCCGATACCATCTGTCTGGAAATTTTCAGAGAAACTTCTATATCTTCCAAAAAGTAATTTAGAAATTGCGCCTTATTTTCATTTAAAACTGCGCATTTTTTTCCGCATGGAATAAAATTAAATAAGAAGTGTTTTCCTTGAAAATTATTTCTTTCAATAATTGTTAAATAGGTTCTTCAGAGATAAATTGCTATTATGAGATTTTGTGCTCAACACAAAAAAAAAATTAGAAATGTTCTGAACTTTATTGCGACATTCATTTCAATCTAACATGACTCCGCTCAATGTTTTATTGCTGTATTTATGGCTCTATCTCCGAATGTATTTTGCAGCATTAATATCCATGAGAATACGATGCTTCATTTGGAGAATTCTCCTTTAAAATTTCTAAAGCTCCCAACAATATACAAAGCCATCAGAAAATTTCTCTTTTGTTGATAATTTCAATTACGAAATATCCCAAGGGGTAAGTCATTTCGGAGAACTCGAGTCAAAGCGATTAGGGGACCCACGGGGAATTCACGAGGAACTCTGGGACCTCATGAGAAAATCTGGGACCTCTCGAGGAAATCTTGTATCTCACGAGGAACTCGGGAACCTCACGAAGAACTCGGGATCCTCACGAGGAACTCGGGTACCTCATAAGAAAATCTAAGACCTCACGAGGAACTCGGGGACCTCACGAGAAACTCGGGGACCTCACGAGAAACTCAGGGACCTCACGAGAAACTCGGGGCCTCACGATAAACTCGAGAACCTCATGAGAAAATCTGGGACTTCACGAGGAATTCAGGGACCTCACGAAGAATTCGGGGACCTCACGAGGAACACGGGGATCTCATGAAAAAATCTGGGACCTCACGAGAAAATATGGAAGCTCACGAGGAAATTTGGAACTTCACGAGGAATTCGGGGACCTCACGAGGAACTCGACGACCTCACGAGGAACTCGGGGACCTCACGGGAAAATCTGGGACCTCACGAGGAACTCGGGGATCTCATGAGAAAATCTGGGACCTGGAAATATGGAACCTTACGAGGAAATCTGGAAGCTCACGAGGAAATTTGGGACTTTACGAGGAATTCGGGGACCTCACGAGGAACTCGGGAACATCATGAGAAAATATGGAACCTCACGAGGAACTCGGGGATCTCATGAGAAAATCTGGGACCTCGCGAGGAACTCGGGTCGGGGATCTCACGAGAAACTCGTAGACCTCTCGAGGAACTCGGGGAGCTCACGGGGAACCATGGAAACCATTCATAGACCCAAATTTTCACTTCTTTGAAATTGGCAAAATGTTGCTTAACCAAGTCATGCGCAAATGACCGTAAAAAGCGATTATCGGAAAGGTCCAAGTCTAGAGAATACAGCAGGGGCGGTAGGATATCCGAATTCAGCGTTTTAATGTTGACCACATTGAAAAAAATTATTTGTGCAAAGCATAAATCGTCCGAAGGTAGCGCAATTTTCCCTACATGTGTCACTAGCGCCATTCAACTGTGAGTGGCGGATTTCAGGTTGAGGACCTAGTATATATTTTTTTTTTCTGGGAACCTACAGGGAAGTTGAGGAACCCATACAAGGAAGTCAAGCTTAAGTGAAAACGGATTGAAAGAATGTGATATGAATAGCCTACATTTCTTATGAACCATTGGCGTTGAAAATAGACCAAAGACCTCTCCTGTAGGTATGCAATTTTTCTGTGTCACTCAAGTGAATTCGCGGGCTTTTTTCGGTTCCGAGAATTTCTTTGAAAGCGGAACTCCCTGTATATTTTTTTAATGGAACCGAGACTGCAGTCATTCAGTATTGCTTATGAATCACCCCTTGAAATTTCCCACCACAATATCCCCCTGAGGATTCATATATGCATTTTCCTCTCTCTCAGAGGAGGTTTTTGCCCTTCAGGAAAATTGTGGGGAGCACAAGAGTCAATTTGGGGGTGTGTTCCAGTGAGAATATCATCAAAATCACCGAGAATTTCTCTCCCATCTGAAATCCCTTCACTCTCTTTCTCTCTCTCTTTCCCTTCAAAACCCTATATAGTTTTCGTATCGATTTTCCACGGGAAAATGTTGACTATGACGTAAAAGAGTCTTCCCAGTGACTTTGCGGCAAAAAAAAATGCGCGCCAAAGAACCAAAACAAAACCCGAAGAAAGAACGCAATTCGACCTCATACAGGGTGACATCAGCAATTCATTTCTTATTTCACATCCGCCCACCAATACCCATCCTCAAATCCCAACAGGATCACATTTCTTCGAGGGACAAGTGCGAGATACCCAACCTTAATCGACCAAACCCTCGAGGAATGTTTCAGAGATGTGTCCAAATGCCCATTTTTATATCTACATTCCCAATGTGAAAGGAATAAAAGTACTTTACCCATCAGCAAAAATCAGATCAATTGCCCAACCCTTAGCAAACAATTAAATTTCTACTCCCCATCCTTTCCCCCAAAAAAAAAGAACTTAAATTTTGATAAATCGTATCATAGTCTCACATGGAAAAAATGTAACAATAAACGATGATAAATTACTTTGAATTTCATAAAATAAAATAATAAATTAGTCAAAAAGCTTCAGGCGATAGAATTCCATACATTTTTCATCATGTTCCAATAATCTTTTTGAAGATATAAGAGCTTTTTTTCTTAAATAAGCAAAGCACAAAGCTTAATTCAATTTTCATGAGGAATTTTCACTTTTTCAAGCACAACCTGAAAATTGTCAAATATTCTTTAAAACATTAACTAAACATCCAGATAGGATATAGGCAGAGTACGGAGAGAAAATTGAGATTGTTGCCAAAAGGTCAAAAGTCAAAGGTAGCATACACAACATCCCATTTATTTACTTCATCTCTTCATTCTATATATCACGAGAATTATTTATTTATTTAAGTGCAGAAAGAAAGTTTATTTTTATGATTTAGAAAAAATATATCTTATGCAAAATGCGCCATTTTATAGATATTAAAGTTTATATACAAAGATTTTCCTCTCCAACATGTAAAACAAATTTAAGAATTTATACCGTCTTTAGTACTTTTTGCTGAGATTATAAGATAATCCTACTTATATGGATATAGGAAGATTTCTTGGAGAATTAGGAACAACATTGTATATTTTTATCCTCTACCCTGACAACTGATATTAATACGAAAAGAAATCCAGTGTGACTCTCACAAATTTAACAATGTATAAGATGTATACGCATTACTTTACATTTTTTTCTTCATGAAGAAATGTACCAAACTAAACGAAAACCTAAAAATTACGTCACGTTATTTGATCGTCAAGAACAGGAAGCCAAACGGTTTTAGATAGTGACTTTCGGTCTTGAAGGACCCCCTTTGCACAAAAAAAGACCATTACAAAAAGGTAAGAAGCACTAGACAGCCTTTCTCAACCGATTGAAGAAAGTATCGACTCATTTGAATTGGTTTAGGTATAAATCCCTTTACAAAGAATATTGATCCTTTCCTAATTTTTATTCCGACTGCACTTGCATTACTTCCATGCAATTTTGAATAAAATTTGATGCTATCTGTGAGTTGGTTTAATTAAAAATATGCAGGCAGCACGAAATGAGGAACCCAATATTTTCCCGTTAATTCAAACACTAAATAATTTATTTTACATCAAATACCTTATCGAACCAATCACTTTGAAATCAATTTTTAAGGGATTTTTTTTTTAATTCTCTAATTTGTATAGGGTAAGGGCTCATAATTTTGGACAGGGAGCTTATAAGCATCAATGTTTCTAAGTTTGAAGTGCGATATTTTCAATACTAATTGATTTTTTTGTTAGCCTCTTGTTGTTTAGAAACTTGATAAACTGTTTATCGTCTTTGTTTTTACTAAAAGTAGTCTTAATACGTTTATAAATGAATTGATATGTTGAGGTGAATTTGACTCAAATTTTGGACACCTTGGTTGTAAATTTGGACACCTTGGTTATATATTTGGACAATCCGTCTAATGAGGTCCAGTGCTAAAAAATAAACAATAGGGGGATATGGAGCTACTTTGAGCTGTGAAGCTACTTTGATATGAGATTTTTTCTCATATTTCTAAAAGAAACTGAGCTTTAACGTAATCACTGAGAGAAATCCGAAAAAGTTAAAATAACATTCCGGAAATGTTAATTTTACCCTGCAGTATTGATCCGAAATCGGTGTAAATAATACCCTTTTTAGGTGTATTAGGGGTTAAAGTTATCCTTTTTTCATGTTAATTTTACCCCTTTTACCCTTAAAAAGGTGTAAAATTAACATTAAAAAATGTTGATATATTTTTACACCTAAAAAGTGTTAATGTTATGAGGAAAAAATGTTAATCGCACCCTCTTTTTTTCTCAGTGATGTAATTCAGAAGACAGACAAATGAACTGATTTAAATTATACTGTTTCAGACTAAAGATATGCCCAGTTCCCGAAGGTCTCAAATTCCGGAATAGCAAGCTATTTTAGTAGTTTTTCAAAATATTCTTAATCATTTGACCTTAATATCCAATACTAAACCAAAAATTTTCATAAAAATCTTACTTATTCTTCCTTCAGAAATATGCGAAAAAATCGTATATTAATATAGCCACACGGCTCAAAATAGCCCCAACTCCCCCTACTGACTGAGCTACCGAAAGCAAAAGGAATAACTAAAGAAGCACGTACATGACGGTAGATGAACCTGTTTGACTGTCTACTAATCTCTAATATGTTTCTTTTTCATTGTTTAAAGTAAACAATTACCATAAAATGTGTCAAAATTTTTTTGTGAGTATATATCCTGTCGTTTCTTTTAAGTTCTTTCAACTTTCCAATTTAAACTAATTTATAAATTAACAAAATTTTTTTTAATTATTTATAATGGCTTTTATATGCGTATATTGACCCACTATTTATCTCCCAAATGATATAACTTCAAAATACAATAGGATCAAAAGAAGTTAGCTGTACGTGTTTTACCACTTTGAGTTACCATTCGAAATGTGTCAAGAAACTTTTGGCCGATGAAAATAATCCATTTTGGGAAAACAATTAATTTTTTATATGGAAGAAAATGAGTTAATTGTTTTTTATTACGTAAATAATATCAATGGATTACAGACAACAGGCAACTCGTACGTAGATTTATCAGGAAACTTATGGCCGACATTGTATCTCAAGGAAGATGAACGGATTCTTCTTTTGTAAGGAACGATACTTTTACTGAGAATTTATAAACACTGCCTACAGTCAAGTGTGCTAATCCAGGCGCTTCGCTATCTGGATCGTTTATGACTAATCCACTTAAAATAATATTTTTATATTTATTTCCGTAATATAGTCACTACAGTAACATAATATAACTGTTCAAGTTTGAGAAAAAGCAAAAATAATATTTTTATCCATTAAATAAGTGAGTGTAATCGACTAGTTTAATCTTGTACCAGCTGGGTTCTTCACTAAAAATTTTCCAGTAGTAATATTTTCGCTAATGACAGCTGGTTGATTGAAAACATTTATTGTTTTTTCCTTGTGAAAAAAGTATTTTAAATCCAAAGGTTTAATTAAAAGTGAATTAGCGAAAAGGCGACCCAGTTAGTGCATGCTGACTTATTTCAGTATTATCATTATTTTATAAATTTTCTTTAATATTTTTGATAATTTTTTTTTATATTATGTTTCTGAATGAAACAGTGAATAATTCTATATTTTTAGAAGAAGTAAAAAAGAATTTCATCAGTACAAAAACAAGCGTTTAAGTAGCACTCTTCGGAAAACGATCCAGTTACCCCACCTTACTACAGTAAACTCTCACTCAATCGTCTCTTTTTCAATCGGGCGAAAAATTTTGTTGACAATTTTCACGTTTAATTATGAAGCTAATTCGCTCAAATTCGCTGTAGTTCTTCATATTTTATCATAATTCTTTATAATAATTGAGTGCTTTTTGTGGAATTTACAAAGGCTTTGATGCCCAAATCTATCGATAAACCGGATGACATTTTGCCCCATATTCCCAATTGAGAGAAAGTCTATCCGTCAAATAATTTCGTCAGATATCTTTAAGATTTCTGCAGAAAATATCTACACCTCTGCCGAAAATCTGCCGAGAAATCTGTAGATATTCCTACGAATTTTATTTGGGCTTGGGACAAAATTCGTCAGAAATTTTTGCAGATTTTCTGATGAATCCTGGTGCATACTCTGACGAATTTCTATAGATATTTTGCCGATTTTCTGCAGATTTTTCTACATTCCAGACTTTCCAGACAGCTGTGTCAGAAAAGATGGAATATTTTTCACTGAAGTTTGCAAAATTCAATAGAGTTATTCTTCGTAATATCACAGTGTTTATATAAAATGAAGAATTCTGCGATGCCGTGTTCTAAGTAGAGAATAGTGAAGTGAAAACTTTAAACAGAGTGTCGACCTAAATTTCGTGTTTTTGTATCATTTCATTGGCAATTTTTAAGAAATTAGTATTTTTGTCTTGAATCTTTTTACTCATCTAAAATGTTTAATCTGTAATGCTTGTTAAGCAGAGCATACCATTTTCTTTATAACTTCTACAGTTTCTTGATAAATTGACAATATTTTTTGAGACAATGGAGACTATGCAGATTTCTTATGCAGAAATTCTGCCGAGAATCTGCAGATTTTCGCAAGAATTTCTGCCGAAAATCTACAGATTTTGTGGCAGAAATTCTGCCGAAAATCTACAGAATTTCTCTAAATGTACTAGAATATACCGTTACAATTCAAAAAACCTCCGAGTAAAATCGGCAGGTACAGTGCTGTCTCGCTATATGCACAGTTTGGGTACTTTTTTTGACAGTTCTCTCTCTGAATATGCACAACTTTTTTTGAAATTCCCAACGGTTTTTTTTTCTTTCTTTTAATAAATTATCATTTTTTTATTGTTCTAGAATTTCCCGTGTTATTTTAAATATAATATGAAATAGAAAAAATAAAATTAAGAAAATTAAAAACAAGAAAAATTAGTTACGAAGAAAATAATTTTCTTTATTACTTTGTCAAAATGTAAACAAATTGATTTTGAATGCAACCGACACAAAAGCTGTGCATATAGAGAGTGTGCATATAGAGAGACAGCACTGTAGAGCAATGATTTGACGGGTACTGTATATGCACGTGAGGGCGCTGTTTCCTCCCGCGAGTGGCGCTGCCAACTGTTCCCAATTATTCACAATCACGATTTTAATATGAAAACTTCGATTAAATTAAACAAAACTGTGAATAATGTTATTCTGAATATGATAAAGTAAAAAAAAAAACAACATAAAAGGCTTTCAGAGATTGAATATTGCGAATTTTGTGCTGTACCCTTTTATAATCTGATTACTTCCATTAGTCGCCTTCCCTACCAATCAATTTCTGATTTTCAGTGATTAAATATTTAATGATTTAAAATAGTAATCCCATTTGCAATTTCCGACTCTTCCATATACAAAGTATTTTGCATATAAATAAGTACATTTTAAATATTAACTCATCCAGGTAAATTGAGAGTAACTGATAGGTATATTAGATACAAATGGATCAATTCAATTAAACTAATGGGGATATATATTTCACATTGAACCACAAGACTTTTCACGATGTAATTGATAATTGTTTTAAGGGGTTGAGGGGGGGATGAGATGAAGTGAATTGGAAAATGTACGGGTATTATTTATTTTTCATTCCGTCTCACAGGAATTCTATTTCCTATATTATGTATACCAGGCCACTTTTCTCAATCATCTCCATCACTTGATGTAGGTCAAAGGAAAACATCCATTGGGCGGGAAATTGTTAAAGACTTATTGGAGAGTACGGTGAGAAGGTTCAAAAACCTTCTTAAACGGTTTTTGTGCAAGAGAGAGAGAAAAAATGACATTTTTTTTTCTCATGAATTGAAAATCGATTTTCCATTATCTAATTGTAATATTGGTAATAATTTATTAAGGAAGAGTGTCACCCTCTTGGAGTTCATTTTGGGAATGAATTTTTCTGTTTTTTTTTTGTGGTTTGTATCATTGGAAATTTCCTTCTGCATGCCCCTTCTTTATTAAATATTTGTTATATATAGGGTGGAAAATGGAAAATCATGAGGGTGGAGTCACTTTTCCATTTTGTCGTGACAATCAACACTCGAAGAGGACTTTTTTCTATCATATATAGTAGTTTTGAAACAATATTTACCATAACGGTATGGGTGGATGAATGAAGAAAGGAGGCTCTTCGAGTAAGAAAAGCTCCAAGATACGCAAAAAGCTCGTTGATGCTGGAGAGGTTTCTCTCAATATGCAACACCCTGTAATTGCCTGGGAGAGTCCCAGAGAGCAGTGAGAATTTTTGGAGAATGAAGAGAGAGAGTTAGAGTATTGTAAGCATTTAGAGAAATGGCCAAAGACGATTCATAGAGCTTTTATGTTTTCAGTTGGCTGAGATCAGCCGTGTGAGAACCTCCGTGGTCCAGCATCAGCGATCAGAAATCTTTAAGAAAAAAATTAATTTTAATCACTTACCTTCAGGCAATTTCAAAATAATTATCTGGAAAGTGTTTTTAATCTTCATCAAATCCCTAAAGTCCCTTGGAACCCTGCAAAAGAAATAAAAAAGGAACAGAGTGAAAAGAAAAGTTCTAGCAGAAAAGGTGTTTTCAAGAAGGAAAAGCTTAATTGGTGTCTCAGTAAAAAAAAAACCACAATATTTCTGTTTTTGGGAGGGAAAAGAGTATTTGAGTGTGAATTTTACCAGGTGTTGTTAATTCGTGTTCTCTGCCATCAATTCAACCGATAAGCAAGCTAAGATGACGGAGAACAAAGATAAGAATCCTGATGGAAGCTCTCGTACTCGGGTATGTCAATAATATGAGGAGACAAGGCAGAAAACATTTCATATTGAGTGCTTTTTCTTCTGTGTCAATTGGAATAAATCCATATCTCGAATTTCCCACCATCCCCCAAAAAAAAAACGACAAAGAAAAAAAGTGATCCTGCCACAAAGTAGGGAAAATTGTGGGAAAATCCTCAAGAGTATCCTGACCAAGTTTTTTTTTTGGGGTTTGAGTGGGTGGTTTCAGAATGTAAACATACACACTATAAACTCGCGCGTGTGTACCACCGCAGAATATTACGTAATATCCGCTTTGTCCTTTTCCTTGCCAATCCCCAATCCACCCACAAGACTCTCCTCAATCCCCAAAACCCTCAATTGCGCTCCTCCCGCCGCACAGAAATATGATTCTCAGAATATATACCAGATCTCTTGTGAATTTCTGTGCCTTCTCATGTGAATTTCAAATGTTCCAGACCGTGATTAATTGATTTCAAAACTATGCTTCTCCCTTCGGAACATATAAGCATTACAATGTTAGAGATTTTTCATCAGATTCTCACATATGAAACATTCATAACTTAAGACACATTCAGTGACACAAATACCAAGTTATTTCAAAACGGAAAGTTGATAGAAACAATATGTTTCAATTTGCAAAACTCATGTTAGTTTGCAAAAGTTTTTATAAAAAAAAACTAAACAGAATTTTACGTCTAAAAATATTGGAACATATGGATTATATACTTTATCCATATGCTTTGCAAAAAAAGCATCTAGGAAATTTACCTGATGGAAATTATTTAAGAAAATAAACTACCGTCGTTGCGGGTGACTTTGCACGTTTTTTCGCTGTTTTTCAACTTTGCTCTCTAAAAGTGGATAGTTAAAGTAAAGGGAGGGGGGTTTTTGAGTAAAATTATTTGTATTCAGTTGTTAATGAATGGATTTTGTGCCACTAGCATTAATTTTATAAAATTTTACTATGTTTAAAAAAATCAAGAAAAAAGGCTTGCACGTGGGATAAGGTGCGGGTGACTTTGCACTTTTTAATAAATACTAAAAAAATCAACAATTTCTGATAATAAACGACAATGAAGATCTTTACATCTAAGGGTAATATGCACGAGATCTACAAGATGACATGATCGCCATCTTGATTTGACGTTTCTGTCCGCCATTTTGAATAACTGTCAAAACCTAAAACTGGTCCGATTGAGTTGAAATTTTAGTATGTTATAGCTGATGTCAAGATCTTTTCAGAACGTACCTATGTCCCAGTCTACGTCAAGTATTTACCTAGATACAGAGGCTCAAATTTTAAAATTTTGAAATCATCATTTTTTGGCGATCTTTATTTACTAATCCTTAATTTTAAAATCTAAATGAAATGCCTCAGTAACCATTAAAAATGGTTGAGGCTTTTATTTTATATATTTATTTACTCTTACATAATTAAAAAAAATAAATGAAAAGTGCATTTATTATTTTTTTTATTTTTTCATTTTTTCATTTTTGCAAAAACAGTTTTTCAGGTCTTCAAATAATATGCTGTTATAAAGAAAAACATTACTTTTCTTTTTGTTTGTTATTTAGATCTCATCGCCTAACGATAGTACTGTCTTTTTTGTGATGATTTCGATAAAAGAAGCTCTCCGTAGTTCTGTATTCATGAAAATGTCAAAATTTTGAACTTGGAGCTCCTGTATCCAGGCAATCGCTTGACCTAGGTCGGATGTTATATATGTTCTGAAAAGGTTTTGACATCAGCTATAACATACTAAAATTTCAGCTCAATCGGACCAGTTTTAGGTTTTGACAGTTATTCAAAATGGCGGACAGAAACGTCAAACCAAGATGGCGACCACACCATCTTGTAGATCTCGGTCACTTTATCTTAAATTATCAAAAAATTGGATAATTTTTAGCCAAATACTTTTATAATATAGCTTTAGAAAGACCATTACATGCAATTTTATAACATAAATCATGCGTTCTTAGAAAGATAATAGGGAAAAAAAATATTTTAATAAAAATAATCAACAAAATCGAAGTGGATTATTCTAGCCAGATAAATTTAGAATAGATTTGGGCAATTTACTACTCTGAAATCGATTTTGAAATTGCACCTTCAGATAACTTTTTCACGGAGCCGTTTTTTGACAAAATACCTATATTAGCATTTCATTGACTATTACTGAAACCACAAGAATCCTTTTGAGGATCATTGTACCTTACTTGGTACTTAACATATCCCTATATACTTTGTCATGGTAGACCGGATCGGCGAAGACTGTCAATAAGTGCTAGAATTGTTCAAAGTCTCACGAACAGCAGAGTGCAAAGTCACCCGCAACGACGGTACCTAGGGAGAAGTAGGGCTACACTAAAGCTGGGGCTACATTGAAAACGCGATTTTTCGCATATCCCGGCTAACACATTAATTACTTATTAAGTACTTAATAAGTTCTTAATTCAATAACTTAATTTTAGAGAGTTGTAGAACAATCAACTACTTAAAAAATATATGAAAATGAGACAAACGTCAGCGCTTTGTGACGAGTAGTGAAACTAATATGGCATGACTCAGCCTTAAGACTATGTACTTAATTAAGGTCTTTGTTAAGGTCCTTAATTAAGTAGTTTGTATTAAGGACACGAAAAGTATTTTAACTAAGTACTTAATTAAGTACTTTCAACTAAGCGCTTTTCAAGGAGTTACCCTAATGCATATAAAACATGTATTTTTAATTCTTCATATTGTTTATTTCTGAAATAAAAGTCAAAATTACATTTTTGCTTAATTGGCCTAATTGGCAAGATGAACATGTTGCTACCGCAGCTTTGTTATGTTGTCCGGCATAACACTCTTTCCCCAGTTGCAACTATTGCTGGATGGAACTCTTGTTGTCCTCAAATTTCTCCTGAGAAATGTTTAAGGTGCATCTGGAACAAAAAATCAAAGGAACGATCAAATAAAAAATTAATAATATTCAAGACTTTTTAAAAAGTAGACTCCCGAAACGTGAATTTATGGAACTCCGTGAAGTTATGCACTTCCGGCTCTCGGATTACGCGAGTGGGACTGGAGAGAGGATTCGGATTTGGTAATTTTGTGGGTAATTTACACTCCCAGATCACGCACTGAAGAGAGGATTTAATAAAAAATGGGTCAGTTATTGGAAATTTAAGCTACCGTATCGCAAGTTGAAAGCATAAAAGGAAAAATTTAATAGATTTTGGGATACTTGTGAACTTAGTAAGATTTCAGGATTACAAAGTATAGGGACTACGGGGAGAACCTTGAGTTATATGTACTTACCACATGAAAATGCAAAGAAGGATGTTAAGTTATTTAATTTCACTGAAATTCACTATTTCTAAATTTACGACTAAAAGAAAGAAAACTTTTGAGACACTTCACGTGCTTACTAACATTTTGTGGTTATGTTTTCTGAAATGTCATTTTTCTTATCTCTTTCTAACCAATGGTTAACATGTACCTATCGCATTCTCTATCCCAGTTTACACTTTTTGCCACCAGATGTCGCTACTTTCGTTCAAAAAAATCCTTAATTAAGTACTTAATAAGTACTTATTAACAACTTAATTTATGAACTTGGCTTAAGTTATTATTTAAGAGCATCGACAATGCCTTTAATTATAGCATTGTGCTAGTAACAGTTTACCTTGTGTTAGCCGGGATTTGTAAATGAAGCTTTACTTATACAGTAGACTCTCGCTAATTCGGCTCTTTTAAGATCGGGCTACTTTTTAATTCGGGCAGCGGTTACATTTGAAAAAAGTTTGTTGTCATTTTTCAAGTTTGATTATGATTATCAAATGAATCAAATATGCTCAAATTTGGCGTGGTTTGTCTCAGTTGTGATGTGATTTTGTATTTTTGAGGGATTTTCATGCAATTTACGTTATATATGAGTATGTAAACTCAATATCTATATGCACATGAATAAAAAATCGTTATATTTCAAAAAGTTTATCGCCCTAATTTCTGTCTAATTCGGCTGACATTTCGGCCCCATATGCCCGAATTTGAGAGAGTCTACTGTAAATGAATTTAGATCTATAATTTTAAATAGTAATAACATTAATGTCCACCTTCCTTTAAAAATATGCGAAAAATAGCATTTTCAATGTAGCCCAACCTCCCATTATCCATAATCGATTCAGAACTGGTTTAAACTTCCGGAAATTAAAAGTGAAAAGTGACTTAAAATAAATTAAATTAAAATATAAAATTGAACAGTAGGAGAGACCGGGGCAGAATTAGCCACGTATAGTATTAGATAATGGTATCTTATAGTTTGCCTTCGAAGAAATATTGAGGAAACCACTCTTCATTCTAAATATATACTTCCCTTCCTATTAATTGAAATATTTATCATTTGGTATTTATCATTATGAAAAATTTCATTTGGTGGCTAATTCTACCCCGGTCTGCCCTAATAGCTCTGCAGGGAAATTCTGTATCAGTATGACACAGTCATATAACAAATTTAAAATTTTTAAATGATTAATTCGGAAGAACTAGGGGAAGGCTTTGATATTTCGCACACAAAATTGATGTCCAAGTTCAGAGATTTTTTCTAACTACCATGCAAACCGTATCGATTTTCCAACTATGCCAAAAAAGTCTCTCACTTATAGGGTTAATAATCCCACCTCAGATAATCCCAGGAAATTCACAGACTTTCCTCTATAGAGGAAAATTAAAATTTAATGGCCATTTGTGCGAAAGTTCAATCAAATTTCCATCTTCGCACACGATTCACGGAAACACTGAGCACCCCATTTTTACCGTAAATTTTGCACCGAACACTAAAAGTTACACATGATTGTTTAAAAGGAACTCTAATCTATACTTGATTAAAGCTTACGTACAAGAAATAAATTGTTTTAGTATCACTTTTTCGGAACTTTTCTAAGATCATATCATTTCAAATACTGTATGATATATTACACATCAAAATTATAGTTTTAAACCCGTTTTTAATTTTTGCTCCTAAAAAAAGGGAAAATGAGATAGACCATCGGTTTTTTCAGGGAAGGTGTGATTTAAGACTAGCTATTAAAATATATAGCCATAGATAAGATTCATAAAGGAATATGGGAGAAATATGAAGTGTTTGAAGGTAGCGTATGTGCGAAACATCAAAGCCTTCCCCTAATCAAATAACTGATTTACGTTGGTTACCTAGAGCTTCATAGAGCTTTTTCCGATGGCTTACTAGCATACCTTTTACATCACGACAAATTCATAACGTCAAAATTCACATCGCTTTCTTTCTCAAAAGATTTGCATACGTCTATTCTACTCTTTCGCACTCTTCTTCTTCTTTTAAACATCACACCAAATTAAATTTAGTTCAATCCGATTTAGAGTCCGAAAGAGTGGGAAAGACTTATGCGAATCTTTTGAGAAAGAAAGCGAAGAGAATTTTGACTTTGTGGAATTTTCCTGAAAAGGTGTACCGGATTTGACCAGATGAGGAAATCTGTAATTTTATCTGTAATTTCTGACGTATTTGAAAGTTTTTATGTGGCGAATTTGTCAAACTATACCAATATGCGATTCATACACTAAGAGAAATCCGAAAAAGTTAAAATAACATTCCGGAAATGTTAATTTTACCCTGAATTATTGATCCGAAATCGGTGTAAATACTATGTTTTTTAGGTGTATTATGGGTTTAAGTTACCCTTTTTCATGTTAATTTTAAACCTAAAAATGTGTAAAATTAACATTAAAAAATGTTGATATATTTTTACACCTAAAAAATGTTAAAGTTACGAGGAAAAAAGTTAATCGCACCCTCTTTTTTTTCTCAGTTTATCTATCACTCAGAGCTTCAAGTACATCCTAACAATGGACATTTGTTGCTCATTGGTCCTTATCAATAATACCTTCCACTCGAGTTTTCACGAAAATTTGTCATATGACATTATCATTTGTTATAGAATTCCCTTGCAGTACAATAATTTAATTTTAATCAGTAAAAAATCTACAAGAAAAAGGGGTAGCAGAGCGTATTAATTTAACTTAGATGCTATAGGGGAGACAGGGGCAGCATTAGCTACGCATTGTATTAGACAGTGGGATATTATAGCCTGCCGTAGAAGGAATATAGAAGAAACCGGTGGCAGCCAAAATCCCGAAAAGGCCAAAATCCCGAAAAGGTCAAAATCCCGAACGCCAAAATCCCGAAAAGGCCAAAATCCCGAAAGCCAAAATCCCGAATGTTCAAAATCCCGAAAAGGCCAAAATCCCGAAAAGACCAAAATCCCGAAAGCCAAAATCCCGAAAGCCAAAATCCCGAAAAGGCCAAAATCCCGAAAGCCAAAATCCCGAACGCCAAAATCCCGAAAAGGCCAAAATCCCGAACGCTAAAATCCCGAAAAGGCCACAATCCCGAAAGCCAAAATCCCGAATGTTCAAAATCCTGAAAGGGATGAAATTATATGGAGGAAAATGTTTAGAATAATTTCCCAAGACACAGAAGATTTCCCTTTGCGTCCAGCAAGCGCAGGTCTAATCGTGGGAGTAGCTATGACACTTTTAAGAATACAGGATTTTGGCTTTCGGGATTTTGGCCCATTCGGGATTTTGGCTTTCGGGATTTTGGCTTTTGGAATTTTGACCGGGACCCGAAGAAACTACTACTTATTCGAAGAACACACATTCCTTCCTATTCATTGAAATATTTATTAACCTGTTATAATTTTTTTTTCGGAATTTTGGCTTCCGGAATTTGGCCCTTTCGGGATTTTGGCTCTTTCGGGTTTTTGGCGTTCGGGATTTTAGCTTTCGGGATTTCGGCTACCTCCTGATCATAATCACGTAATCATAATCACGTTAAGCCGTCTCTCGGCTTATGTCGTAAGTGATCTAGGGCATTACGGCGATTAGTTCACCCTATCGAATTCGAAAGTTATGATTCAACTAAATCCCATTGGTTATGTACATTTCTCTAAAAAGTCTAGCACCTATGCATCTGTATTTGTTGAGCAAACAATCAACACTGTAAATCACATGAGATCCTTGAGACAAGATGTGCTATTTCTTAATTCTGCAGCATTGTCTCTGTAAAGATTTTCCACCAAGAATTTCCATATTTCCGTGGTGGAAAAGTTAGGCAAACTTCTAAGTTCATGAGAAGTTTGAAGAAAGTTATTCAAAACTGATTGAGATTTGTTTAGTGCCGAAGAAATTAGTTTCATACTTGACATTGTTAAATTACTTAACGTGGATCTTAATTCTTTCATAAATCACTGAATTGAGGCTGAAGGGTCTGATTGAATGATGTTAATGTGGGATTAGTAAAGAAAAAGAATTCCTAAGATCGTAAATTGAACCAAAAGAAAATGAAAACACGCGATACTGAAGGAGAACATTGTGAAGAAATACGAAAGAATATTAATAAATTTCAAATTAATTGTTCAACAGGTTTTACCATCGACTTTTGCCCACTTCAGCCAATCTTAAGAACAAGGCGCGCATTTCCATTGAGTTGAGGAAAAAAAGGGAAACCATACAAAAAAAAAATAGAAGAAAAATGCTATGAAATCTACTCATTGTGTGCCTTACAAATATTATGTAAGTCAAAGGCAAGGCTAAGAGTCTCTTGAAAGCTTGAAAGTGAAGGTATCATCGATGTGGAGATATTCACGCGACGTCGTCAACCCCCATTCAAATAAAAAAAAGACCACCCCCGCGACTTTCCGCACAAACACGAGATAGATGCTATGGCATTGAGTTAGTAAATTATTTCCGACAAGTTAAAGAAAAAAATGTAGCATTTAGCAATTTCCCCGAGTAAATTGAATTTTCCACTCAACTATCTTATCACTTCACTTCTTCAGCTGTATACTCTTCATATGAAGATTTTCCACATGCGATTATCAAGCGGGATAAACACTTAGTTCTCTGACTTTCCATATCTTTGGCACACATTGAACCCTCTTAATTTACACAAAACCATTTCAGAACAAACTTTAAGTTTTGAAAACTTTACAGATCACTTGAAAACTTTTTACAACAATTTTGGTTTTATTCATATAAACTTAAGGAGTAAACATCGAAAGAAGAAATCTTCAAAAGTCTTATAAAAGATAGCAATTACTCGAGAAAAGCTCCCATTACAATTGTTGAAAAGCTCTTTTAGAGATAAAGTGTAATCAGTTACAAAATTTAAAGCGTAAACGCAAAGAATTGAACTTTTCAATACAATTATTCTTTTGCGAGATATCGTTAAAAAAAACTTTTTCTCTCTTCGATAAGGAATATGCACTATTTCAAAGCTCAGATATTCCACATAGGGTGGAATCACCACTTCTCGCCAGTGCCCAACTTTTCGTCACTTATATTAAAAGCGCTATTTTTTGGAATTTATGAAATAAATTAACCGCAAAGCTATTTGTATTTTTACTGCTGCTACATAGGGTGGTAAAGTGATATAAGTTGGACATAGTGTTACAAGTTAGACAATTCGCCGGTAGAAGTTGGAAATTTCCAATCCGACTGCATCTGACTTAATCGGTCGGTATAGTACTCGTAATTGATGTATCTTTTCAAAAAAATATTTTTAATTTGTTCGAATGCTTGTAACACGCCTTGAGGTCAAACGGTAAAATATATCGACTTCCGGTTCTCGACGACCCTCCCGTAAGTCGATATTATATGGGACAGTTTTTTTCGGTCGGATTGAAAAGTGATAAATACAGTACAAAATTTGTTTTTAAGCACAATGAACCAAATTATAAAACTAAAGCATTAAAAATATACAAATAAAAATGAAGTACTAAATTTATCAAGAAAACTTGTACTATTGTCCAACTTGTATTACTTTACCCTATAGAGTCGAAAACTAATAATTATTCGTTTTGAATTTACGATTTTGAGCAGAGAGCAATATTTTAAGCAAGTGCATCGAATCCAATATTTCTTACCAAATATTCTAAGTGTCATCAAATTTTTATCAAGCAAAATATACTTTTTAGATAAATAATTTGTCTATTGAGTAATTAATTACACTTGTGGAATAGATAAAATTTGTATTTATTTAATTAATGACGGAGCTTTTTGTAAAAGATTGAAAATGTTATTTACAACTCTCTCTTACTACGATAAAAGAAATAATATTTCGATGAATATTAAGTGAGATTCTTAACAATATCAACTACTATAATCCTACCAAAATTTCATGTTCTAAGATTGGGCTCAAACTTGGCCAAAAATGTGTTTCGCCATTTCCTGATCACGAATATATGGGTGGCTAAAAAACGTTCCCGGCCACTCTTTGGAGCTTAATAGCTCCTGAACTAAGAAAGATAGGGGAGGGTGGGGCAGTTTCACCCCTAAATTGCAAAATGGATTTTGGGACTATTTTACAAAAAGATTATGAACAGAAGTAAAACTTTGTATATTCTGTAAATTACAGTTGGGTTTAGGGTTCATAATAATAATAACAATAATCCTTTAATTTCATTAGTCTAATGTGGAGAAATTCATTTCACTTGAAAGGCAGAATGTGTGAAAGTCCCCCATTGCGGGGCAATTTCAAGATAAATATCAGGCAATTTTTGAGAAAGATAAAACGTGTTTATAGGAAACTTGCGATACTAGAATTGATTAAAATTACTATTTTGTAGTTTTCTAAGACTCTAAAACCTAAAAATATAATCCGATTAACTTTTTTTCGTCATAACTTTAACACTTTTCGGGTGTAAAAATATATCAACATTTTTTAATGTTAATTTTACACCTTTGGAGGGTAAAATCAACATGAAAAAGTGTAACTTTGACCCATAATACACCTAAAAAGGGTAATATTTACACCGATTTCGGATCAATACTGCAGGGTAAAATTAACATTATTGATCCGAAATCGGTGTAAATAATACCCTTTTTAGGTGTATTAGGGGTTAAAGTTATCCTTTTTTCATGTTAATTTTACCCATTTTACCCTTAAAAAGGTGTAAAATTAACATTAAAAAATGTTGATATATTTTTACACCTAAAAAGTGTTAATGTTATGAGGAAAAAATGTTAATCGCACCCTCTTTTTTTTCTCAGTGTGTAGTAAACCTTCACTGAGAGAAATCCGAAAAAGTTAAAATACCATTCCGGAAATGTTAATTTTACCCTGCAGTATTGATCCAAAATCGGTGTAAATATTATGCTTTTTAGGTGTATTAGGAGTTAAAGTTACCCTTTTTCATGTTAATTTCACCCTTAAAAAGGTGTAAAATTAATATTAAAAAATGTTGATATATTTTTACACCTAAAAACTGTTTTGAGAAAAAGCCAATCGCACCCTCTTTTTTTCTCAGTGTTATAAAGTCTCAAATTGAGCAATATATGATTCGATTTGACCCTTTTACTGTTACTAGTGAAGTTTGTGAATAGGTTTCCTGATTTATTATTAAGCAAACAAATAAATCAGATGGTATTTGGAAATATCACCTTATATTGATTGACTGTTTAAGTTTTTCCACATTCGTGAGACATTAGCCCTTAATTGCTTCTTGATACACAAATAAATACCTTTCGGAGACAAAAAGGACGAAATCTTAATATTTTATTTAATAATGTAACACGTTACGACCGAAATGTTATCTCTTTTCCTCCCAGAAGTCTCTATCTCCCACTTATGAAGTGTTCTAAGGACAAGGGATCAAGTTTAATGATGTCATTAATATTTAAACAGCAGATAATGGTGGAGCATTTTGCTATGTTCATCATAAAACATAGTGGTTTTTTTTAGAGGAAATGAGAAACATGAAATCCAATTTGCATGGTATATATCCCCAAAATCACATTCCCGGACACCGTATTAATTTCAACAGCATATAATGTGTGACAATATTATGTACTCTAGCATCATATGATCATTAATGCTAAATGATTTAAGTCTGAAAATGTTTGGCAAGTTATTTAGCTGAGATTTTTTGTCAGTTTTGTTGGATTGGAAAGACACTGGATATTACGTTCAACATCGTACACAATGTGGTGAAATTATTCCATATTTGCTAAAATTATTAGAACATCCTATTCGTCTGTTTTCTTATTCACTTCATTCTTTGGTGTTTGGCAGAAAAATGGAAAATTTTTTCTCTCGAGCATTGTGATGATAAAAATAACTCAACAAATAAACCGTAGAAAAAAAAAGAAATCTCATAATTGCGTTTTCTCACAGAAATTGACTGGATATTTTGGGTGAATTATTTTTCCAATTGTTACCAGTTTTCGCAGAGAGACCAAGAAAACCAAATATGAAATTAGATTTATGCGGTTTCAAATCAATTTATTCATTCAATTAGGGCTTCATGTCTCTTTTATTTCACCCACTTCATCTACAAAGCAAACATAAACAAAAAAAGTGATTTTTTTCTTTTTTCCCCAAAAAAAAAATACTCCATCTGGGTGCTTTTTATGCTTTTCACATATATACTCCCCCCCCGCTCCCCTAACGCACTTATGAGGTTCGCAGAGAGAAAAATCAACCCAGAAAGTTAACCTCTCAATGGAAAAAAGAAATATTTCCCAACACTTGTTCATCTGAATACAAATTAAGTGATCCCATTTTATGATTACATAAAATGGGAAAGTGGATAAATTTCTTGGCAATTTTTACCCAAACACATTTACATTTTTCCCTTGATGACGCCACCAATTTGGGAAATTCTCTCGTTAATAGACGCAGAAAAGGGTTGTTGCCTTTTTTTTTAAACTCTTCCACTCTTTATAGCTTTAAGTAAATTTACGTTTTTTTTCCTTTATTTTATTTTTTCTTTCTTTTCAAATTAGCATTTACACTGAGTGAGAGAAATCCGGAAATGATAATTTTACATGATAATTTTAAAACATTCCGGAAATGATAATTTTACCCTGCATTATTGATCCAAAATCGGTGTAAATATTACCTTTTTTAGGTGTATTAGGGGTTAAATTAACCCTTTTTCATGTTAATTTTACCCTTAAAATGTGTAAAATTAACATTAAAAAATGTTGATATATTTTTACACCCAAAAAGTGTTAATGACGAAAAAAAGTTAATTGCAGCCTCTTTTTTTCTCAGTGTAGGAAAATCACGTTCAAAAACATTTTACATGACATGGCTCTTAACGAATATTTGAAATTTCAAAATTGTTTATCTGCACTTGTATTTTTTCAGCTGATTTTTCAAGACGGTAGAAAAGTTACGATCATTAAGGATATGTCTTTCTATTTGCACTAAAACTCGAACATCACGTGCAGGAAAATGTTGACGCGAATTTTTTTTAGTATAAGATAACAAGATGCAAAATATGCCATAGTAGTAAAGGATGGAAAAGATAATTTTATTTTTTATTATTTGATTTTTATCCTCACTCTTTCTGCTCACATCAATTGGGATTATTTTCCTTGGAGTTGATAGAATAGGGGAAACTGGGGCAAAGTCACAAAACGGATATTTTATTTTTTTTACAATCTACCCGAGCACCAGAAATTTCTAATTAGCGCACTTTTGTAGGAAATTTTCCGCTCTACAACTTTGTGAAAGTAATTTTCCTCTATTTTGTAAGTAAATACGTTTATCGAGCCAATTTCTAAAAAGTAATTTTGTGACCATTCTCGAAAATGCTGGGGCAAGTAGTACCAGCCATGGGATATTATCACAATTTTATTTGCTTTATTATGGGCTTCCGGAAATTAAAAAAAAGTACCTAGATAACATATTTTCATAGGAAATTTATTCCTCTAGACCTTTGTAAAACACCCTTTTCTCTATCTGAAAGAGAAAAACTCTAAAACACACAAAAGACTGCAAATCGTTTGACCAATGCAAAAAATAAGCGGCGACACATAGCATTGACGTTTCTTTTCGCCGTGAAACATTGAAAACTGCTTCGGTTTTTCTTACGTTATGCTCTATACCTTTTGTTACTTTTTACCCCAAGTGGCCATTTTTAAAAAAAGGATTTCTGGAGAAAAGAACTTTTGCGAAATTCTAAAATAGATAGCGGATTTGTATTCAAAGAATCCAAATTATTTAGAAAACATTCACCAGTGCATAAATTTGGAAAATAAATAGGTAAAAATTGATATCTGCTGTAAGGAAATATTTCAAAAATATGGCTAAAAATTTTTAATATTATTAAATTTCTAAATTCCTTGTTCGGACTCTAAGAAACTTATGACACTGAAGAAGTTCTATGGAGGGTATCTATAGAAAAAATTTAAGTCACTATATTTTTTTATCTGGGAAGATATTGAATTTTGAAATTTTCGACTTGTGACTTTTTGCCCCAGTCTCCCCTACCTTTATTGAGATTGGAAATCAAAGGGACAGATAATCCTAACCGGCTTATGTAAGTGAGATTTTTAACGTGAGCTAACTTGGACGCCATTCAGTTATCTTGAATCAAATTTGTGAAATTACACAAATTTTGTATTTAAACCAAAATATCAAAGATTTGGATGGAGTGACAGAAAAGTGATATATTGGTGAAATGTAGACCAGAATGTGTAGTCTGAGCGGAATATGATGCATGGACGAAATATAGATATAAGTGTCCTTTACAATCAACAATACAACAAAAGACCGGTTAAGCAGGTGTCGAGATAATTGAGGTTATGTGTTATGAAAGTCGATTTTTCGACTGTGGCGCTTCTAGCGCTAGCTCTACGACATTCAATTGTTTTAGAAAGTTGTTGTGCTTTGCGAGACCTTTAATTTGCGCCCTCCCTCATCAAAATCGATTAAATAGAACCAGAGATATGGTGATTTTAATTTAGTAAACTTTGACCCCTCAAATCTCCGGTTCTGTTTTTTTAACCACAGCGAACCCACGCCGCTTTTTGTAAACTTCATAGCCTAGAATACAACTTTTGAACTTTCGTTTTAAAGTGCTCATCGAGAAGAAATCAAAAACCCAAAATTTAGCTCAAACGGTTAATTAGAGCAGGAGATAGAGGCCAATCAATTTTCTAACTTTGTCCTCTTATAATTCGAGTCAGAGGTTATCGGTCGACTTAAGTGTTTTTTATTTGATAGGTATAATCTGCGGCTACAACATACTAAAATTTCAGCCCGATACACAAAGGCATTTTTGTGTTATTAAACATAGAAAATTGAAAAATCTTCTTTTTAAAAATAGCGCCCCTAGCGATGGTTTTATAAATTTTCTAATTTTTGCAATAAAATGTAGAGATTTGTAATAACCGTTTAGCCCAGTTCCCGAAGGTCTCAGAATCCTAAATGGCAACCAATTTTATTGCTTTTTCAGAATCTATTAGATCATTTGTCCTTTACAATCCAATCCTAACTTAAATTTTCCAAAAAGATCTTGGCTGATAAAAAATTATAACCGTTAATTCATATAGCTAAGCCTTATGTCTGAAGCCCGTATGACTTATTCCAAAGATATCTCCTGCAGATATGCAATTTTTCTGTGACACTGAAGTGAATTCGCAGACAATTTTTGGGTGCCGAAAAATTCTTTCAAAGCGGAACTCCCTGTATCTTAGTCAATAAACCAAATGGGTTAAATTAGTAATTATTTCGCAAGTCATAAACAAATTGTTGCAGCAGTTAAATAAACAGAACACTGATTTGAGATGATGCCTCCTAAAACCAGTCACAGGCGGATTTAATTGTGAGTGTGCACTTGAATGTTTAAAAGGCATTTTTTCCATTGATCCCAATGCAAAGAGGGAATTGTGGGGAATGTCAAAATAAATTAACGGCGAGGATTGATGTGAAAGTTGTTTATCTACCATCATCGATTGATTGTAGCACAGCAAAAGAGCATAAATATATGTGACAGAGTGTTTGGTAATCAATTAATTGATAGCCGAGTAAGAGATGACAAATACAGGGTAAAAGTGGGAAATTTGTAGGGTAGGATAATTAATGAAACCCCACAAAATAGCATCAAATTCATTCCTATAATTTTCTTTTTGCCAATCATGATTCTTGTAACTCTAATTATTGTCATTCATCACCATTTCTATAGCACCCATAAAAAGCAGCAAAAGATGGAATTGTGATAGAAGCAATTGGCACGGAAGTTCATTTGCAAAAATATATCAAGAAATTGACAAGAAGAATTTTATTCAGAGGCCAATTTTCTCATGATTTTTGCAATATAACAAAAAAAAGAGGAAAATTCATTGTAAATGAGGAATTACACCTTCAAATCCTCCAAAATACACATTCATTTCTATATTTACATGGCACAGGGATATAAAACCAAAAATTACGACTAGGACAGGCTCTCTTTTATGCGAGAGAGATAAAAAGGGTCAAGTTATTTATTTAAGGAAGCAGAGGGAAATTTAGATTCAGACTTTTCCAACCATAAAGCACATTTTCTCTCTACATTCCCATCTATATTAATAAATTTGACTCAATGAATTTTCACACAATATTCGTCCTGGCAAGTTTTTGCCTCCCTTTATCCATTGGCAAGGACATACATAAGCATCCCATCAAACTTTTGCTCCCATTAACGTCCATTTGTTCGCAGTATATCGCTCAAGCATATTGGCATAAATAACGCCATTGGACATAAAAGAGCGAAAGGGAGAAAAGTTGAAGAAGAATAATTCAGGAAATTCAGGGTGTGAATAGAGTAAATCTAAATTTTGATTTATTAGTTTAGGATGGGTTAAGAATTTTAGATGGATTACTTGTTGATGGAACAATACTTTTAGGAATTTTATTTTGGAATAAATGTACGACATTTATTCCTTAAGAAAATCTTGAAATTTTCAACCGAACTGCATTGGACTTTACCGATCATGAATCGGTAAAGTACCCGTAAAGCGGTCTTCAGACTAGAGGTTTAGCCTAGTTCCCCAATTTAATTGCTTTTTGAGAACCTATGACCTAAGTCGATATCTTCATTAGTTTGTCCAGAAAATGAGATAGAAGGATTTCTGTCATTTTTTTCTATGCGTGTAAAATGTTAAAATTCTTGCAAAAGTCGATGAATAAAAAAAAGTAAGATGTCCAAAAAAAAAGTTTCTTCCACAAATTATACCCTTTGAGTTCGTCTAACAAACAGTCCTTGTGCGATAATCGTGGGTCACTCCTGGTCCCAGCAGTAGATGGCCAAAAAAGACGTTGCAAAAAGTATCTTCTTCGACATAAATGGTTCTGGATGACCATGGTTTACTCATAGAAGATTATATATATCAGATTCTGAAAGCTAATGAACCAAGCTTTCCAACAATAGTTCACCCATCCAATTATGTTCATCAGGAGCTGAGATATACCACTCCAAACTTTCGACCTCTTCTACTGACAGAATATATGAACTCATCTAATATATTGAATATCACATGAAAATAATTTAAAACAGCTAAAAATAATATTTTGTATCACAATTTGATCACTTTCATTGAAAATCAACTGCAATAATGCCCAAAATAGAAAAAATCTATCTCACTCGATTGAAGTCCACCAGAGGCGCATAGAGCAAATGGTAAAAATTTGACAGTTCAATATGGGAATTTCCATCCGAAATTCCCATCCGGAATAAAAAATTTCGTGGAAATTCCGTCTGTTTACACGGTACATCTCGTTTGTAGAGATGATGCTCCTATTTTTCTCCAAGCATTTAGTCATCACAAAAGCTAAAACTTCAGAAAATTTCGAGAAGAAAACACCTATCCAAAGTAACATGTATTAACTCATTGGGGAATCTCTGAGAAAATCACCCATTTTTCACACGAAAAACGTAACTCACAGGGCAAATTTCACTTCAGGTTAAATGTACAAATAACCATTAACGTAAATCAACACAATATTTAATGAATATTTAATAATATCATTTAAAAAGATCCGAGGAAAGATTGTTTTCACCACAGGTAAAACACTGAATTTTCAACAAAGCAATTTTAACTCAAATCATATTCAAAATTCAGCGAATTTAGTGTTAAAATCTTCCAAAAAGAACAAATATTTAAATAGAATTCATCATTCATCAAATATTGGAATAAAAATCCATAGCTTTAATCAATTTATTTTTAGTGTCCAATATTACCCTCAAAGTGTCCAGAATTAGAAATTGTCCAAAATTATGAGCACTTCCCCTATTACGTCTTTTTCCAGTTATACAGGACCACAATTGTAGTTAGGAAAAAAACTAAGCTTGTAGGAAAATGGAGAAAATAATCCTACTCAAAGTCGAAAGGAGCATGAGTCAATTTAGTAACACATGTTTCAATTTATCTCTCAATTTAGGAACATACTTTATATGGAAATTTTAATGTAGTTTAAAAACTAAACTAAAACTGTTGTAGCGTTCAAAGTAACATATATTTTCCCATTTCCACGCTGATAATGCAAAAACTACTAATACGAGTTTTCTGAAAACTTTGCAAACTTCGAAAAATCCACCACAAAATTCACTATGTTTTGAAATAATTGGAGCAAGAGTGTATGATTATGTCGGAAAACATTGAAGAACTTTTTGATGTATCAAATTAATTTGTTAAAATGTTCATCATTCAAATAATGTACAACGCAGTAATGCATTTCTATTATGTTGTTCATGTTAAAATTCGAATTATCTAAAATGATTATAATTGTCTGCTTCAATAATTCGCGTGTTCACCATTCACATGAAATATCTTTTGTATCATTTTTACTATTCATCTTTTCAATTTTAGTGTTCATAATACATTTTTTTTCTTTTTTTGATGGTGGGTAATAAAAATTGCTAATAGAGACCATTTCTTTTTTATTGCAGAGATATGTCGTCAATACAGATAGAAGTGGAGAAATTCATGTCACAGTACAGGTAAGAATGTCTTCTTTTTTTCATGAAGTTAAAAATGCTAAAATCAATTAAATTTCTGTGGACATTTTTTTTGTTGGAAGAATGAATAGGACGAACGAGAGATAAAAAGCACATATTTCCGCTTGTCAAATAGTCCATTTCTATCATCTCATGCCAAAATCTAATAGAAAATTGAGGGTCGGAACCTTTTCCTTGGGAAAATTTATTGAATTTCTCTCTGAACCAATCCCTTAAAGAATTTTTCTTTTAGCAGCATAAAATGCCTTTACTCCCAATTCCTTTTTTTTACGTGTTTTTTTGTATAGAAAAAAGTCAAAGCAGAAATGACATCATTAGAAAAAATTATTTTGACCTCCACTTTTGCCATCATATCCGGAAAATACTCATCATCAATATTTTATGCTATTTTTTTTCTTTCTGGATTTTCTCTCCTATTTGCCACATTTTCCAACGTCTGAGAAATCTCGCATTCATTTATCAGACAACCCATCCAGAGAACATCTTCTTTTCGCGGAGAAAATGCACTGGATCGTGAAGGCAAGGAAATAACTGTGAAATATATCACGGAAAAGCACGCAAACAGCTCAAGTTTTGGAAAATTCCACACAAACTTTTTTTTTCCCTCCCCCATGGACTTTTTGCACCCTCTCTGTCTCGAGCGTGTTTCTCATCACATATCAAACACAATTTTTCATTTATATACTACAAGAAAAATTGCGTGGTACGTGAGGTAGTCTCAGGGATGTTTCACGGGTGAGAAATTGAAGAAGGAACTCTCCACGGGAGTCAATCGAGCCTCTCTAATCGTCTCTTCATTTTCACTCCTCGCACCATCTTCTATTGATGCCAAAAACATACACACTATCCTCATTGATGTTCTTCCAGGCTCAAATTTTCTCATTTTCCCACATCCATTTATTTTCACACAATTCATAATTCAAGTCCTTATGGCCTTTTTGGCGAAATTGAGCACGTAAACATGATTTTTTTGATGTAACGGTCATTTTTTACCAAGTCGTTGAAGGAAAATTTTAATCAAAGGGATTAGTAGTGTTGGTTGATTACAACAAAACCACCCAACAGGGGGTTTAATCACTGTACTTTCCTGATTAAAGTATGTAAAGATTTACTGAATTTTCCTCCTCAAATCTGAGATAAACACAGCTTAATCTAAAGTGAAGTAAAAAGTTCTGAACCCTTATATGCTTTAGTTAGAAGATGAAATTGACATAGGGTAAGTGTACCAAATTTCGACATAGTTGCATATAAGCATCGAAGTCCTAAGGACATTTTTTGTTATTTCCTTTTCCGGAGGGTTGTGTGGAACCTTGAAAAATAGTTTATCATCTTTGTTTTCTTTAAATCACTTCCTAAAATATTGAAAAATTAATAATAATATGGAAATTGCTTTGGGTAGTATTCCGGCCACTTTGAGTGAAATACCGACCACCTTTTTTCTGACCACCTTTTGTGACGCAACGGATAGAAAATTTCAAAACGTCAAACGGAACGAGTTTAATATTTAGTTTAATACGTTTATATGACCCACAGGCCCTGAGATCTTCCGTGTAATTTGTCCTGAAGATCTGAAGAGTAGCATCTCAAATTTACGCGCAGATTCTCGTAGCAATTTATCCTTCCTGAACTCTTCCAAGGCCTTTTCCACATCATCATTTTCATAGAAGCGATGGCTTTTTTCTCTGGACATTGTAGAACTCAGAAATTGAAAAAAAACACAAAATGAATAAGAAATTTAAGAACGCAAAAGATGTTGCCGGAATAGGCAACACTACCTCACCGGAAAGACACTCACAAAGTATATACTTTTTTACGCGAAATACAGGATCCAGCTGGGAAATTTCACCCGAAATTAAAAGATTGATTCACTATTAACATAAACAGAAAAAATCTTTAATGAAAACTAATCAATTTTCATGAAAAACACCGGAGGAAAACCTTTTGCACTTCACCACAAATCGTAAGACTGCTAGAAACACAATCGATCTGTCACATTTTTTGTAAGACTCTTTCCACACTGAGTTTTTACAATGCAATTTAAATTAAAATTATACCTAAAATTTAACGGTCTTTGTGTTAATACATCCTAAAATGAATAAATGTTTAAAAGCGAAATGAATTTCATTGACAATTCGAAGATAACATATATAATTTTAATTAATTTATTTCTATGGCCGAAATTACACTCAAAGTGGCCGAAATTAGAAGCTGGCCGAAATTTCGCACATTTCCCCTACACTCAGAAACGAATTCTGTGGAAACAGCTCTTAATTTAGTTCTTGAAATAAGAACGGGCATTTGTGTATTCAGTTAAAGACTATTTTACTTGAGCGAAATCATTTATTTTAGAATATGCTTTGACTCAAGTACGTATAGTCTTTGAATTTTCTTAAATGGGAAAAATAATCTCTGAAAGAATTTCAAGCACTGAGCAATTCTTGAAGCAGAGCATAACGAGTTTTGATTTTAGTATCAAATTTTCTCTGCCGTATCACAAAAAATCGACGTACACTCATTAAAAATAACAATTAAATTTGACGTTTTTTAGTGAACTATCACCGTATACGCTTTTTAAACTAAAATTTTTCATATTTGCTAATTTTCTACTACAATGTAAACTGACTTGATCAATTTTTTGTACAATTTGAAACTCACATTTGTGAAAGTTTTTTCCGTCTGACTATCGCTGAACGAGATTTTTTTTGACATGCACCATATTTGTGCATTTGTCATGCTCCTTCCATCAACAAAGCGATAATAAAATCTATAAAATAAATCTTACTGAATAAGAATAAAAAACAATAAAGGACAAAAAATTTATGATCCGGGATTTCGTGATATTTTGGTAGTTGAGTCCATGCCAAAAATGCTAATAATTTTCTTTTCTATTTGCTTTTACTCTTGTAATGTATGCAAAATCGGTTTTGCATTTTTTGATATACTTAGACAACCAAAACCTCGAACTTACGGATTGAAATTTTCATAAACAAAAGTTCAAAGATAAAAAAAATTAGGGAAATGTGGTTCTATACTTCTATTTCCATTTTATGAGAGACAGTCAACAAGACCAACAGGGAATAACTTTCTTTGTTTATTTAAAATCTTCAAAACAATTCATCTCAGACTCAGTCAACAATGTAATCTGGCCGTGTTATTTTATCAAACACACCTTTAAATAATATTAATGCTGATATTAACATAATTTATCCTGCAATAAAGACTGGAGATGAAAAAGAGTCAACAAAATTCATTTTTCTGCGATGCTTTGAGAAGTGTTTCTCTATTATGTTTTGTGATTATCTGCAGTTCAAAATCTCGGGAATATCTTAACTGATGTTCTTAATTATGAAAAAAATTAATTAATTGCATCTACGGATAGTGCACTACATTATAAAGCACTTTCTTGTATTAACACTGAAGTGCCATTATCTTGAATTACACAAATCACTCTTACTTTGATAAATCATAAATGCATCTTACCTAATTACCGTCTTTGGTATTGGGAAAGTAAATTACTAAGGTTGATTTTGGCTCTTTGGTATTCGTGTCAAAAATAATTTTAGACCACGCCCCTTTAAAATTCCTTACTTCTAAAATAGTTTAATAAAGTATAATGTAGTATCTTGCAAGGTAGATAGTGTGTCTATGAGATTTTCAGGCTTGGAAAATAGGCAGAAATATTACATCCTAAGCCCATGTTCACTGTAATTTGACTTTATATTAAAAAAAAAACACGCCCCCTAAAGAACTTGTATGAAGAACAAGATTATTGTCACATTTACATAATAGTTTACAAATCTTTAACATTCTCCGGAACTAATAAAACCTTAAAACTTTATTCTTTGTGGATAAGACTGGCACAATAATCTAATCAGAGATTTCTCCGGTGATTGCCAGTGAAAAGGTGTCACCCCAAGAGGAAAAACAATTTTTTAAGTTTTGTCCAGAGCTTTCGGTCCAGAAAAATTGTTAAAACATTAATTTAGTCGACCATTGAAGAAGGTCCACATCGGGATCGAGAGCTCTAGGCAAAGCTTAAAAAAGTGTTTTCCTCTTGGGGTGACACCTTTTCACTGGCAATCATCGGAGTCTCTGACTGGATATTTTAGATTACATAACAACATATGAACTGTTCTTTGAGTAAATTGTGTTCTTTGATTCACTTCTGCACCGATTTTGATGATTTGGGTGAATTTAAAAGCACAAAAACGTTCTTATTAATCTGAATTGCATTTTCATTAGTTATTCAAAGAGTGAATGTTAGCTCTTTTTGGTTTAAAGAGAAGACTTTAAAAGTGTCTTAAATTGTCTTTTAAAAGTACCTTTAAAGGCAAATTGCAAGCTTTGTGTAAAATAAATCTACAAATTCAAATTATTTGGTGTAGCATCAAAATATTTTTAAATTATGGGATTTTCTTTGTGGAAATTTCGACAAAGAAAAATGTTCTTTTAAGTGTTCTAAAATTTAATTAAAGCTGAAAGCTTACTAGAAACATCAACGAATTAAGAAAAAAATTTTTCTTAAAAAAATAACGGAAAATTGGTGGAAAATTGAATGGAAAATACTCTTTAAATCTTAATTTCTATCAACTTTATTTAAAAAGCTTTGTAAAAAAATTAATACTGCATTTTTATTTGAAAATCAAAAAAAAAATTTTCAAAAACGGGAAATCGAAAAATTTTGATTTTTTAACTGTTTATAAGTATTGTGGAGTTACTGTATTCCCTGAAAACTTGAACTCAAAATTTTGAGTTTAACTGGTATTTTTTCTTTTTTGAAAATGTTGTAAAAATTTGAATATTTTTTTTTTTTAAAAATAAGCGCAAAAGTGGAAGCTCGCCTTTTCAGGGAATGTAGTACTCAATGTTACTGATCAACAGTAAAAAAATGAAAATTTTTGAGAATTGGGTTTTTGAGAAAAATTAATTTTTAAATTTTTTCAAAAAAAAATCAAAAAACCGTTACAAAAAAACTTGAGCAGATAATACGAAAAGTAGGATATCGTTTTAAAGAGTATAAAATTATCTTTCAAATAAAAAAAAGAGTAAGAAGAAATCTCAACCCGTTCGCGAGATAAAGCATTTTGAAATATTTTCCAAAAATATCAATTGACGAATGAAGCGCGAGACGCCATCTTTGGCGCCCTCCGGTCATGAATTTTTTTGGCGAAAAAAAAATAGCGGTATATTATTTGATCGTGTATTTTATCATATGTAAAATTCAGAAACATCTGAGATCATGAACCCGCGATTTGCGATTTTTTCGGTCGTCTTGAGATGGATTGGCCCATATATATTTGTCAACCGAATGGGGTCATTTTAGGGCTTATTGGAAAAGTTTTGGAAAAACCAAACGGGTTTCAATCAGTTTTGAACCGATAATAAACCAGTAATGAACAGTTAAGTAATTTTTGTCCGAAAATCAATTCTATTACTCTTAGAACTATTTTGATGATTTTTTTTTAGTGATTTATGAATCGGTTTAAATCGGTTCAGAACCGAAAAACGGTAAATAATGCGAAAATATACTTTTTAGGCATAGTATCTAAGTCACGAATTCGAGCATTTCCCAAAGCCTGGGACACTTTAGCACCTCTTTAAGGGGCTAAATGGACATTTTAAGCATAATCAAAGAGTTAAATAATCTCGGTGCAGTCTTGAATTCTTAAAGGAAGTTAAGGTATTTTAAAAGAAGTTCGAGTTAGGTATGCTTTTCTTTAAAATTGACCAACTTCTCGTTATTAATGTGAAGTTAGGTGTTGCAAAAAATAAAATAAAAATAAAATCCTATTGGCCTACATTCTATTTTTCAATGCATTTGAGCTCGAAGCCCTTTTGTATTGTCCCTTTTGAAACAACACCCCTGAGGCAAATAGGAGACTGACTTTGGGTGAATAGTTTGGTGAAACATTGTGTTAAAATGTCCATCATTTTAATTGGTACAGCTACTTCATCTACATGACACACAATCTAGGCATCATTCCTGCCTGACCAGGCTGAGTGAAAGCCATTGTGTGTGATGAAGGAGTGACCTATGTGCTGAAAATAGTGCTCTTTTAATCCCTTTTTGTCTAACTTTCACTCCAATTACTGACCAACAGGGTGACTTGACGCAGCAAGAGAAGCGAGCTGTTTTCATGACCGTACACGATTTGGGATGTAATCGTAAGTATTTTCCGGAGAAATTAATGACTTCTGGGAGTTAATGCCTATCTCTTGTACAGACACATCATTCCAGGAATTTGTGAATAGCCCTTGTATGACAGAAATCAAGGTAATCAATTTTGGCGGGAGATTTTTCTATTGATTTTTTTATACGTTTTATTTTTTCTTATCAGGAACGTTCGTGTTTCATTCACATCGATGCACCAGGTCATGGGGACAATGCTGATCCCCTGCCTGATAACTTCAATTTCCCTTCACTCCAAACTCTGGGTGAGGACCTGGTGACTGTACTGGACTTCTTGCACGTGAAGTATGTGATTGGCCTGGGTGAGGGTGCTGGGGCAAATGTGATGGCTCGATTTGGGCTTGCCCACTCCTCACGATGCCTCGGCCTCATTCTCATCAACTGCACAGGAAGTGCAGCATCAGTATTGGAAACATTTAAGAACAAGGTGAGCTTATATCTTGCACAGGATATTGAATCCTTATGCTTCTGTGAGATACTGTCTACAACGTCTATATTGTCCCTCTATCTAACAGTTGACAATGTATTTTGTTAAGGTTTTGAAACTGAAATGTGTGTTAATAAGGAAATTCCTGAATGGGTATTTTCCAAGAAAACCGACAATATCTCTACGTTAACTCACGTCTTGACTCCACGTTGTTCAACAACAAAACGATGAATAGCGCATTTATTGGGTTTCGCATCTTCCGGTCGTTGTTTGTCCCAACCCACCCCCCATATCAACTTCAACCCTTATCACATTACATCGTCGCCCTATATACACTGTCCCATTCAATCCGTCCTTATAATGGCATATATTAAAATTGATATTTGTGCAAAGTAACAATCAACAGTGGAGATTAATTGAGAAATTGCTCAATTTGTCTAATATTTTAGGGCATTAAAGTAAATATTTGAGTTTATTGTGTGTCGTCTTTCAGACAAATTGATCCACTTTGCATGTCCTTCTGTCGTGCTCAAAATTCAATTTAATCACACTGGGAAGATTGCGCTCGAGAAATTTTCACTCAACTTTCACTGGAAAATAAATCCCTGCCACTGCCGTATATCTCCTAACTCAAGAAAGTTTTCTAATTACTTTACCATTTTCTTATCCTCATTCCATAAATAGACATTTACTTTAACACGTGGAAGCACAATTTTTCCAGAAGTCTGGATTTTTTAACCACGATATTAATATTCATTACACTCTAGGTGGCAAAAATTTGTCTTTTTGTGAATAAGCAGAAAAACGATAGTTAATTTTTCAATTACAGTTCTGCACCGTGAATAGACGTGCAAAAGATTTCTAGTTATAAAATTTTGATATTAGCTTGAACCTTTTCGAACCAGTAATGATTTTGTAAAAAGAATCTGTACGATCAGTTTATTTTATGAACACGATATGGGGTCGATAACGTTAAGAAAAAAATTTTGTCCTTTTTTTATTTTTGAACTATGAAATTCCATAAATTCAGATTTTCGTCTATCTGATAGAGTAGGCCTTGGCAGATAATTTCACTGGTAAATTTTTGGAAAATTTTCAAAATTGAGCTGTTGAGAAATGGTATGATAACACTCTCATTTTTTCCGTTGTCACGTTTTTTTTCTAGTAGCTTCATCTTAAATCCATAAAACTAGTATTTTCTTTTAGGATATGAATGTGGCTCGTGCTTAACAGTAGGATGTTTTTAAAATTTTTTTTCGATTTTTGGCACAACTGTTTTTCAAAAAAGTGATAATTTTCAGCCACTTTTTAGCATGTTTTATACTATAAAATCCGTCAAAATCAATATTTCTAAAAACTCTCATGTTAAGCACGAGCCAACTATATCTAGAAGAAGTGTGCAAAGTTTCAGAAATATCGGTTCATAATGCATAACTAAAACTGCTCTACCTCCGAGAGTTTTGCTCCGATTGACTTGAGATTTTCAGAAAATGTTTTTTACTTATTATCCTATTTAATAAGCAAATAAAAAAGATCTTTTGAAGCCTTCAAACCCGCTTACCCCCTTAAGCTATATTTTAAGGGATCTTTTGAGTGATTTACGAATCCGTTTGAATCGGTTGTGAACCGGTGAACGGTAAATTATGCGAACGTACTCTCAAGACATAACAACAAAGTTACACGTTCGAGAACTCAGTAAAGCATGGGACGCTTTGCTACTTGTTTTATCCTAAAATCAATTGCATTATTCCTAAGGTATTTTGGGAAATTTTACGTCGAAAGAAGTTTGATACTAAAATCAAGAAAATTTACTCTAAAAATAAGGTGAATTCTACATAAAGTATTTTTATATCTTTAATTTTTGAGTTCGAGCAGTAAAATTTCTTAAAGGTATGTCCTAATTTTTTGCTCATTTTAGGAGTCCTACTTTTAATTTTATTTTGAGAATTAGATAAAATCTGCATATCTTAAGCATAAAACAGTTAAGATTGTATATAAAAGACCCACAGCTTAAACATAAAACGATTTAAATGAGCGTAAAACACGCACAGCTTAATCGTGGAACGACTAAGAATGAGCTTAAAAACACGCATAGCTCAATTATAAAATGGTTAAGATCGAGATGAAAACACGAAATTAAATTAACGCCAAATGAACACTGAGAAAAAACAGGGGTGTGATTAACTTCTTTTTTCTCATAACTTTAACACTTTTTAGGTGTAAAAATATATCAACATTTTTTAATGTTAACTTTACACCTTTTTAAGGGTAAAATTAACATGAAAAAGTGTAATTTTAACCCCTAATACACCTTAAATGCGTGATATTTACACCGAATTCGGATCAATACTACAGGGTGAAATAAATATTTCCGGAATGTTATTTTAACTATTTCGGACTTTTCTCAGTGAAATAAAAATAATTTTGGTTCGATTAAAAATGGTGGAAAAAATAGGTTTCGGCCGTTTTGGTCCCACTGAGGACCACTGTGACTGAAGTATTGATTTTATGACACTTGGTAATTAATTTTATACCATTTTTTTAAGATTTTAAGACACTATACTGTATTTTTTATATCCCATTCTGGTATTGATTTTAGGACGTTCCGCTGTTGATTCTATCTCACTGCGGTATTCATGGTATTCCATTTTGGGATAGGATCAATACTTTAATATGATAGAATCGATACCATAGTATCCTAAAATCTATACCTTTACTGATAAAAATAAAGGGATCAATTTTGATCCAAATTTGATCCTTCTAGCTGATTCGAGTTAGCTCTAGGAACCAAGAATCCATAGACCCTGCGAGAGGTTCCGGGAATCAAGAGTGAGGCTAAGTATTGCGGCCTTCCAAAGTTAATCGAATTGAAAATGAATGACACCGGTCTCAGACAGTGAGTTATTACATGTTTGTCTGAGACCGGTGTCATTCCTTTTCTGTTTGATCATCTCTGTTCTGTTTAGCCTCACTCCTGATTCTCGGGGCCTTTGCCAGGGTTTACGGATTCTTAATTCCTAAGCTACATTGAATCAGCTATCTCGTACGCTTTTCAGAAACATTTTTGAATCTCCTTTCGGAGATCACCACCCACCAGGATGTAACGATGATCGGAAATATGATCATTAGGCCAAAGGATGCAAATATCCGACACAACCGTGAAAGGTCACGAATAGCCTCTACAGCGTTTCACAATCAACTGTAGCGCGCACGATACCTACGAAGCGTTCGCAGAGTACAATAAACTCTTTGGTTAATATGAGAAAAGTGGTCTGACCAGGAAAAGGACGAATTGAAGATGTCTTTTAGATATTATACTTGCTGCGACTGTTCTCAGTTTCGCCGCGACTGTTCCTATTTTCGCCGCGTCTGTTCCTATTTTCGCCAGGATTATTACAGCGCCATCTAATACAACTTTAAAACAGTTCCATTGCCTTATCGCTCTTATCTTATGAACTCACCCTTCAAAGTTTTAGGATTGGAAATAACTGTTCCAAATAATAATTAATTGTTTTACTGCGACACTGTTTTCAACATGATACTGTACTCTCTCACATAAAATGTCTCTGAAAGCTCTGAAAGAACCCTATTTATAGCATCTTATGGAGAATGTGAATTTGAAATCCAATAATTGGGTTAATTTAATGGAAATCTTTCCTCTTTCTACCCAAAATATCATTATACAAAATTTTCTCTCTTTCCTTCTTCCACTTACAGTTCATCACTTGGAAGGCTGATGAAGTTGCCAAATCTGCTGAGTCTTTTTTGGTTTACCACAAATTTGGCCATGTAAGTATCAAGACACTTTCCAATCCAATAATACCACTGAAATTCTTCACTTAAGGGATAGAAAAAGAAATGACACGCTCGAGGAGACAGCTTGGAGATTAATTTTCAGGATTTTGCGGGGGTGCAAAAAGAAGAAAAAGAAAGAAAGAAAACTTTGGGAAGCTTTATCAGTGCCTATACACAATCAGCATTGAATCTGTGCTTTTCTCCATTTCACTTCTGTGTTTGGTTTAGGCCAAAAGATATAACAAAAAAAAAAAACATATGGAAAATTCTATTGGAAATATTTCTCTCTCACAGAAAAGCATTTTTTCTACACCCTTTTTCACTTTTTTTATTTTTTCTATCACATTTTCCTTTCATCGGGTGCAAGTTTTTTTTCATTTGATTTTTGGTATTTTCATTTTATTTTGCCAAAACGGATCAACAGCAAAAAAAAAAAAGTAAATTGTAGCAAAATGTATAAAAATTCACTTTCTCACAGTAATTTCACTGCAAGAATCTCGTGTTTGTCTTTTTCATGTTTCTTATTTAAACATAAGAATATTTTCAACGATGTGAGATGTGATAATGAAATTTCGTTTCATGCGTCTTCTGTGTACAATTGCCAGTTGCAATATTTACATGAGGTACTTTTGCATTAAAATAAGATGCTTTTTTATATATTAAAAAAAAAACACATATTAATAAACAACAAAAGCCAAATAACATGCGCATTTTACTTCTCTTTCCCTATTAATTAAAAAAAAACATAACTTAACATTCATAGAATCACCAATTAAAAATTCAAAAATTTAAATTAACCTTTGAGAATGTGCAAAACAAATTGGTCAATAGATTTTTTTTCACCAATTTACCTTCTTTTAGAACTTAGTGCATTTAGTCAAAGAGACTTTTCTTTAGTAATTTTTTTGAATTAGCTTTTTCACAGGATTTTTCTCAATTGCTTTTGTCCTCAATGATTTTTAATACTACTTCTTTCTGCCACATTTTTCATGGTATGACACTGGATGGATCCATACAAATGCTAAACAATTGTAGCAATTGGTTGGTGATAATCCGGACAAGGACAAAGTGATTGCAGACTTTCAGAGTCGCCTGCGTGGTAAACTGAACAATAAGAACTTGGGACAATACGTGAAGGCATTCATGAGGTATACTGAGCGTATATTTGCAATAGAATGAGAATATCCTTCTGCAATTGTCAGAGCATTCCTCTTCCAATTTATAGCCGCAAGGACTTGTCACTGAAGGCGTGCAAAGTGGACATTCTTCTCATAACAGGCATGCTGAGTCCATATGCCACAGTCGTTGAGAAATTGTTCAGGGACCTCGACAAGGAGAAGGTGACCATGTTAAAAATCGAACGTGCTGGAGACGTCTTGGCAGACGCTGTGAGTATATTATCACAAAATTCCTCATCTTTGACTCACTTCAAGGTACTACATAGCATTCGGAAATGACCTATCCACCCAACACCGCAAGAGACAACTTTCTAAAGTTTCACTTTGAATCCTAAAGAGACTGTCACTCTTTTGTGGAAACTTTTTCACAGAATTCTTGAGGATTCCCTTGAAGCCTTTGAATCATTTATAGTAGAGTAATGGCAAAGGTTGTGACCAGTATGGCCAAGTAATGAACCTTATACACATCTCGTCAGAAATCGTCATTGAAAAACTACTTTAATCCTAATACCTTGCTGTGGGGAATCCGAAAAACATGGGAAAGTGCACCAACTTTCGCCAGGGCTTTCGGCTCAGTGTTTTTGGATACAGAATGGAAATTTGATCAAATTTGGATTAATTAGAAAGGTCTTGAAAACCCCAATCACTAATGAATCGGTAATATAACACAAAAGCCATTAAGCAAAAATGTATGGGAGTTGGTCTACGTGGCGACCACAGATGGGACTAGGCGCATTTTATAGGTAATGGTGTAGGATGAAAAACTACCGAAACCCAGGATGATATTCGCCGGGAATCCTTGTAAAAACGCCTTTCGAAAACGAAGGTACCAACGAAGGTATCTGGGGTGTTTTTGACATAATATGCAAGAAAATCCCAGAAGATCCGGGATTTCCAGGAAGAAGTTCCAGGAATCCTCTGACCGACGAAGGGATCTGGGGTGTTTTTAACATAATATACAAGAAAATCCCAGAAGATCTGTGATTTCCTGGAGAATCAGGAGTTTTCTCCTGACCTGGATGATGTTCTGGCATGTTTCTATTCATGCATTCTATTCTATGCGAATTAGAGCAGTTCTGTGATGTTGAGAAGGAAGTGAATTTTTCACCAGGATGGTTGTAATACATCAGCGTAATACACCGTTGTAATACGCCGGCGTAATACATAACTATAAATGGGAACTAACTCCTCTGTGAAAAGAAATAGAAATCAGAAACTTGGCATAGGATCAAAGGCAATAGAAGGCTCTTTAACCGTGCATATACACGTTTCCCCCCGCCACTCCTTCCAGCAGTCCCCATACAAAATGAGGACTTTTTCCACTATAACTCCTCTCTGAGAAAAGATACACTCAGTTCCGGCATGTACTTCGGGATTATGCACCTTATGGCTTCTATACACTAGAGAAATTTATGTCCATATTGAAGCAATTTACCTACACTATTGCAGGAAAAAACTCTTCAATATGGACATAAATTTCTCTAATGTGTAGAGGCCATTACGGAATTGTGCACATACAATTACGCAAGTTTGGCTACCTTATAAAATCACTTTAGAAATACGACTGAATGTATACTATTTTGCGACGCGGGAAATTTGAAAACACTTTGCTTCTCTTTCAAAATAAAACTTTCATTTCTTTTATAAAGGTAATTTTTTTAATATTCTAAACATTTATTGAAGAACTCTGGCCAAAGTGTACTGAATTCGTTCTACGACCGATTTGCTCAAAAGAAAGCCCCTGCGTGTATGCAAATTTCCTCCATGCGTAATGCTATTTCGTGCGTTTTGTTCGGTCCAGAAAATGTGCATAATACCGGGACTGAGTGTACAAAGCTGAAATTCGACATGTGAAGACCACTTTTCTCAAGAAATCTTCGCGTTTCAGACGATTTTTGAGAAATGTGGTCATGCTGTTTTTCCGTCTGTCCGTCTATCCGTCCGGCTGTCGCCAGTTCTAGAGGCCAAATAGTAAGAGATAGGAAATTGGAACTTTTGGGAGACCCTCCTCCCATAAGAAAATGCATCGTGCGATTTTTATCATTAATCCCGTTGAATTATTCCTAATAATAGATTTTCAAGGTCATAGGTTAAATAGGCTCTAGAGAGCATATTTGTCAACCGAATTAGGTAATTTTAGGGCTTGTTGGAAAGGTGTTGGAATTTCCGACAAAACCGAACTGGTTTCAATCGGTTTTGAACCGCTAATGAACCAGTAATGAACAGATGAATAATTTTTGTCCGAAAATCAATTTTATTACTCTTAGAACTATTTTGAGGATCTTTTGAGGGATCGGGTGAGAACCGGTAAACGATAAATGATGCAAGAGTACTTTCGAGGTATAGCTTCTAAGTAGAGCACTTCAGAAAGCCTGGGACGTTTTGCCATCCCTTTGGCCTTCTGATCCATTTGAAAGACCAACGGCAAAAGATATCGATTTCCGGTCTTTAATAACTCCTCCTAAAATGACATTCTTTCGAATCTTATCTGTTTCTCTACTCCCCTTTTCTTATATATTATATATTTTAGGCTATGTACATTTTTTTATAAACATGTCCCGTGTTAATTTATCTGTTTAGCCACGTTCTGGCAAGTAATCGCCATATTCAGTCTCTTTAAATTGCTTAATTCACTTGAGGACAAACAATTTTGAGTTTTTATTGTTTTTGTCAGCCACTTCATGTGAAATTTTATGTCCTTTGGGATGAAAAGAAAGAAAAAGAGTCCTCTCTATAGCACAAGAAAGCGGAATAGGAATAACAAACGAAAAATTCGTCGGAAATTTCCAGTATTTTTCCTTGAAAAATTCCATAGGAATTTTCCATAATAGATTCCAAGGAAATTTCCATGGATTTTTACAGGACTTTTTCTGTGCACAGAAAAAAATATTTTGTAAAATTGTTTGTAAATGTTTGTGAATTCCTATGACATTCCTATGTTTGTGAATTCCTATACAAATGACAAAATTTTACGAACATTTTTTGTGTGTTTACGAACATTTACGAACAAATGTTTGTAAAAGTACAAAAAAAAATGGTCGCCAAATGATCATGTTACGAACAATGTTTGTGAAAAAGTACAAACTTTTACGAACTTGTTTGTGGGTTATACGATTCACGAGCATTTTGTAACTCCCCCATAGGAATTCACAAACATTTACGAACATTTTTACAAAATATTTTTTTATGTGTGAAATGCATCCATGGAAATGTTTGTGGAATTTATGTGGATCTTTCCACCTAAATAAAATGGAGGAAAAATAAACAAATTATCCAAGTTTGGAAGCAAATATCCATGTTGTCACAACTCCATTTTATTTGCTAGACTTTCGAGAAAAGTAGTGGAAAAAATAATGGAAAACCCTATGGAAATATAGTGGAATTTTCCATAGGATTTCTCCAGCTTATCCCTACGATTCACGTTTTCACGATTGTATTTGAAATTCCATGGAGAGCTATGATTCCAATGGAATTTCCTACTCGACATTCCGTGGAAAACCTCCAGGAATTTTTGCGTCAAATTCCGCGGATTATTGCAATTTGGACGCTAGTTTTGCACTGGAATTTCCGTGGAATTTTGCTAAGGGGCATAATCTGAGAATCGCAATTCTAGCAGCTGTGAAAAATCTGCCGTGAGGTTTTCATTTTGATTTTCTCACTAGGAAAGTATCACCAAATCTTAGAATTCACTCCCAGGACAAACTTATTTTGACGTTTATTCGGTTTCAAACGGTTCTTGCTCACCACTGCTCTATATGTTATAAAGTCTCCGTCTGAGAAGTAATCACAATTTACGACAATGGTTCCAAGGAATAAAACAGCATGGGAACAAGGGCTAAATTCTTAATTGCCATATCATTCAAGGAAATTCCCTGTACTCCATCAATTAAGTCACAAAATTATAACTTACTTGGTCATCGGTGGTCCCCATTGAGCTCAACAAGTAATCTTTGGTGAAATAAATATCCTTGCTCGTTTCCTTCCCCATTAGTTTTCTTCCCCATCACACAAACACTTCCTGCAGGAGCTATGAATGAGGAAAGAAAGTCATTTAATCAAATTGAATGAGTCGCACTTAAGGTCTCATACGAGGCATTAATTACCTGTGACACATGGCCCATAAATGTCTTGTATCCTCTCCCTCCTCAACAGCCCGCCAAAGTGGCACAGTCCATCCTGCTATTCTGCAAGGGTCAGGGTCAACTGACGTCTGTTGTGATGCCGGGCGTTGATCGCTCTCGTGCTTACTCAACCAGCTCCGGAGGCTCCAATGACGGTGGAAATACACCCGTAGGTGCCCTCTCGAGGCGACTATCGCGTGGGATGTCCATGGAGGAATACGACAAGCCCAACATCCGGCGACTTAGTATCACAGTCAACGATCAGTTGCCACCCATCAAGAAGTAAATTTAATTTTTGTGGCATTCAAATCTAACAAAAAAAAACGGATAATCATTTGATGCAATGCCAAATTTTACCACTGAAGAAATTTTATCATATTTAGTGAAAAATTTTAGCAATGACAGAAAAAAAATCATTGATATACTGTTTAAAAAGAGTTTTAAAAAAAAAGAGCTAACAAAACATTTTCTGAGTGAGCACTATCACTTTTCATGAGAGAGATTTACAGAAAATCTCCTAAAATTCTACTTTCTATCACACATCCATTTCTTCATGAAATATGCATAAAAACTAAAAAAAAATACATGGTGCACAAAATGAACCAAAATCTTCATTGAATCACAATATACTGTAATAGATGGATAAACGTAAATGAAAAAGAAATATTTTTAACCAGCAATAAAAAAATAAATAAAAATAGAAATAAGATAACTATATATCTCGTCGTTATGCCAATTAGGGCTCATTTAAACGGGGATATTATGAAATACATCTCACTGTGCTATTCGTTTGTGAGTCTTAGGAAATCTCCTTTAGTGGTTTGTTTCTTAGATAAATTTCTCTATTGTCTGTTATAATCTCCCGAAGTGTGTCTTAGCTAGATCTGCTATTAGAATCAAGTGTTTTTCTGTTTCGAATTAAGTTGTTTTTCAGTGAATTTTTTATTTCGAGATCCGTTCGTTTTGAATTATAACTCGAATTGGACAAATTATCCAGTCGATGGACTGCTCAGAAGCGTCACATTTTATTGGGGATGCTTCAGCAGGTGATAGTGCTTGACCATATCAACCTGGAAGCATGTGACCATGTGAAAAATTTTTGAGATTGGTTTTATGAGCCCTCTGCGCCATAGATCATTACGTTTTAAATTTCAATATTTGTTTTCAAAAGCAAACATTGAGAGCCATGTTGAACTACGAAACATTTCGAAATAAAATAAAAATACAGTCATTTTATTTTAGCCTAGACACACACGAGGACTTTATAACGCAGAAAATTATTTTTTAAATTACAATTTCCGTTTCTGTGAACAGAAATTCAGAACCGTGTGACTGAATTTAGAAACACTATGAAATAAAATAAAAATCTCTGTTGATTTTCTATTTTAGCCTAGACACACTAGAGGAGTTTGTAACACAGAAAATTAATTTTTAAATTACAATTTCCGTTTCTGTTAACAAAAGTTCAAATCCGCGTGACTGAATTTCGAATCACTTTGAAATAAAATAGAAAGTCTGTTGATTTTCTATTTCAGCCTAGACACACTCAAGGATTTTATAACAGAGGATAATTTTCTAAATTTCAATTTTCGTTTTTGTGAACAAAATTCAATACCATGGAACTGAACTTCGAATTACTTTGAAATAAAATAGAAAAAGTCTGTTGATTTTCTATTATAGCCTAGACACACTCGAGGATTTTATAACAGATGATGAATTTTTAAATTTCAATTTTCATTTTTTTTAACAGAAGTTCAAAACCATATAATTGAAATTCGAAATATTTTGTAATACAATAAAAAACTCCAGCAGAATTTTATTTTAGCCTAGACATACTCGAGGAGTTTATAACAGATTATGATTTTTTAAATTATAATTTTCGTATTTGTAAATACATTTTAGAACTGTGTGGCTAAATTTCGAATCACTTTGAAATAAAATAGAAAGTCTGTTGATTTTCTATTTTAGCCTAGACACACTCGAGGAGTTTATAACAGAGGGTGATTTTTACATTTCAATTTCCGTATTTTGTGAACAAAAATTCAATATCACGGACCTGAACTTCGAAACACACTGAATAAGATAGAAAGTCTGTTAATTTTCTATTTTAACCTAGGCACACGAGGTGATTATAACAGAGAATTTCTTTTTATTTCAATTTTCGTTTTTTTGTGAGCAGAACTTCAAATCCGCGTGGCTGAACTTCGAAACATTTCAAAATGAAATAAAAAGACCAGCAGAAATTTTATTTTAGCCTAGACACACTCGAGGAGTTTATAACAGAGGGTGATTTTTACATATCAGTTTTCATATTCGTAAGTAAACATAGAAAACCATATTAAAATTCGAAATACACTGAAATAACATAGAAAGTCTGTTGATTTTTTATTTAAGCCTAGACACACTCGAGAAGATTATAACAGAGGAAGAATTTTTAAATTTCAATTTTTTCGTTAACAAATGTTGAAATACATGTGACTGAACTTTGAAACACTTTGAAGTAAAATAGAAATTCTGCTGATATTCTATTTAAGCCTAGACACACACGAGGAGCTTAGAACAGAGGATGATTTTTTAAATTTCAATTTTCTTTTTTGTAAACAGAAGTTGAAATCTGTGTGATTGAGCTTCGAAACACTTTGAAATTAAATAAAAAGTTCAGCAGACATTTTATTTTAGCCTAGATACATTCGAGGAGATTATAACAGAAGATAATTTTTTTAATTTCAATTTCCGTTCTTGTTAAGAAAAATTTAAAAGAATGTCATTGAACTTCAAAACAAACTGTAATAAAACAGAAATTCAATTAATTTTCTATTCTAGCCTAGACACACTCGAGAACATTATAACAGAACATGAAGAAATTTTATTTCAGGAACAAACGACCAGGGGAAATTTAGCCGAGACTCACCGGTACATAGTACAGTGAGGTACATTTCACAATATCTTTGTTTAAAAGGCGCCTAGAACATATACAAATCCCTTTTAAACTCACACAAGAAACACACTTGATAAAAAAGAATATACAGAAATAAATATTTTAGAAGGATAAATCGTGAAAAAGATATCATTAGATTTGTGACGTGCTTCTAATGCTCTGTAAAATGTACTAAAAAAAAAATTGTGAATTGCTGCTCTTTGGCTTAGATGAAAAACAAAAACCAAAAAAAAAACAAAAATATTTTTAACTTTGGACTTGTATTTAGAAAAAGAGAAAAAAAGTCTATTTAACTAAAGGATAATTTTTCGAAAACCAAAAGAAAGAGCATTATACAATAACTGTAGCTGTACTTACGATGCTATATTGACATTTTCTGGACAATTTTGATATTAGACAAATTGAAGAGAAAAATTTGAACAAGAAAAAAAAAGTTTAGATAACATGTTTAACGCCAATTGCGAGATATATATTAACATTTTGAGCGATTTTTGCGAAAGTTTTTCGTTCATTGTAAAACCCTTTCTTGCAAGAAAAAAAAGACCAATCATGCGTACAACAAAATCCCCTGCAACACCGAAATCCCCACGTATTTTATACAAATTTTTCTTTTGGGAAAAGAACAACAAAAAAGGTATAAACTTTTTTAATTAAAAACAAACTTCTATAACCGATACACACTGGTATTTCAAAAGGCGTTAACTAAAATGTACCTTTTTAAAGGATTTATTAACTAAAAAAAAAAAGAAAAATAGAAAAGATTGTTATTGTTTATCTTCAGAGAGATATAAAACTTTATTTTCTAATTCACGTAGACAACAATTTTTCAGTAAAAAAAGACGGCAAACTGTTCACATCTGATATTCTTATTGAAATTTTATATTAACCACAAAAAAAAACAAAAATATTGCGTAGAGAAACAATTAATGTATAGTCAAAAAGTATTTAAAGAAAAAAAAAGAATATTGAGAAATACTGTAGAGAAATATTATAATTCAAACGTTCAAATGATATAAACAAATAAAAGAAAAAAAAACATTATCAAAAGAAATTAGACCTCTCCACTGTGAGAGATAAATTGACTTTTTAATCGACGAAATGATCTCAATAGTTGAGTGAATTATCCATTGAAATATCGCAAGATTTTCAATTATAGGCCGAGAAAATTCATTAAATTCTCCAAGAAAGGCTTCTTTAGAAGCTCCTTTCCAATTTTCCCACAAAAGAAAATCTGAGATTGGCAAAAGCGAGAGCAAATCTCGAGAAAACATAAAAGGCAAAAAACACATAATTTTCCTCACATCTCCCCTTATCCTATTTGATTTTCCAGCAAGATATTGAGAGAGAGGAAAGGAGTGAATGGTGAAGGTAGAAAGGTAAGAATTGTCTACACACAAAGGATTCTATAATACGTCTCCTACAAGTTGTTTTTTTTCTTTTTTAGAATAAAAGGTCGCTATTCAAGATTAATCTTTCACTTGTTTCTGACTCAATTTCATATTTCTTGTTTTGAGGTATAAAACGTCTTATTCTTTTGCTCTCCACTTCATAATAAAAATAAATTAATTTTTCATGTATTCTCATGTGGAATAAATAATATTGCTAAATGGAGAATGATTCGCCATAAATATAACAAACTGAACAATATTCTTTTATTTGACTAGGTTAATTCGAAAAAACCTACAGTAGAACCCCGCTATAGGCCACGCTCTCTATAGTCCACAATTTATCGACCGTTGATTTCAAAACACTAATTTTAAGTTAGGTTATGTTGTTCAGTACGCGACATGCAATGTTGTCATAATTATTTTAATATTTTTGGCAAACTTTATTGAGTGGTTGTGATAATTGTGATCCATAATGAAGAGAGCGAGGATAAGTACCACAATCGCAAAGAAAGTGGAAGCCGTCGAGCAATTTCAATCAATACTAAAAGTTGTTGATAATTTTAAAAATGACATGGACTATAGTGCGACCCAAGTGTCAAATCTGGAACCAAATATGGCCTATAGCGGGGCTCTACTGTAATCTTAAATATTTGGGTTGCATTGCACTTAATCTAAAACGAATCTAAATGTTTCTTAATTCTAAATATCTAAACTGGAAACTAAATTATTCTTAATATAGAATACTGAATTTGAATTTTGTAAGAACCGAATGCAAGACTCACACCGAATGATTGTTAATAGAGAGAATAAACCGGTAAAGTAAGGACAAGGAAAGGAAAGGGAACCGAGTAAAAATCCAGGAGACATTCTAGTGGACTGTGCCAATTTCCATCCGAATACCGAACTAAATTCAGAAACACATCAAAAGAATGAGCCTGAGCCACGATATATTCTTTCAGAGCACGTCCCTTACGGAATTAATTCAGTCTCTGAAGAACATACGGGTCCCAAGACTAATTCAGCCGAAACTGATTTAAATCTCCGAGATTTATTCCATCAGAGGTACTCCTAAGAGATTGAGGTCAAATCTACATAGAGTGGGGTCTTCAAAAGTTCAAAATACCAAGAAGATCAGAATCATGGAAACCAAAATACCCAGAAGCCAAAATCAAGAATGGGCCAAAATCCTGGAAAATCCAATAATATGAAAAGTCGAAATCCGGAATAAGCTTAAACTCAGTAAAGTCCAAAATCCCGGAAAGGCCAAAATCCAAAAAAGCAGAAATCCAAAATGGCCCAAAATCCAGAAAAGTCCAGTATTTCGGAAATCGAAATCCTAAAAACGCCAAAATCTCGAAAATCCAAACTCTAAAAAAGTCCAGAATCATGGAAACCAAAATACGGAGAAGTCAAAATCAAGATTGAACCAAAATCCCGAAAGGGAAAAATCCAGAAAAGTCCAAAATCCCGAAAAAGTCAAAATCCAGAAAAGTCCAAGATCCCAAAAGAGTCAAAATCTCAAAAAGTCAAAATCTCGAAAAGCGAAAATTTGCTTGCCGGAGCAAAGAGAAATTTCTTGTGTTTTTCAAAAGTAATAAGTTTCACTTGGATCAAGAAAAATTTCGGTGTTTTTGGGAGATTATAAGTTTCACTTGCTGGGACAAAGAGAATTTTGTTATGTTTGATAAAAGGAAATTATTAGATATTTGGGGTTTTAGTCCATTCGAGATTTTGCTTTTCGAAAGTTTGACGTTTGAGTATTGAGCTTACAGGATTTTGTCTACTCAGAATTTTGGCTTTACGGGTTTTTGGCATTCGGAATTTTGGCTGCCACCATTAACTCAAAAGAAAAAGCCCTAATTTTCACATTATCGTCTCAACCACATCTTTTAGTTCACAAAAAATTGATAAAATCAAAATTTCCATCCCTTTCTCATCGAACGAATTGAATATGTCTGTTCCATTCTTTCGAATTTTCTTATTCTTTAGTTTAGACCGTCAAAACAAATTCAATTTCGATTGCATAGAAAAGAGTGAGATAACTCCTCAATACGTTTGAGAAAGAAAGAGATATGAAAATTTTCATATTTAATAAATTTGTTGAATCATACATATTCAATTTATATCTAAAAGTCTTTTTATCACAAAATAAATACAGAGAATATTACTCAAAAAACTTCATATAATTGTAATATTAAAAAACAACACTTTTAGAAGCGGAAACTTTTGTTTTAATGTTTATGTTCCATTAAATCACTTTTTTAAATTAAAACCATACAAAATTTATAATTTTTTTTTTTTTTTAAATAATCTTTTGTTAAGCTTTTGCACAATTTAATATCTGAAAACTCATTGTTTTACTTATTCCATTCAGTCCAAAGCAAACAAATGGATGAATAAAGATTAATGATGAGTGGATTTTCAATATTAATAAAGATGCATCAAAATGAATTATTAAAAAAATAATCAGGAAAAATTTTATTTTTTAATCTCGAATATATCGCTCCTTGGAAATTACAAGGGGCCAACTTATTTTCAGCTATTTTTCAGGAGACAGCATGAAAGATTCAACTATGTGTAAATAAGTATCTCAATTTAATGACTGAACAAAAACAAGTTATTTCTTTTCTATTTGTATGAGCACTAATATAAACAGCGAAACTTTTATATTTTTACCTTTCAAAATATGTTTTTTTAAAGAGTTAGCTCCTTGTCGTTCAAAATGATGAATGCAAATTTTGCTGAAATTAGAAAGACAAGGAACCGACTTCACTGAGAGAAATCCGAAAAAGTTAAAATAACATTCCGGAAATGTTAATTTTACCCTGCACTATTGATCCTAAATCGGTGTAAATATTATGCTTTTTAGGTGTATTAGGGGTTAAAGTTACCCTTTTTCGTGTTAATTTTAAACTTAAAAATGTGTAAAATTAACATTAAAAAATGTTGATATATTTTTACACCTAAAAAATGTTAAAGTTACGCGGAAAAAAGTTAATCGTAGCCTCTTTGTTTTTCTCAGTGTTGCTTGAGTTAGTCCCCTGTTTCACAAAAATTTCAACGATTAATATATTTTGTGCCCCTTTACTAGAAACAAAATTATGCAAGTAATCAAAAAGATTAAAATTTTTAAAAACTTTTCCAATAACGAAATTTAATAACTTATATCATCTGAAAATTTATTAAATTGTCTTTCTAAGTGCATTAGACTCTCAAAATCGCAAAAAAGTGAGTTAACCCCTTGTAATTTCCAAGGAGAGATATTTAATATATTTAAAATTGAATAAAAAAAAGTATATTGATGTGTGTATTATATCGAACACCAAGTTTCTCGAAGTCCCGTGCTCTTCCGGAACTTTTCTAAATATTTTTCCGGGAAACCGGGGATCTCAGTGGCGCAATAGGTAAGACCATTGGATTTGGGGTGGACGAGATCTCTGACTCGACTCGCAAAGTTATGAGTTCGAGTCCCGACCGGTGCAAGCAACCTGAATGTCTCGAAAAAAGACATTTTCACTGTGATAAAACGCAATAAAATGCACCGCGTTTGCCCAAAAAACACTCTGGGAGCATGGGAGAAGCATTCACAGCAATATAACATGATTACATTGTAATAAAGCAGGCCTGAGCTAAAAGAAAAACCGAAATGAATTTGGTGATGCCTGTTGGCATTCTTCGGTTCGAAATGCTGCGAAAATTCACGTAGAGAAAATGAGTTTTTTTTTAATGTGAAAATTGTTTAATTCCAAGAAAATCCTTTTAATAATTTAGTTGAATACAGTTATTTGGGTTAATTGTGAATAATTGTCGACATTACAACAAAAACATTGGGATAATATTTTGAGCTGGAAGACTCATATTCTTTTGAGCTGTCCCAAAATTCAGGATAGGTTTGAGAAAAACCCTTTTGTACAACACTATTTCGGTTAATAAGGAATGCAAAAATACATATCACAAGAAGGGACACGATCTGCTAATAAGGATAAAATAGAAAAGAAAATATTTTGTCGCATTTCAGAATTTTTTTGCAACCGCAGCGCCGCCAGACATTTGTCAAGTGAGTTATTTGTGTCTCTATCTCTCACTCACAGTTTTGCGCGCGATTTAAGAACTTTCCATTTGAAGTGATATTTGCATTTAATTTCTTTGTATTTCTGCAAGATTCAAGTAAAAGAATATGTAGTGAACAGCTATCCGTCTTCCGACAAAGATATCAAGAAGACAATTTCTTTCTATATGAGTTTTTATGTCTGTTAGGGGAAAGGCTCATAATTTTGTCCAGTTTCTTATTTTGGACACTTTGAGGATAACATTGGACACTAAAAATAAATTTATTAAAATGATGGATTTTTATTCCAATATTTGATGAATAATGAATTCTATCTAAATATTTGTTCTTTTTGGAAGATTTTGACACTAAATACGTTAAATTTTGAATATGATTTGAGTTGAAATTGCTTTGTTGAAAATTCAGTGTGAGCAATTGCTTACGAGAAATATGACAGAACTTCGTGTTTACTTCAGTTCTTATTTAGCTTTGGTGAAGTACTAACAAAGTTTGTTCGCTTTTTTTGAGTGATATTATTGAATACTCATTGAATATTGTGTTGATTCTCGTTACTGGTGATTTGTACATTTGATCTGAAGTGAGATTTGCCTTGTGAATTAGATTTTTCGTGTGAAAAATGGGAAATGTTTTAAGACATTTACCAGTGAGGTGATGGCTCTTATTTTGGACAGGTGTTTTTCTCACGAAATTTCGTGAAGTTTTAGCTTTTGTGATGACTAGGTTGGACAAATGCCTGGAGAAACAAAGGAGCATCATCTCTACGAAAGAGATGTAGCGAGAAATGCCTTGAAAAATTCCCGGAAAGGCCAGGGAATGAGCGAATCCGTACGTACTTGGAGTACCGAAGTCAACTCACTTTATTTAATCATATGGAAAGTTTCCGGGCTTCTGTGACATTCTACGTTTCCCTTACATGAACAGGAAGAGGACTTGGTAAGATTGGTTCATGAAATAAAGAACAATGGGCATCCTATTGAGGCGGATTAGCTGTCCAAATTTACAGTCAAGTTGGCCAAATTAATAAACAAGTTGTCTAAAATAAGAGCCAAAGTCACCTCTACATATCAATTCATTTTTAAACGTATTAAAACTAATTTTAATAAAAATAAGACGATAAATAGCTTGCTAAGTTTCTAAACAACCCTTCTGAAAAGCGAGTATCAAAAAAAAATCGATTAGTATTGAAAATATCGCACTTCAAACTTGGGATATCGATGCTTATATGCAGACTGTCCAAAATTATGAGCACTTCCCCTATATCTTTTTGGCGCAAAAATATTTATCATGGCACCGTGAATGAGCCGGATTAGTGTTACCAGTATGGCTATCTGTAATTTCTGTCTGTAAAGTTTTCCGATATGATTAATAATAAATTATACAACCTCTAAAAATTGAAAAAATAAGTGTCCGATATTACAAGCTGTACGAAATTTGGCACAGTTCTCTAATAAAATCGGTTTCAGAGGTTTTAGAATAAGATGAATAAATACACAGAATTTTCTCGATATAAATGTATTTTATTATTTTTCATTCTTTACAATTTTATGTCAACAATCAGCGTGAGTGCCCATCTCTAATTGAGCAGTTCAAAATTCAAACAGTCAAGAAAATTGTTTCCATTCACCAAATAAATCACAGTGATTGAATTTTATCTTCCCACCAGAATGAAATTGAAATGCTGTTGCTGAGTGCTCGAACGTGATGCCACCATCCTGGTGGAATATAAAGCATTTCTCCGGAATTGAGAATAATCTCATGGAAGGAGACATTTTTGATGTTGGGAAATTGCAGCTCATCGACATTCTCCAGATCAACCTGGGAGGTATTTGAGAGCATTTCTCCTGCAAAAGGATACACATCTTCCGAGTCTTTTGGATCAGCCAGAAGGAGTCTCTTTGTGCCAACAAGTTGTGCCAGGAGATTGTGTTTCTTGTCAAAATGAAGAGGTGATACTGTTCCCCATGGACCAAACCATATTTTGACTTCTACTTCACTCTTGACTTCATTGTCCGGAGACGAAATGTAGCAATAATCTGGGATTCTAATGTCCTCCTGAAGTTCAGGAATTTGATTCAGGAGATCATGCTGAGCCAAATACTCGACAATTGTGTCATTTTTCCGGGAAATAAATTGCCGGTCGATGAAATCTTTCAAACGTACCAATTTCTGACCCCAATTTGACTCTGTATATTGACTTCCGATCTCAATGGGAACTGTTCTGTAGCCAAAGCGTTGAATAAAGTATCCTAGGTCTGACCATTTGGCTCTAGCTGGCCAGTGTTCAATGCAATTCTGGATGAGAACTGGGATTTGGGGCAAGAAGAATTTTTCTCTGAATTCTTGGATTGAGGGAAGTTCGAGGGTATCAATGGGAATTTTTCTGGTAGTAACTCCATGGGAGGGGGAGGGTTGAATTTTACAGGTCATGGGGAAGCTCTGTGGTTCTTGTCTGAGGGATATTTCCTCACTAATTGAACTTGCACAGGTTTTGAGAATGTCCTGACCATTTTGACTGAGTATCGGAGCTCCAAGTAAAATCCCAGTGTCTAGTTCTTCAAGCCAGGCTATGAGATTTTCAGGATTATTGCGAATCTGGAGATTCAGGAAGACTTCCAGGAAGGTTGCTAGAGAATAATTGATTCTCTGACCAATTGCAACTTTGTTCCAGTGCCCAATGTGGAGCATCTCCCAGGTAAACGTTCTGAGAGCGGAGATTGTGCAAATATTCTCTTGAAATTCCATCCCCAGGGATTCACTGGAAGTTCCTGAATCTTCCTGACTCCTTTTAATGCTCAGAATTGCAGAATTGAACACAAATTTATGCAGTTCATCACAGTTTTCTTCAATGATTTCCTCCACTCTTGGAAGGTGTTTGGAAAAGATTTCCTGGACACTCATCTTGACACTCTTTAAGCACTACACGGAAAGAAATGGTCTGACAAGATAGTACCACTCTAATTTTTGGTAATTCGACCAATTCTCAGGGAAATATCCTATCCGGAGGAGTCTTTGATAATGTTATCAAATATTTATAGAAAATACCTTTGAATAATCTTCATAAATTCAAGAAAATCAGGTAAGATCTTGGGAATTTTTAACAGTGTGTCCAGGTAAAATTTTCTAGCAGATCAACTGTCACAGTCACATGGTGATTTTGTTTGTATTTTGTATTCCTACACTCAGGGAAATGGATCTGGAAGCCGGGGTTAGAAAGAGGTGTTGAATATGCACCATGGCTGGCAATCGGGGTTTAGATTTACACCAAAAGAGCGAGAAAAAGTGAAATTCACACCAACTTTAGTTTAGAAAAATTAACTCCGCCAAGTGTTAGATCCACACTGTTCATACAATTTGTGAAAAGACACACAAAAATGTAATTTTTGTCAATCAAAAAAGGCATGATCATGTTTTATATGAATTTAGTACACTTATATTTCATTACACTGTGCAACGATGATTTTGTCCCTGGGTTCTCATGCTGTTTTTGTCTATTGCTAGGGTCAAATGATTTACTAAAATACTTATCATTTTGATTTCATTTGGATTTTGCGCCTGGTATTTAGGAAAACCCGTTTTTGCCGTTTTTTGATACTTGGGTGCCTATATCTCCGATTCTGCTGAACCGATTTATTTCTCACTCGGGAATAATTTGGTCTCCTTTACATGCCCGATAAATCCTCTGAACAGATGAAGTTCGTACAACTGACACCAGAGGCGCTGTAGTCTCATATATGTCAGAAAACATGGAAAAATCGAACTTTTTAGCAACTTTAATCAAGAATATCTCGAAAACTAGGACTGTCCCTAACAATCTGTTTTATGAGTTTGATAGAGAATTTTATTAGCTACATTATCATCCATGTACAACTTTTCTTTCAGATTATTTTTTAGCCTCGAAATTGAGGTTCAAACGAAAATCGAGCACTTCGCCAACTAGAGAAAATCCTCATTATTTCACACATTTTGACTTTTTCTTTTCAAATTTAGAAAACTAAGAGTATTTCTTTAACTTGTTTTTGACAACTGTAGGAGTTTAAGCATTTTTACTGTTTTACAAAGTGTGTTTAGATATAATACAAGTTAATAACTCTTACCGTGTAAACAGACGGAATTCCCACGAAATATTTCATTCCGGACGGGAATTCCGGATGGAAATTCCCATATTGAACTGTCAAATTTTTACCATTTGCTCTATGCGCCTCTGGTGGACTTCAAGCGCAACACAAAAATGTTTCGAAGATTTGAATTTCAAATTGTGTTTTTTCCGAATATAAATAAGAGGAATATATATCTGGAAGATATTTTAGGTACTTTATTTTATTAAAATGGCTCTATTATATTACGTGTTGTCTTTTATACTCAATTACTAATATGACAAAGTCTTTAGAATAATTGAAACAGCTTTTGGGATACTCTCAAATAGATTTAGGATGATTCGGGGGGAAATCGAAGTACAGCCAGAGTTTTCTACTACTATTGTACAGGCTGTAATTCTTCTCCACAACTTTATAAGAAAGACCAGCGATAGTAAAGATCTAATTTTTGATTATTTGTATAATAATTGAATGGACATTGTTCGAAAGATGTCTGTAAAAGATTTTAAAACTCTATTTTCAATAAATTGAACGATAAAAAGATTATTTTTCTTTTATTTCAAAGTAATATTTTATAGCCGAAAATTTAATTTCTAAGGTTTCCGGCTACAACTCCTATTAGTGATCTTCGACAGCTCTTACTATTCTTTAAATTCCTTTTCTAAATTATTATATTCTTTACATTTTTTAATAATGGAATCTAGTGAAAAAGATATGTTTTGAATCTGCCTTTCCACTTATTAAAACCACTTCTGAAATATTATTAATGAATATTTAATTCAATCCAGAAACACTAATATTTTCAAAATTATTATATTATTATTATTCGGTTTTAAATTTGCTTTCAAAAAATTTTTTTTGATCACAATAGTAGATTTTACAAGTTTTTTTCATATATTACTTGCTCAAAAACATCCCAAATTTCGGAATTTTCCGGAAGCAAAAAGCTATCTCGAGTGAGATAGCTTTTTCCCATTTTCCGTGTAAACAGACGGAATTCCCACGGGAATTCCCATGAGATTTTCCATTCCGGATGGGAATTCCGGATGGAAATTCCCATATTGAACTGTCAAATTTTTACCATCCGCTCTATGCGCCTCTGGTGGACTTCAAGCGCAACACAAAAATGCTCCGAAGATTTGAATTTCAAATTTTGTTTTTTCCGAATATAAATAACGGAATGTGTATTTAGAAGATATTTTACGTACTTTATTTTATTAAAGTGGCTTTATTATACCACAAGGATATTAGTAATATTATCTATTAATACATTTCATGGAAAATCTTTTAAAATTTCTCGAGAAATGATTATAAACGTTGTTATAGCGTAAATATCTTGTCAAAAACCCCCAATTAAAGTGGATAAATCAACGACAGGCTTTGGATATCTTTGCTGATAGGACCTATTGATTAATTTTCGTTTAATTGTAGTGCTGATAATTTAAAATTTTATAAAGTGTTGGAAGAAAATGTATAAAATATCCCTGGGTCACCAAGCAGTCAATTCATTCGGAACAGAGATGTTTACAAAAATTAGTTAATTGTATAATAATTGAATACAAATTGTTTTAAAAAACAAGAAGACTGTAAAATATTTCAAAATTTTATTTTCAAAAAAAAGTAAACAATAAAAAATATTGAAGTAATATTTTATATCCGAAAAGGCAGTTTATATGGTTTCTGGCTATAATTTTCATCAGTGAACTTCGATAGTTCTTACTATTCTTTGTATTTCCTTATCTACATTATTATATTCTTTACATTTTTTAATAATGGGATTTATTGAAAAAGATAAATTTTGAATCTGCCTTTCCAATCATTTAAACTTCTTCTGAAATGTTATTGATGAATATTTAATTTAATCCAGAAACACTAATCCTTTCAAAATTATTATAGTATTATTATTCGATTTCAAATTTGCTTTTAAAATCAATGTTTTGATCACTACAGGAGATTTTACATGTTTTTTCATATATTACTTGCTTAAAAACACTCCAAATTAAATTTTCGGAATTCTCCGGAAGCAAAAAGCTATCTCGAGCGAGATAGCTTTTTTCCATTTTAGAAAATTGAATATTTCACCCTCCAACGGAAAATTTCCATTTGAAATTCAAAATATTTCAAGACATTCGGGCAGTTTCGTGCACTTTTGCAGAGGGCGCTTGTATAGCAAATTTACCATTTGCTCGTGGGAATTCCCGTGGAAATTCCGTCTGTTTACACGGTTTGGGCATTATTGCAGTTGATTTTCAATGAAGTTGATCAAATTCCGATACAAAAAATGTTACTTTTTTAAATTATTTTTGTTAGATATTTAATATTTCATCTCAATATTATTTAAATTTTCGAAGAATACCTCAATATAAGTCCCTGGAGCGTATAAAATAATTTTTTTTAATAGAACTTCGCAATATTATACAGGAATTGTATGTATATAAAAGATAAAAATGGATATATGAAGCAGAAACATATAAGTTGGCGTATCTTATGATAGTTTCTATAAAATAATTGTGATTCTAGTTTCAATTACAGCTTCTGGACTAGAATTTTGTATGTTGCTTGTTTTTTAAGAAATATTTTCAATACCGATCGCATTTTCAGACAATCTTGCTGAATATTTTGTCTGAAAGTAAAGTATAGGAATATACATCCTGCAAAAAATATCCTTGTTGAATAATTCAATGATTCCCGATGGTTTAGAGATGAAAAACCATTTCACAAAATTGAACATTTCACTCTCCAACGGAAAATCACCATTTGAAATTCAAAATATTGGACGCGTTCGGGCAGTTTCTTGCACTTTTGCAGAGGGCGCTAGTACAGTAGACTCTCACTCAATCGGCTCTTTTTCAATCGGACGACAAATTTTGTTTACAATTTTCACACTTAATTATGAAGCTAATTTGCTCAAATTCGCTGTAGTTCTTCCTATATTATCGTGATTCTTTATAATTGAGCGCTTTTTGTGGAATTTACAAAGGCTTTGACGCCCAAATCTATCGCTAAACCGGATGACATTTTACCCCATATTCCCGATTGAGAGAGAGTCTACTGTACCAAATTTACTACCGGAGAGGTTTGGTTAATTCGAGGTTAGAATTTGGTGTGAAAAATAATCCCCGATTTGTGCATATTTCAAACCCGAATTTTTCTCAGTGTAAGGAGTGGGGAAGATTTCCCGTGAGAAAGCCTTCTCGGAGAAAAAATGAAGAAGTTCACTGGTAATTTCTTAAGATACCATCTAACACGAGGTCGTTTAATTGACGGAATTTCACGGACAAGTCACACAAAACCCGCCAGAACTATTCCGGGAATTCCGGCTGAAGGGCCAGGATTGAAGGAGTTTCTAATAGCAGGAAAAAACTTGCCAGCTCCTAATCGTCCAGCAGAAGTGGAGAGCATACCCTATTTAACTTCATTGGATATTTCTGGTCAGAATCGTCGGGTGTTCTTTGAAGTTTATGGATGTCAGATGAACGTTTCAGACACCGAAGTCGTCTGGTCAATCCTCCGGAAGCACAATTACCAGAAAGTTGAGGATATCGGAGATGCAGACATTGTTCTCCTGATAACTTGCGCAATCCGGGAGGGAGCAGAATCAAAGATATGGAACAGACTTCACCATCTATCAATCTACAAGAGCAAGCGATTTCGGGAAGCTCCCCTTCAGATCGGAATCCTGGGATGTATGGCTGAACGCCTGAAGACAAAAGTCCTCGAAAAGGAACGCCTGGTGGACATAGTGGCAGGACCTGATAGCTACAAAGATCTACCGAGATTGCTGGCTGTAACTCGAGATGGACAGCAAAGTGCTGTGAATGTTCTCCTGTCCCTGGATGAAACCTACGCAGACATAACGCCCATTCGCCTAAATTCTTCCTCCGTCACGGCTTTTGTCTCCATCATGAGAGGCTGTGATAACATGTGTTCCTACTGCATTGTCCCCTTCACCCGGGGACGCGAGAGATCCCGCCCCATGGCATCCATAGAAGAAGAAGTCAGACACCTTCAGAGTCAAGGAGTTAGAGAAATCACCCTCCTCGGACAAAATGTCAATAGCTATCGAGACATCTCCACAACTCCAGACAAAGAACCAACAACCCTAGCACCAGGCTTCAAAACTGTCTACAAACCCAAAATCGGAGGAGCGAGATTTGGCGAGCTTCTCGAGAGAATTGCCAAAGCAGTACCTGAAGTTCGAATCCGATTCACATCGCCCCATCCCAAAGATTTCCCCGAGGAAGTTCTCAAGATAATCCAAAAACACCCAAACATCTGCAAAAATCTCCATATGCCAGCTCAATCCGGAAGTACAGCAGTCCTCGAGAGGATGCGCCGGGGCTACAGCAGAGAAGCCTACCTTGACCTAATAGAGAGAGTAAGGAACCTCCTGCCCAATGTCGCCCTCTCCAGTGACTTCATTTTGGGATTCTGCGGAGAAACTGAGGAGGAATTTACCGAAACCCTGTCCCTAATTGAAGCTGTCCAGTACAATGTAGCCTACATCTTCCCCTACTCCATGCGAGAAAAAACCACAGCCCATCGTAGATTCAAAGATGACATCCCTGAAGACGTCAAAGCCCAAAGAATGAGGAGGACTATTGAAGTTTTCAGGAGAAATGCCACTGAACTCAATAGCCGAATGATTGGCCAGGAGCAATTAATCCTCATCGAGGGAAACAGCAAACGCTCCCAGGAAGACTTTTATGGAAGGAACGATGGCAATATTAAAGTTATCATCCCCAAAGTCACATTAAACTCCCGGGAAATCCAACCTGGGGACTACATTGCTGTGAAAATTCACTCAGCCTCATCTCAAGTGCTCAAAGGTACTCCACTGAGGCATACAACACTCTCGGATTTCCACGAATCTGTTCATTAAATGTAAATGAATTTATAGAGAGACTACAATAAAATTGTTGAAATAGTAATTTTTGTTGTTTTCAATGCAAGCCAAACGGTGAGAGATAACGACTTAGTGTCTTAAAGGCACTAGGTCAAATTTCAAGGTCAAATGATAAACAGTTTTGGGGAGTATCTTGACAAATCCCACTGAAAATTCTGGGATTCGCAAACCAGACTAATTTTTAAGTGTTCTTAGCATTTGTGGTTTTAAAATATCCTTGGGATTCTCAGAGGCTGTTGAATAGTATTCTGTGAACTCGTAAATACTTTAAAAGTGTACTCGAGATTCTTGAATACTTTTATAATATTTTTGGGATTCGCGGATACGTTTTTAATATTCTTGGGCTTCCTGGGACTCGCAAATACTTTGTAGAATACCCTTGAAATAACTTTGGGATTCGTGAATACTTTTGTTATTCCTGGGATTCGCGTATACTTAGGATTCGCAAATACTTTTTGAGTATTCTGGAAACTCGTAAATACTCTTAAAGTGTCCTTGGGATTCAAAAATACGTTTGTAATATTCCTGGGATTCGCGAATACTTTGAGGCTATTTACACCGCCGCATTAAATTGGGATTGAACTGTTCTAAAACCGGATTTAGGATAATTAAGTCTTAATCTATGGCTGCAATCTAAACGATTTCATTGAGGTCATTTAGACTGTCGTATTACATTCTGACTGAATTGTCCCAAAAACCTATTTTGGGGCAATTCAATCTCAATCCAATGCGGCGGTGTAAATGGCTTCTTTGTAATATTCTTGGGATTTGCAAATACGCTTTTAGTATTCTCGAAACTCGTAAATATTCTTCAAGTGTCTTTGGGATTCAAAAATACATTTGTAATATTCCTGGGATTCGCAAATACATTGTAATATTCTTGGGATTCGTGAATACCCTTGAAATAACCTTGGGATTCGTGAATACTTTTGCAATATTCTTAGGATTTGCAAATACTCTCTTAGTATTCTCGAAACTCGTAGATACTCTTTAACTGTCTTTGGGATTCAAAAATACGTTTGTAATATTCCTGGGATTCGTGAATACTTTGCAATATTCTTAGGATTCGTGAATACCCTTGAAGTAACCTTGGGATTTGTGTACACTTTTAAAGTATTCACGGAATTTGTAAAAATGTTATAAAGTATTCTTGGGATTCCAAGAAATATCTTTGGGATTTGCGAATACTTTTGTAGTATTTTTAGAATTTGCAAATATTTTGAGGTATCGGATCAAATTCTTTAAAAATTTTAGAGTATTCTTGGCATTTGTAAATACATTTAATAAAATATTCTTGGGATTCACAAATACTTTTGAAGTATCTTTCGGATTCATAATCATAAATATTTTTGAAATATCGGATGGAGCTCATAAATATTATTGAAATATTCTTGGGATTCGCGAATACATTTTTAATATTCTTGGACTTCTTGGGACTCGCAAATATTTTAGCAAATGTTCTTGGAATTTGCAAATACTTTTGTAGTATTCCCGAAACTTTTGAAGTGTCATTGAGATTCAAAAATACGTTTATAATATTCCTAGAATTCGCGAATACTTTGTGGTATACTTGGGATTCGTGAATACTTTTGAAGTAACCGTGGAATTCGTGAATGCTTTTAAAGCATCCACAGAATTCTTGATCTTTGGGACTCGTGAGTACTGGTATATAGTATTCTAGGAATTCGTAAATATATTTGAAGTTATTCTTGGGATTCACTTTTGTAGTATTATTGGGATTGGTAAATGCTCTTGAAGAGTCCTTGGGATTTGGAAATACTTTTAAAGTATCGAATGGAAGTATCGAGTGGAATTGATAATTTTGAAATATCCTTGGAATTGCCAAATACTGTGGTGTAGTATTCTTGTGATTCGTAGATACTTTTGAAGTATTCTTGGAATTCGTAAGTACTTTTGAAAGGGTCTTGGGATTCGTGAGTAATGCTGTATAGTATTCTTGGAATTAGTAAATATGTTTAAAGTATTTTTGGGATCCGTGAATACTTTTGAAATATCCTTGTTATTCGCAAATATTTTGAAATATCGGATGAGTCCATAAATATTTTTGAAAAAATCCTTGGGATTCGGGAATAATGATTTTATAGTATTCTTGAGATTCCTGAAAAGTTCTGAAGTAACCCTGGGATTCGTGAATGTTTTTAAAGTATTCACGAAATTTGCGAAATTTACACAACATTCTTGGGATTCGTAAATGCTCTTGAAGTATCTTTGGGATTTTCAAATATTTTTAAAGTATTTTATAGAATATTAATATTTTATAAGTATTCTTGGTATTCGTAAATATTTTAAAAATATTATTGTATTGTGATTCGAGAATACTGTTTTATAGTGTTTTTAGGATTCGTGAATACTTTTAAAATACCTTTGGGATGATTAGTATTCTGGGGATTCATAAGTACTTTTAATTCTTGAGATTGTTGAATGCTCTTGAAGTATCTTTGGGATTCGCAAATCCTTTTAAAGTATCCTTGGTATTTTTAGAAAACTTTTGTATAGCATTCTTGGGATTGATAAATACATTTATAGTAGTATTATTGGGATTCGCAGCTATTTTTATGCATCTTCTAAATTTCCTGAAACACTAAAGAAAATTGTAATGCACCATATAAAGTCAGTATCTCCCTCAAAGGGTTAAAAGTATAATGTTTTAATTTAACGAACCATCTCATAAATCTTTTAATAATTTTGTTTTAGAACATTTCTCATCTGGACTAGAATTAACACCCTTCTCTTCTCAGAAAAAATAGTATATAAAATTTACATGGCTAAGCTTAAGTAAAGATCTTTAATTTATTCAACTCCCACTCTCACTTGCTTCTAAATTCCCGAACTTTTGGCCTCTATCGTGACCAAATTCAATAGATTTTCCCACAATTTTTTTCGCACCGACTCTATGAGAGGCTTCTGATCATTTTCACAGTCTCAGTTTGTTCATATCCAGTCAATCATGAGGTGGGAAATCTTGTTAGTAATCATCTCTCAACTGCCATCAATAATCCCGCAATTGCAGTACAACAGTGAGTTAAATTTTGGGACTTACATTAAAAAAAAGGTCTTTGCTAGAGCAAAACTCTTCTTATTTTAGTTGTTGGATATACAAACAACAATGCCAAGGTGTATCAAGTTGGGACTAAGCAGATCTACGTTGCGAATTGGAGGACCAACTGGCACCAGGCTTATGCAACATGCAGGAGCCTGGGAATGCAAATGGTGACTATCGAGAGCGATGCTGACAATCGCAATCTCTGGGATTTTGTCAATGCCCAGAATTTGGGCGAATGCTGGTTGGGTGGAACTGATCTGGGTAATGAAGGTTCTTGGTCATGGTTTCCGACTGGTCGGCAATTTGTCTACACCCGTTGGGCCCCGGGAAATCCCAACAATCTCGGTGGACAGCATTGCCTACAATTCTGGACACGCTTCCCAACATTCTGGGATGACGATCACTGCTGGCGCGAAAAATTCTTTCTCTGCGAAGCAGTTCAGTGTACATCTCCCGTCCAAGTTCAACTTCCCTCAACTGTTCAGTTACCGTCCAACATACAAGTTCAGCATGGAACTGTTCAGGTTCCTGCCACTATTCAGGTTCAACCGACCTATCAGGTGACATCAAATGTCCATCAAGTGCAACCAGCGGTTCATCTACCCGCAACAGTACATGTTCCAACGGGAGTAAATGGTGCCCTATATGTTTACTAATTTATTGTACCTATCTTATCCCAAAATAAATTATATTCTTATTCATATTAAAAATATTTTTAACCCTGTAACACTTTGAGTCTGAAACGGAATGATTTCATCGAAATCAAGAGCATCTTCTCTATTATTGACCTAATTGTTGTGGCAATAAACCCCCAATAAAAAAACACAATCAAATGATCAAGGTAAGGTAAAATTGCTATTCATATTGCTATTATTATTTAGAAAACTAATCTAAATCTGAAAATTTAAATCAATAAAATTTATCTCTATGATCGATATGGATAAAATCGTCTCGATATGATTTTTTATGGCTCTGGCACACCTTTTAAATCAGGAAAATTTCATGAAGTCGAAATTCAAGTCCCGTTCTTTCTCACACGCTTTGCATATGTCTGTCTCATTCTTTCACACTCTTCTTCTTCTTCTTTTGAACATCATAAGAAATTCAATTAAGCTCAATCGAATTTGAATTGCGAAAGAATACGATAGGCATATGCAAATCTTTTAAGAAAGGGACATAAATTTTGATTCCATTATTTTTACCTATTTAAAAGGAGTACTGCCGGTGCCATAACCTCTGAAATTAAATTCATAATTGTATTTACAAGCATTCTGGATTAAAAAAATAAAACGATTAAGATGTTTGATAATAAGAATATTGGAACATTTGCTCATTCAAATTTGTCACTGGTTTTTCCGATAAAAAATAAATAAAATCAATTATGAATTTAAGAACTTAAAAATTCGTAATTTTTTAGGTTTAAAATTTACTATATAGTAGCAAATAGCTGGAGACTTGCAAAAATATCCTAGATTCCTTCAACCTTCTACTTTGCAAAAATGTACAAACATAAGGAAAAAATTACTTTAGGTAGTCAGGAAAAATTATTTTCTTTATGGGACACCGGTCGGTGTTCCAATCGTCCTTAAAGGGTTAAGGATAGGGCAGTGCAATTTTCTTTTTGATTTAGAACCTATAATTTATGCCTGTTTGTCATGATTTTTTTGACTTTTATGATTTCAAAAATATTTTTTTTTAAGCATTTGAATGTATTTCCCATGGGAACATTAAATAAATTAATTAATAAATAAAAATTAGTAGATAAAACCCATAAAACCAATGATAAACCTAATCCTTGATCGTGATTCTTTCATTGAAAATTCGGATTGGGGGCAAATTCGAAGTCCAGATAATCTTATGGTACTTGAGATTCTTTACAGGCAACCTCTAAATGCGTGCAACTCAAGGTCCATGCAAATTGTCAGAAAATTGTATGAGAAATGTACAAAAATATCTGAAAAACTTTAAAGCCGAATATCTCGGAAACTATGAGAAATAGAGGCCTGAAAATTTACATCCGTGCGTGTAGAGACTCCTTTGAGCTTGAAATATACCAAATTAGCGGTTGAAAAATTCCGCGATCTGCGAAAATCCGCAATAAATTCCGCGATCCGCGAAGATCCACGAAAAAGTCCGCAATCCACGAAAATTCGCGATCAGTGAAGATCCACGAAAAATTCTGTGATCCGCGAAAATCCACAATAAGTTCCACGTTCCGCGATAAGTTTCCCGTTCCACGAAAATCCGTGATAATATCCGCGATCCATGAATATCCACGAGAAATTCAGCGATTCGCGAAAATCCGCCATAAATTCCACGATCCACGAAGATCCATGAAAAATTCCGCGGTCCGAGAAAATTCGCGATCCGCAAAGATCCACAAAAATTCCGCGATCCACGAAAATCCACGTTAAGTTCCACGTTCTGCGATAAGTTTCGCATTTCACGAAAATCCGTGATAAAATCCGCGATCCATGAATATCCAAGAAAAATTCCGCGATTCGCGAAAATCCGCGATAAGTTCCACGATCCACGAAGATCCATGAAAAATTCCGCGGTCCGAGAAAATTCGCGATCCGCAAAGATCCACAAAAATTCCGCGATCCACGAAAATCCACGTTAAGTTCCACGTTCTGCGATAAGTTTCGCGTTTCACGAAAATCCGTGATAAAATCCGCGATCCATGAATATCCAAGAAAAATTCCGCGATTCGCGAAAATCCGCAATAAATTCCACGATCCACGAAGATCCATGAAAAATTCCACGGTCCATGAAAATTCGCGATCTGCGAAGATCCACGAAAAATTCCGCGATCCACGAAAAATTCCACGGTCCGCGAAAATTTGCGATTCGCGAAAATCTGCGTCAAAATGTTAATTAAAACCAGAGATATAGGTCGGTCAATTTTCCAACTTTGACCCATTATATCTCGGGTCAGGGATTCTCGAGCAACTTAAGTATTTTTTTGTTTGATAGGTATGTATAATATGCGGCTACAACATACTAAAATTTGTACAAATTTTGGGCCTGATCGGAGGACATGATATTTTGATAGGGTTACAGTAGGTGAGATTGTTAATAATTTCACCTAATACTGAAAATTGTGAAAAGGGTGGCGACAAGGGTGGCGATTAGGGATTAATTTGACATCAATTTGAAGCTGCATATTTTCTTATAACCTTGACCAAAAACCGCATGTCGATATTTCTTACCGTTCTCTCTCTTAAAAATATTTTATTGGATGGATAATCGGATCGATGCCGACAAGTGGATTCTTAGTAGATATTTTATTTACGATATGAAATATTATCTAAATGAGTGTCAAGCAAACTTTGAGACCGATCACCCGAGGTCGGGTTTCATCTAGTTCGAGTTCCCGGTTAAGGATTTATCGAGAAAATCTAAGAGTTTGCAGTGGTTTATTCGGATTCCGAAGCTATCTCTAGGATCTTCCGATTCTTCATAAGTTTCCCGGGTTCATAGGTATTTTTTGTAGGCTCCTTAACCTGAATCACGGGAATGACGTTTCATATGTTTCCCATATGTTTCTAGCGTGCCGAAAAAACTTTTGAGTTTGTTAGCTGTTTTCTGTCGTTGTAGAATAAATTAGTAAAAACTACAAATACAAAATAAAAGCTAACTTAATAGTGAATAAGCAACCGAAAACCCTAAATTGGCAGCCTACGTAGTTTTGGAGATATTTCGTGAAATGTGTACGAAAACAGGAGAACATTTACACTGAAACTGGTTGCATTTTTCAGACCTAATGTCACCTCCCTGACCTGAATAGTTCGTGTTCTTCGCATTAAGTTTAGTGGTCTTCAAATTAGAGGATAAGTCCAATTCCAAAGGGTCTTATAATCCTAAATAACAATCAATTTTATTGCTTTTTCAGAATCTAATGTGTATATAGTTTGTCCTTAATAAACCAATTTTAAGTTAAATCCATTCAAAAAATCTTGATTGATAAGGAATTAGACCAGTTAAGCCATATGGCTAAACCTTAGGTCAGAAGGCAGTATAACGGCGTTATCACATTTGCACATTAAAATTTTAATGTGATTCACATTAATTGTCGCTTGTGAGCATCCAAATATGTTATTTGTGTCTTTGAGTCACTTAATATTTGGGGTTTGTCTATTTATTGATAAAGAGGTGGACTTGGTCTGAAAAAATAAGTTTAAATTTACGTAAAGCATAAATATTTTTCACATTAAAAAATTAAAGAGAAAATCGCATTAATTTTTCGCATTAATGCTATAAATCAATTTATATCAAATTTTGCGGGCCAAGTCTACCTTTTTATCAACAAATAGATGAAATTTTGAATATAAAATGATTCAAACACACAAATTACACATTTGGCCTCTCACCAGCGACAAATAATGTGAATCATATTAAAATTTTAATGTGCAAGTGTGATAACACAGTAAGAGACTTAGATCTGAAACCTGCATTACATACTTTACACAACACCGTTAAATAATTATGAAAAGTTGGGTGTTCGTTAGTCATTCAAAACCTTACTACACAGGCGTATTGTGTAATTTTACCACGCTATTGCGCATTCTAGCAGTGCAATTTGCAAACAAGTTGTCAGGAAAGTGTCATAAAATTTACCAAATATACCCAGAAAAGTAAAAAGATGCAGAGACAGAGGCGCAAAAGATGCCTGGACAAGCCAATGAAACGATGGACATTGCAAGAAGAAGGTAGAATCCTTGACTTTATCATGGCCAATCAACCAATGGAGGTGAATCTGGGTAAATATTCTGGCCTTTTGAATGCGCTTGGTAACTTTTGCTCCATCAGGTACCCACTGCAAGGGTTTACTACACCACACTGATCAACAATTGGAACTGGACAGTGGAACCCAATTTAATTCGCCACAAAGTTAAGAATATGAAAAAAGTTTACTACAAAATGCTCGCTTGGCGCCAACAAGCAATTGAGACGGGGGATTATGATGATGACATGATAAGGGGTTGGACAAATATTGATCTAAATGACGACTTTATGATTCATAGGATTTATTTCTTTTTTAATTTTTAGAATTTTTAAAAAGACGTTGCCCACATTTCAATAAATTGCAGCAATTATTTTCGGAGGATATTAAGGCTAAGCAAGCAATTGCATCCACAAGATCTTATCAAATGGAAGAGGACCTATCACTGGATCACCTAGATAATATGGATTCTGCGGAGGAAGATGCAGTGATGGATGGTTTGAAAATTGAAATTGAAGAACCAGATTCACCTCCATCAGAAGAAATGCCACAGTTCTATCGTTCTGGAGAGTCGACAGATCCTTTAAGGAATCAGGATTCCCCTGAAACGACTGAGCTCAAGAAGGAGCACTATTCCCTGCAGTGGATGAAGCTGGAGATTGAAAAGGAGAGGCTGACGATTGTCAGGGAAAAAATTGCTCTGCAGAGGGAACAGAATCAAGAAGAGGCTAGGTACAAGATCCTGCAGCTTGAGCAGCAAGAACGGATGAAGAAACTACAAATTGAGAAGGATGCTGAAGTGAAGATGTTTGAACTGAAACTCAAGTACAAAGCTGAACCTAAACCGGAAATGTAGAGTAGAGACAGAAGAATTGCAGGGATGGACCTTCCCTAGACCATCGATGAACTTTGGAGAGAAATTAGGGGGAGACAAGGGGTTTTCTGTCTAAATGCCCTCCCAAGTTCTTTGAGTAGAGAAAGATGGTCAGAATTGGGAGTATAAAACAGCCTGGGAAACTCAGGAAATTTAACAACCAATCAGAATATTTCCCGCGCAAATTTTTGTAATTAACTGACAATGAAATGTGTATAATTTTGAAGTTACATAAATTAGTAAATAATTAAATAAAATCAGAGTTTTATTGAATTTTGAGTTATGTAAATTTAAAAATTATATCATTTTTTCGTAACCCACGTAATTCAATTTTCGTATTTTTTTCGTTCCTTCAGTTCCCCGTGGGTTCCTAGAAAAATGTCTGAATTCCCAGGGATCCCTATTGAAAAATACATAAGTTCCTCGGGTTCCCTGAAAGTGTATAGCTTCCCAGGGAGCTCTGAAAAAAGATATGGGATCTCCGGGTTCCCTGAACAAATATATGGGATGCCCAGGTTCCCTGAAAAATAATAGGTTCACCGGATTCCCTGAAGAAATATATGGGTTCCCCGTGCTCCCTAAAAAAAATACATGGGTTCCACGGGTTCCCTGAAGAAATAAAGGCTTCCCCGGATTTCCTGAAAACCCATATAGCTTCTCTGAAAGTATATGGGTTCCCAGGGATCTCTGAAAAAAGATATGGGATCCCCGGATTCCCTGAAAAATAATGGGTTCACCGGATTCCGTGAAGAAATATATGGGTTCCCCGGGTACCCTGAAAACCCATATAGCTTCCCTGAAAGTGTATGGGTTCCCAGGGATCTCTGAAAAAAGATATGGGACCCCCGGGTTCCCTGAAAAAATATATGGGATCCCCGGGTTCCCTGAAAAATAATGAGTTCACCGGATTCCCTGAAGAAATAAAGGCTTCCCCGGATTTTCTGAAAAACCATATAGCTTCCCTGAAAGTGTATGGGTTCCCAGGGATCTCTGAAAATAGATATGGGATCCCCGGGTTCCCTGAAAAAATATATGGGTCCCTCGGGGTTCCTGAAAAAACACCGGGTTGCCTGAAAAAATACATGGGTTTCTCGGGGTCTCTGAAAAAATACATGGGTCTCCTGGGTTCCCTGAAAAAATACATCGGATTCCCGAGTTCCCTGAAAAATATGAGTTCCCCGGGTTCCCTGAAAAAGTAAAGGCTTCCCCGGATTTCCTGAAAAACCATATAGCTTCCATGAAAGTGTATGGGTTCCCAGGGATCTCTGAAAAAGGATATGGGACCCCCGGGTTCCCTGAAAAAATACATGGGTTCCCCTGGTTCCCTGAAGAAATAAAGGCTTCCCCGGATTTCCTGAAAGACCACATAGCTTCCCTGAAAGTATATGGGTTCCCAGGGATCTCTGAAAAAAGATATGCGATCCCCGGGTTCCCTGAAAAAATATATGGGATCCCCGGATTCCCTGAAAAATAATGGGTTCACCGGATTTCCTGAAGAAATATATGGGTTCCCCGGGTACCCTGAAAACCCATATAGCTTCCCTGAAAGTGTATGGGTTCCCAGGGATCTCTGAAAAAGGATATGGGACCCCCGGGTTCCCTGAAAAAATACATGGGTTCCCCTGGTTCCCTGAAGAAATAAAGGCTTCCCCGGATTTCCTGAAAGACCACATAGCTTCCCTGAAAGTATATGGGTTCCCAGGGATCTCTGAAAAAAGATATGCGATCCCCGGGTTCCCTGAAAAAATATATGGGATCCCCGGGTTCCCTGAAAAATAATGGGTTCACCGGATTCCCTGAAGAAAAAGGCTTCCCCGGATTTTCTGAAAAACCATATAGCTTCCCTGAAAGTGTATGGGTTCCCAGGGATCTCTGAAAAAAGATATGGGATCCCCGGGTTCCCTGAAAAAATATATGGGTCCCTCGGGGTTCCTGAAAAAACACCGGGTTGCCTGAAAAAATACATGGGTTTCTCGGGGTCTCTGAAAAAATACATGGGTCTCCTGGGTTCCCTGAAAAAATACATCGGATTCCCGAGTTCCCTGAAAAATATGAGTTCCCCGGGTTCCCTGAAAAAGTAAAGGCTTCCCCGGATTTCCTGAAAAACCATATAGCTTCCATGAAAGTGTATGGGTTCCCAGGGATCTCTGAAAAAAGATATGGGATTCCCGGGTTCCCTGAAAAAATATATGGGTCCCTCGGGGTTCCTGAAAAAAAAAATACATGGGTTTTTTGGGGTCCCCGAAATAAAACATGTGTCTCTCGGGTTCCCTGAAAATATACATGGGTTCCCCGAAATCCCTGACAAAAATATATGGGTTCCCGGATTTGCTGAAAAACCATATGGGTTCCCCATGAGTTCCCTGAGAAATGTTTGAGTTCCCAGGGTTACTTGAAAAACACATGGGTTCCCCGGATACCCTGAAAAGTGTACGGTTTCCCAGGGATCTCTGAAAAAATACATGGGTTTCCCGGGGTCCCCTGGATTGCCCGGAAAGTTATATGGGTTCCCAAGGATCCCTGAAAAATATAAAGGTTCCCCAGGTTCCACATGGGCTCCCTGATAAAATGTATGGTTTCCCCGAGGGTCCCCTGGCCTGATTGGCTCGAGTTTCCTAAAATGAGTATCCCCTTGTAATTCACATACACATTAACACAGATTGAGTAATTTAATTCCAACACAGTTACAAACTTTCTAGCAGTTTTTGTGTGGAGAGTGTCAAGAGTTTTGTCAATTTACACAAAAAAGTAGGAAAATTTTCACTAAATTGCACAGCAACTAAACTTTCTCCCAACCCCGGAAGTTGACTGGAAAAAAGATGGAGAAGCAGAGAAGAAGAAGATATCTGGACAAACCCATGAAGAAATGGACATGTGAGGAAGAAAATAAAATTCTGGACTACCTAATTGATCATCAACCCATTGAAGTGAGTTAAATATTTTTTTAATTCGTGGCGTGAGTTCCTGAATACCCTGATCCATGCTTAAAATATTTTACAGACCCCAACTGGCAGGGTCTATTATGAGAAATTGGTGGATGCTCTCAATTGGAGTACTGAGCCCAATTTAGTTCGATTTAAGGTCAATAATATGCAGAGGAGTTACTACAAGACGCTGGAATGGAGACAAGCGACCATTGAAAGTGGAGATTATGATGATGAAATGATTAAAGGTATGAAGACCTTTGTAGGTTCCCTGTGTCTCTCTTTTGTAGGCCCCTTGGGTACTTCTGACATAGGGATTTTTTCTCCTATTTTTAAATGGAACTGAGTCATTCAATTGGTTTGTGAAGCTAAATTATACCATGGCAAGGTGTAGTCCTATACGGTCCAGTGAGGGGATCAGTAAGGTATCTGGACGAACTATGCGCTGGAAGTCCTCTATGAGAAGCCAGACATTATGATCGCCATCAGAGCTATCAAATAGTGAGCCTAGGGATAAGGATCAGACCGATCTCCCTTGTAGAGGTATTGAATTCTTTGGCTGGAATATTGCAGCCACCTAAAGTCCAGTTCCAGTGAGCTTAGAAGCAAGGATGAGAGCTGTCCCTAAACAGCTCGAGGTCCCCCAAACGAACATTGCAACCACCTAACGCCCAGTTCTATTTAAAAACAGGAGAAAAATCCCTATTTCAGAGGTGTTCCAGTTCAATCACAATCCTCAAACCTCACCAAACTCTCCAAATAATGACTTTCTTCCGGAAATCCTCACAGAATACATCAAGAGACGCTGTCCTCACTTCAAGAAACTGGGAATCCTCTACGCGACAAATCAAAAAGCCCAGAAAGCCCTACTAAATGCATCAAATAAACATGAAGGACCACAACCACCTCAACCCTCCACAGATCCCATGGAAGATATGGACAGCCCTGAAGCTTCCACAGATATGCTGGAAGTTTTCAAAGTTGAATATCAAGAGCCAGATTTGAATTGGGTGTCACAGTCCTCAAGCCCAGATAATACCCGTGTCCAAGACCCATCAATTGTAGAATCAACGGATCCCCTGAAGGACCTAGACAATGCTCTCTATGCCAAAGGAACCTCCAAAGAGGCAATGGAGCTCAAGAAGGAGCAGATATCTGTGCAGTGGATGAAGCTAGAGATTGAGAAAGAGAAGCTATCTATCGTCAAGGAGAAGATCGCCCTGCAGCGATATCAAGCCCAGGAAGAGGCCAAATACAAAGTCCTGCAGCTTGAGCAGCAGGAACGGATAAAAAAGCACCAAATTGATAAGGATACAGAGGTGAAGAAATATGAGCTGTCGCTGAAGTACAAATCGGAACTCAAGACTGAAATGTAAAAGAATATTACTCACGAGTCTTCAATAAAAACTTCCGGGAGATTGAGAAAAGGCACGAAGGACAGAAAATTGCTTGTTTTAATCAAACTTTTCTCCGGACCACTGAAATTTATTAGCGGCATTTGACAGCCAATCAGAAGCTTTCGCGCCAATATTCCGCAGACTTGAGCGACCTCTGTCAGAAAAATCTGGAGGTATTTTAAATCATAACGGACACAAACATGGCGTCTTGAAAATAAGCTTCAGCTTCCGGGAAATCTTTTAAAACATGCTACAACCATTAAAAATACACAATAGTACAAAATTTCTTTATTAAATCTGCTTTACAAGCTTTGAGAGAAATTGTGCATATTAACAAGTCGCAGAGACAAATGTACAGGATGATTAATGGGGGGTGAGGATATTAAATTAGTGCAGATGAAAACTCCCTTCAGACCAAACTGGAAGCCCCAACATTGTAAACACGCGTTCGATTGGCCGTGCCCCCAAGATCGCTGTCCGTCTGCCCCGAGAGACTCGGACTGGGCCCATGGGAGCTCCCACAGATCTTGGTACTGTAGCCAGAATCATTGTTCATATCCCGCTCCAGCTGTGCCTGTTCCATCATCTGCTGCTCCATTTCCATTTCCACGAGATTGGCATACCCAAATTTCCTCGCTGACAGCAGTTTCTCTCTCTGCGGCATCACACGAACAGGATTATCGTACTCCGGCTGAACCAGGAAGTCATTCACATGATACGGCAGTGGATTGCGATTGCGTGAATCAGAGAAACTCGTGATCATCTCATCTCCCGGAGCTCCATAGCGATTTTTGTGGGGTAATTCATGAAAATAGGCATCCTTGGGAATCAAGGCTGTTCGATCGAAATGTGCCTGACCATTAGCTGCCCAGGTGGTCTGTCCATTCGGCAGACAACCATTAGCCTGGCCAGATTGACTCAGACCCGACCGATAGTTGGCTACCTGAGGCTGTGCTCGATGATAGGTAAGTGGCAGGAGAGATTCCTCTATGTGCTGATCGAACACCATGCCATTCATCTGGTGCGTTGGATAGAAATTCTGAGACCCATCGGGTTCCATTTCTTCATCCTGATGCTCAGGATCATCCGGACCGTCCTCATCACTGCTCTCAGACTCTTCCTTCACGTGCTGCAAAATTCATGCATAAATTTGAAGGTACTTCACTTTTACGCCTACAGCGCCCCTAGCGTCATTCTAGTGAAGCTGAGACATACCAAAGAGTTTCCCATCACTACAAAGCGCCTTTAACTCAAAGCAAATAGAAGCAAGTAGAAGCAGAGATAGGCCAAAAGCAAAAGTGTGAGCTTACTCCAATTTAGTGCAAACCTTAGGACCTAGGAAAGTCCCAAAACCAAGTCATAACCTCTTAAATTTTACACCCAGCTTCATGCCAAATGAAGCGATCACAGAATCACAAATAAAGACAAAATTAGTTAATTTCTATGACCTGAAAATTAGTTAAAATTAGTTTAGTTAAGTTAATTCTTTCGTCTCCTTTGGAACTCTGGGTACCCATGGAAAAAATAATTTTTTTGGACTATTTAGAATCGATAAAAATCCGATTCTTGTGGATGATTACAAACTATAAGGATGTCCAAATCTAGGATATTTTTTGCAGGATCCCAATTAACTCCTGAGCTATGATATTCTTGGTCAAAAATCGTGAATTTTCGATTTTCTGCTTCCTTGCAGATATTGTGACTTTTTTGATATTTCTAGACCCGAATAAGGAAAAACCTCTCGGGGCCAATAAGTATGATACCTAACAATAACAGATTACATAAATTCGAAAAACTATTTTTTCTTAAATTTTCAAAAAACTTGTTCAAACTTTATGGGTACTCTCATCCGCAAAAGTCTAGACGTCAAATGTAAGGTTATCCCGCCAATGCCCGCCATTTGCTTTTTGACACCAACCTTGTAAGAAAATTCCAAGCGGGAGCGACATTTTTGCCAATATAGGCGATAATTTTGACATTTGGCAGCGAAGGAGATTGCTTTCGGGGAAGTTTTTCCTATTCTTCAGGATTTTGGTGAATTCTGATTGTCCAGGAAGTGTTTTTTTGGCTCTTGAGAAAGCTTAATGTGTCTGCAATAACATCGTGTTGAGAGAAATGTGTGTTAAAGTGTTATTGTGTGAAATATTTTGAGGAATCTGTTTACAAGCTGGAGCTGGGTATCCTTTCAGCACTTCCTGGACATCCCACAAGATACTGGTCAATAATTCACCTTGTTTTAGTTATCAACATCGTACAAGAGTCCTTTGACACGCACAAATAGTTTACAAAATCGATAATATTGGCTTTGGGAAAATTGAAGTGTGTCTCCTTTTCGTTCTTTTGGAAACGAGAGTACCCATCAGTTTTCCAATTTCCCAGAGAAGGAAAAAATTCTTTCTCTGTAAAAGGATCATATTTGACCACTAAGAGTTACAATAAAGTGAGTTTTACTGAAATGCGTTCGCTGGATATGTTGTGGTCCGGAAAGAGTTAAATGAGTTAAAATTAGTTTGTCATTTTCGAAAATTTGAATTTTCGGACAAAATCGTAAGCATTTTGGCTTTCTTCGGGAACTAAAAACACTTCGAGTGAATCCAAACTTATTCGAATCGGCCGAGTTTTATTTTAATAAAAAAAAAACAGAAAAGAACCCTCGTAATTCGCAATAAAAATTATAAAAATCGAAAATTTTCAATATTCTTCGATATAAGTTTGATGCTCAGCGTATGATTCTCAGTGACAAAACAAAAATAATGATATTTCATCCGGGTAACAGGAAAGTTGATTGAATTCGAATTGACCAAAAAATCTATTGAAATTAATCGATTTTTGCAAAAAAGTCGATTGGAGCCAGGGTTACTACCCTTTTTGGTTAATTACATGGAGTGGGTGTTCTCCTTTTGCAAATTATTTTTTTCAGAGTATAAGGAATTTACTTAGATATTGCTATATGATTCGCAAAATGGGCACTAATGAAATATTGTTATCGTACTATTATGCAATGATTGAATCTAGATTGAGATATGGCTGGTCCTGCTGGGGTTGCTGCTGTTCTAGTACTTTAAATCCACTGATAGTCCTTCAAAAAAAGATTATTCGCATTATCTCCGGGTCCAGTAGAATCGAACACACTCCCCCGCTTTTTCGGAGATGGAGTGTTCTGACTTTGCATGCTTTGCTTGTTGTTGCTCTGTTTAGAATGTTCATTAAAGGGAATAATGGTAACGGGAGTGTTTATGCTCCTGATGGGTACTCGCGCAATTCTGATATTATCCCTGTCCCTTGGCCTAAATTTGAGTGGTATAAAAGATCATTTAAGTATAAATGCCCAATAGTTATTAATAACTTAGTTCGCGTGGGAGTACCGCTTTTTGGTGCGGCGGTTGTGGGACATCTCTCTGCCTGTTCTAGGACGGATCAAATCGGGCTCTTGTTTTCACGGTATGACGCTCGTAATTTATAATTTTGTGCTGTGTGTATTACAATTTCAAATTTTCAAATTTTCGCTTTTTCCTTGAATAATCATTTTTTACTTTTTGTCTTATCTTTTTTCTTTTATTCGTTAATTACTTAATTTTAGCTATTTAGTTAAGAAAATAAGGGATTGACTGGCTCTGATTTGTGTGGGGTGTTGTCGCCGCTCACTGTGGATTTGCGGGCCTCTTTAAATTTCGCTCCGCATCCCTATATGCTTTTGCGTTGTGCTTTGCAAATGTTTTATGTTTTGGTAAATTATGTGAGTCAAAATATTTGTAACGACTTTGTAAACTAAAGAATGCTTTTACAGCCAATGATGAAGCATTTCCGCCGTTTGGCTTCGGAGGCTGGTCACCAACGCTAAGACGGCGGCGAACGCATAGTATGGGGGGTATGCGAAGTTGAATAAAACTATTATTATTATTATTGTAAGATTAATAATGGAAACCCAGGGGCAAAATGTGACAAAAGGGAAATTATATAAAATTCGATATCTTCAAAGATAGAAGAGATCGGGACTTCAAATTTTTATCATAGCCTTCATAAATCTTCATATAGAATCCAAAGTCACCAGGATTGGAGGAGGTTAGTGCGAGAAGCGTGGTCCCTTAAAGGAACGTTGCAGTCACCTAGGTAAGTAACTAAGTTAAAAGCCATAGGGTAAATTAAGCTAATTCAAAACCTGCTCCAAATGGAAATTTTTCGCTGCTACAAATGGAAACGTCATTGTCTCCATCATAAATACAGTACTAAAATATTATATTTATATATTTTCTATAACTCAGTTTCATTATTTAGTTAATTTTGCTCAAAATAAAGCGAAAATCCATTCATATTCACAAATTTTAATTTCTTAATTTCTTAGAAAAATTAAAAGTGTACCTTTTCACCATTGAATTTTTCATCGATCGACCATGTTTTCCAATGAAAAACACAATAGGGTGACTGTTGTTTATTCATTTTGCTTAACATTTATGTCATATTTCTGGCTAATTTTTGTTAAATTAAGTGCTAATCTTTATTGTTAACGGTACGTGAAGTTTTCAAATGAAAAATAATTAATTCGTGAACAAAAAGGGTTTTTCTGAAGTATCTGCAAATGCTTCAATAGGAAACTCCGGAAATATTTTTTTGGAGAGATTTTCTTATTATTTTACGTGCGAAAGGAAAAAAAGACCAGGAATAAGAGCAAATCCTGCACTAAGGAGCAACTCAACAAGGTTTTGGAAGCCTTTCGTCGCGGCTTCACTTACAATGTTTGTCTCCAATTAGAAACTTTCCCTTGTCTCCATTTGGATTAATATGTTTCCAATTGAAGAATTTTACGCTCGCGTATTTTTCTTGTATTTAAGAAGTTTTCAAATTATATTTAAAGAATTTTCACTAAAGAGTAACATTCTAGAAGAGTCAAGGAGCAAATTTATGTAATTCTCTTCAGAAAAAAATATGAACCTAATGTGTTGAATCTTCTGTAAAAGCTAAAGCGTTTGGAAATGGTTTTGAATTAGGACATTTACCCTATGGTAAAATTCCCCCGGTGGTTTATTTCTGGGATAAAATCTCCCTACCGTGTGCTATAATCCTCTCAAGTGTGTCTCTGATAGAATCTAGTTTATCGAACTATAAAAAAGTGTCTCATTGAAGCAGACAAGATAATTAATTATTGCGACGAAAAAAAATGAGAAGGGAGATTTTGATTCAAGATATTCTCCTTTTAAATGGACCTTGAGTGAGTCCGAGGAATTTTTATTTCTTCTTTGATCATAAGTAATTAATACTGCAATAATTTTACTATAAATAAGTTACAATGACATTAAAGCATGCTGCGACTGAATTATAGACAAAAAAAGCCCACATAAAATGAGGAGTGAAGTAATAAAATTGAATCTAAAATGTCCCATGCACATGCACCTTACAAAAAAAACTGGTTGTAAAATCTAGAAGGCAAGAAAATTGAGAAAATTAGTCTGACCTGAGCCTTGGTTCTTGTCATCTTCCCCTGGATTTTCGCCACTAGCTCGTGAACTTTGCTCCTGGGCTGAGTCTTTAGCGTCTTAATTTCACTGTTCTTGATCTCATACTTCGTCGGCAGGGTGTTTTCCACCTGGCCAACAGCTTCATTGGGATCTGTTGGATCTGGTTCATGCCGATTGTGATCATGGGCACTTTTTCTCAACACCTGACTCCTCCAGTGAGATCCATTGAGAATGCGACTTTTTAGCTCATGCAGTTCCCTCATATTGGTCAATTCTGACACCATTTCATCGGCTTTCTCCTCTGCCACAGATCCTGATACTTCAACGCTCTGGGCCAGGGAATCCTGGGGACTACTGGAGACATTCTTTTCGGATTTGATGGTATTGCTGGAGGAGGTATTGTGATCCTCAAAGCAACTATTTTGGTAGAAGCCATTGACCATTGGCGGTGTTTGGGAAGTTCCCTCGTTAATGGACATTTCCGGAGCTCCCTGCCGGACACGTTGGTTGAAATCAGGTACATAGACACTGCTCCCTGAGTCACTCATACGACTCCTCGATCTTCCCGTTGTGTCTTTCTCCTTCACGTGCTGCACCTCTTTGGCAATCTCCGGCGACACTGGAGCCACAGTTACTTCCTCTTCTTCCTCATCCTTGCCGACAATTTGATTCATCAGGGACGCCGTGATCTTCTCCATTTCCTCCGCAATGTACTGCGAGTCATCCAGATCCGCCGTTCCCATTCGCGTCCGGGCTTTTTTCCGGGAATGCGGAAAGAGTTTCATGAGTTCCTTGTTTCTCCTCCTCGTAGCCCGTTCCATCTCAATGATTTCATGTGTCTTGGTCAGGAGTTCTTCCAATCTCTCAGACACATTCAACACTTCCCCATCGAGTTTCCCTCCGTCGCTGGCGTTCCTGTTCGTTGAACTCCGTTCACTTGATCGCCTTGAAGTCCGGGAAGCTTCTTTCGTTGCAACACTGCTCGCCACATCGCTTCTGTGCACTTCCACCTCGTGAGTGTCCAGGAGATCAACACTTCGACTCAGGGCACTCGTTGATGACTTCAGGCGCCCCTCAACTGCATCATCCAGAAGCTCAAGACTCCTGCACCTCGTCAGAGTGTTGTTAGCTTCATCTTTCCGGGACTTACTCGTGTGATGCTTTTCATTTGTCGTTGCCCTTCCCAAGCCTCCCCTCTTCAGCCACTGTTCCAGATGCAGACGCCTCCCTTCGCACCGAATCCTGTCAGCAATCATAGATCTTGTCAACTCACCAATTTGATCCTCCGTCCTCAACGCCAAGGCCGTCACTTTGCTGTCCAACTTCTCCGTGGCCCTATCCACATACTTCCGGATACTCTTGCGATTCTTCGTGATCTTCTCCTCGATGTGCCTGAAAAAGGGACCACAGTAGCACGTATTTCCCACCCCAATTGGTCCCTTTCGAATATTCCCCGCCAGATCCAGGTAGTACTGTTCCCCCTTGGCCAATGGTTCCTTTGGCAACGTCTCCAGCTTCGGTGATGGAAAGGACCTGGGATCCGGGAAGTAGTGGCATCCGTATGGTGACCAATGCTTAGGATCAGGTTGCTGTGCATCCACCTTGTCAATCCCCTTTTTCCCCTTATCCCGACTCTTTTCCCTCTTCCGGTCCTTCTTGGAGCTACTGGAACTGCGATCTCTGTCCGACTTTTTAGCTTCTTTGGGTGGAGCATTGAGAATTTCGAGGATCTCCGTCAAACCTTTCCGGATAACAATGTCACGGGGTGTCTCATTCTGTCCATTCTTCTGATCCTGCTTGCATCCAGCCTCAATGAGGATCCTCGTGAGCTTTCGACGTCCCATCGCACAGGAAATATGCAAAGCTGTATCACCATTGAGATTCACCCGCTGAAGGTCACACTTGGCCGACAGGAGGATCCTCGTGGCCCCTGCATGGCCATATCGACAGGCTGTGTGCAGTGGTGTATCACCGTACTGCGAAAAAAAAACCATAGAGCCAAGTTATGAAAAGCATAAGTAAGTCCTTAATAAGTACTTAATAAGTCCTTAAATGAGGCATTTTTTGGACGAATACGAATACTTAAATCTGAAAAACATAACCTCAAAATCATCATCACCCATCATCCACCACTTCAGGAAGATGTTCGTAGTCGATCTCAAAGCGCTCCCAGGGCAAGATTCTGAATTTGATTCAGCCACCTTGTTCTAGGTCTACCCCGACATCAACGCTTCCTTACAATGGCTTCCATAGCTTTTCTAGGGAATTTTATACCCTCAAAATGTTATTAACCCATTCCTTACCATGGTATTATACATCATACACAAATTAAGTGATTTTAGATGATTTATTTCTGGGCAACTGATACTCGAATTGCTGTCGGGAATGGATTTTTAGTAACTTTAGTTCTTCAATTACCTGAGGAAGTTAGTCCAATAGAGATAAAAATACATTTTATTATTGTTTTCTTGCTTCGCGGAAGGTCATACAAAATTTTTGCTCAATATGGCGGACGGAAAATTCAACATCCCGTCGAATTTGTTAAAATTGGCCTTCATCCTCTTTCCTGATTTGAATTCTGGTTGCAAATTTGTTTTCTTGGATAGTTACTCTATCTAAATCAACATAGTTTGTAATGAATTAATGCACAGAATTTAAATTCAGTGACTGTTAAGACGCGTGTTTGACAAGGGTTCCCCGCGCCCTCATAATAGGTAAAATTTTTTTCTTTTCAAAAAATTCACCTATTAATCTGTAGGAAACTAATCTCAAAATATGAACATTCTATCTCAAGTATTTCTGGTACATTGACTGAATGGTTTCAAAAAAAAGATTTAAAGATTTTAGGGCAACTACTTAATAAGTGCTTAGTCGAAAGTCCTTAACTAAGTATTTTGTAAAAAGTGTCTTTCTTGTCCTTAGGAGAAACTAATCAGCTAAGGACTTTTACAAAGGCTGATATTAAGTACTGTTGCTGAACAACATATGAACAGCATACGAAAACACTACGCGCGTCCAGCCGGGTTATATTTTTGTAAAGAATTTTTGTAAAATCTTCAACTCTCTCTCTCTTCGCTCAGATCTCATGAAAGTCAAACACATTGAATATTGTCCCGTGAAATATCAAAAAATATCTTTATCATCGTTTCTTAAAAACTGTTGGATTTCATATTAAAGAGTTATTAAAAGTTTGCTGGTGGTACTCATTCACAATTTCCTGCGCAAGTTCCTGTGGATTGGCAACACGGAGGATTCTCGAAAACTTTCCCTCCGAGCCCCATGCTCTAACCACACTTATTCTCACCACAGGTACATTTATCAGTCTCAGGGGTCAAATATCACAGATCTTACTCACAATAGATTGCATCCCATCACAGGTAATTCATCCCCAAGTACTTTGTATTAAGGCTGAGTACAGGGGATCCCGGGATTATGCAATTCGGGAAGATGCATTGTGAAATACTAGAAATACTCCTAAACTTGATTTAGAATTCAAGGAGTAAGATATATTGTTATACGTACAAGCGAACATTGTTATTCTGAACATGCCCAAAGCGGCAGCATCTTCTCGGCTTCAGAACTTTCAATTATAAGTCGTCGGTTGCGTCTACCTCTGTCGTATCTGCATTTATTTTGTGTCAGCATTTCAGGCAAGAAGGGACGTCTGTATTGTAGATTGCACCGAATGCAGATACAAAACAAATGCAGATACGACAGAGGTAGACGCAACCGACAAAGTATTAACATTTTAATTATTTTTAGACATTTTTTATAAAACCCTTTTCGGAAATTTTTATTATTCGAACTAACTTTTAAAGTATCGAAACTAAAGAATTTATATCAGTTAAAATTGACAATTGGAATGTAAAAACTTTAAAAAATAAAATAATAATTGCCAAAAAGAAAAGGATCTTTTTAATGAGCAGCCTTAAAAGGATTTTTTTATCGAACAAATAAATTATTACAAATGAAAAGTAAAAGATATAAAATATAAGCACATACACTGAGAGAAATCCGAAAAAGTTAATATACCATTCCGGAAATGTTAATTTTACCCTGCAGTATTCATCCAAAATCGGTGTAAATTTTACCCTTTTTAGGTGTATTAGGTGTTAAAGGTACCCTTTTTCATCTTAATTTTACCCTTAAAAAGGTGTAAAATTAACATTACAAAATGCTGATATATTTTTACACCTAAAAAGTATTAAAATTATAGTAAAGAGAGGTAATCCGGATACTTTTCATTGAGTGCGACTTTAATGCTTGTTTTTGGACTGATGAAATATTTTTTTCGCCATTCCAAATCAATAGAATTATTCTTTGTTTAATTTAGAATCATAATAGAAATAGAATTTTAGCAATAATATTGATGAAAATTAATAAAATTACGATAATATTAATATATGCGCAAGAATGTTACTGCGATGCTTTTTTGTAACTCCGTTGAATTCGATGAAACTCGGATGCTCATTTTAAGGAAAAGTTTAATGCATAAAAATGAGAAGATATTATTTCAAAAACATTTTTTAGAGTTTTATTCCATCAATTCATTTCATTAATTTATTATTTAATTATATATATTTTTATTTATTTTAAGATTGCACTCAATTCTTTGATTTTTCCTCGGTTTTCTTGGCTGACTTCCTTCCACGTTTTTTCTTTTCAGCTTCAATTGGCATTTGAGCCTTTTCCTTTACCATGTGTTTCTCCTTTAGTTTTATCTCCTTTTCTTCTGCCCTTATATTTTTGTTCCTCTCTCTGGTCAACTTCCGTTCAGCAATTTCTTTCTTTTTTTGTAAATCCTGCCTCAATTTTTCCTCCTGTTCCGCGATAATTTCCTCGGAAGATACAATATACTGGTGTTTGACATTGCTGGCTTTGACCCTCTTCTTCTGACGACGTTTTGGAATTTCTCCTGGCCAGAAATAGCATTGTTTTAGTGTGTCGAAGATCGGTTGAGTCTCAGAAGTTGCAGAGAGTTGGTTTCCAGGGATGACTGGATCATTTGAAGGATTATTGTCGGTGGCCTGATCGTGCTGGTTATTGATAATGGACTCCTCTGAATGTTGGAAAACAATTTTCGGGAAATAAAGACCAGCATAGAAAAGTGGCCCATCCATCCAGCCACTCTGTGGTGACGTTCCCATTTTCCATCCTTCTGCGTTGTGAATGGCAATTTTTGGAGTAATGTCAGTTTTATGAACAGCCATTGGAGGAGCAAGTTCGCCAGTAGCTGACACCCTGAGGAGTACTGTGATACATTGCTTCGGTCCTGAATTTTTAAGAGATGGAACTACACGTGAACCTCTCCTGGACAGGACATTTCCATCTTCCGGTGTCAAAAAGAAGGCACTTTCGTCGCAATTAAAAACACGGTCTGGTGAAATGCTCAGCAGGTTGTGTTCTGTGAAATATTTAAGACAATTCTGAAACCATTCCGTGAGGTCTTCAGCAGTAACAGTAGCTCTTTCCAATGAGAAGGATTTTGGCTTGCGCATGCTGAGCTCTGGATGACGCTTAAGAAAATTCCTGAACTAAACGTCTCCGGGTCTTCCAGTTGTAAAATGGTTTGGAATTTTGTAGACCTCACAGATGAGTTTAACGCTGTCCAGAACTTGTTCCTTCCCGATGGGATGCCAGCCATCCGCACATCCCAGGATCCATTTGACAAGTTCTTTTTCCTGTTCTTTTGAAAGAATTGTTGGCCTGCCATTGGGGCACTCCTCTGGGTATTTGCCGGTCAATTTGTTGTGCAGTGTTGTTCTTGGGACATTAAATGTTTTGGATGCATATGCTATGGTAGAACCATCTCGTACACACTGCAAGGCATTCCTAATACCTTCCTTAGAGTCGGGCTTGTCCTTATAGGTCTTTTCTTTTGTTCCCTTTGGCATCTGAAACAGAAAAAGAGTCCTGAACAATGCAAATTCTGAACCAAAACATTGACTTTCACCGCATCCGACATGCATCGAAATGTAAACATTCACAAAAATCACTTATTTCTGTATGAATTATTTATATTATCAATAAACTCTTACTCACCTTGTAGATCAATAACTACACTAACTTTTATTAATAATTTTGATTGCAAATAATGTTTTATTATATAGAAAAAACACTAAACTTTTTCCAGCGACGAGCTGTCAACAGCAAAATTTTCTCAGAAATTAAATTTTTAGTACACAACCCAGCTGACCCGAGCTTAAAAAATATTTCTCTTACCCACTTATTAAACCGATAAAAATATAATTTTTGGTTTTTCTTAAAGTAGAATAGTAATAATATGATACTTCAGTAATTAATTACAGAAATAAAAATATAAATTATATTTTAAGTGGATGTATCGGAGTTAAATCGGTCGCGGCATCCGAGTTTTGCAATCGTCGGAGTTACATGGCCTTACTATAGCAGGTTTTGGATTTTGTTTTTTTCGTCGGCGTCGTTTCAAGAAAATTTAATTAGCTTTCTTTTGGTGAAATACTTACAAAAATATATTGATTTTTGACTGAGTAATTGCAAAAAGATGGAGAGCATGCAAAGACTAAAAGTTGACAATAATCTCAAGAACTCAAATGCCAGTTATGCTGAAATCGCGAAATTGACCGGGAAGTGTTTCGCTCCACTACTGTCTGGAAGATTATAATTTGGTTTAAGGAGCTCAATACTGTTGTTCAGAAGCCAGGAGGAAGTGACCAAAAGCCTGGGAAAGTGCTTGAGCTTTTCGAGAAGCAACTTAATCTTTCCGTGCAAAAAGATGGGAATACATTGGAGCTTGGTCCATAAAATCAATAGGAGGAATGGTTTGATGACCTACAAAGCTCAGGCTGCTCCCCATCGGACCGACAAACACCGTCAAAATGCTACAACAAGGTCGCGGAAACTCAACGATCATCTTTTCAAAGGATTACAAGGCTATGGGAAAGATATTAAACCCGTACTGCACTCCGGAAGATTGAAAAAATACTGGGGAATTTTTACGACAAATGTCAGGAAGAAGGGTCAAACATCCGAAAAATTGCCAGATTTTGAGAGGAAGTGGAAGAAAGCCATCCATTACCGTGGAGATGGGTTTGTCAACTCTTTAATACGGGGAATTAAGAAGGTGAAAGACTTCGGCGAGAAGCCATTGGTATAAAAACAACCAAAATCCCAGAAAAATCCCAATAAAATCTTTCCAAAAATATTTTTGTTTTTGTTTTATATGCTGTGGTTAATTTTTGAAGAGCCATTATTCAATGGGGAGCTTCAGTTTTATCTGGTGGTTCTTCACGTATTATGAGTCATTTGAAACTGCAAAAAATCACTAAATTTCTGGTTTATATCGCTAAAAACTGTATTAGTTTATCCAGAGATTACTTTTCCAATAGTTAATCACGATTTATACTGTGCAACTGGATCTCAATGACAAAACCATCCGGCAAGTTACCTCTCCGGAAGTTATTGATGTATTGAAGGTTCTTCAAAACAATTAAAAAAAAACCACTAGTTTGTTGGTCAAAATCACTAAAATTCTTCTCATAGTTATATCATACATTTACTTTTTTTCATTTATTCACGAGAGCATTCTTTCTAACATGCGTATTCTTCCATTGTCTTCAGTTCAGAAAGTGTGCATAATCCCGTGACCCCCTGTATTGCCATCAATTCCTTTTTTTTTATTAATTAAATGTTCCATAATCCTCCTTGTATTTATCAATTAAAATGCATCATTTTGTTGTAAAAATGACTATAGGAGATATACCAATAAATATAGTAATTTTTCCAATAAATATAGCAACATCTTCTTGAAAATTTCCAATATAGCAATTATTCACATAAATATAGTAGTTTTTACAATAAACAAGATAAGATAGATTGGAAAGCTTCTATGTGATTTTCAGATGCTAGTTGAAGGTAAAAAAAATCAATGGATTTGAGAATTGACTTACATTGTTTTGAACGTCGGGATCACCGCCAGCGAGTAGAATTTCTCTACAACTCTGATTGTGGCCATTCTGGGAAGCGAGATGAAGAGCTGAGAAGCCACCAAAGTTCCGTGTGCCCAAAAGAGCACTGTGGAGGGCACCACGTGTTTCCTGGATGACACCTTTTAGCTGCCGGCTGGACTCTTTGGGTGTCTTGAGCTTCGGCAGGGCACACAGAGCCTTCACACATCGACTGTACCCACGCCATGCTGCCTCATGCAGTGCTGTATTCCCATGGCGAGAATCCTTGGCATTTCTGTCAGCACCATTTGCCAGCAGAGCCTCTAGTGCCTTCTCATCTCCCCCACAAGCCGCCTCATGCAGTGCCGTCCGCCCGGAATCCATCTGGAAGGGAATCGCACAAAGTAATCTTTCAGTTCTAAGGCGTCAAAGACGTGACTTTATTCTCTGAGGAGGCACGACTCTTTATCTCCCAAAGCCATTAATTTCACGCAATTCTTGCATTTCTGCCCTCATTTTTATGCCTTTCCCTCCCTCTTTTGGCCACACAATCGCCAGATTCTCCCGCCGACGAAGCAAGATGGGAAGACAACTGGCAAAACATGACATGGAGCATATAGCAATGAGACAAATGGAGCTATGGAATGCTTTACAATTGATTTTATTCATCATATTACACGTTTTCTACGAAAATATGCAAAAAAAGACGAACAAATCTTCTTGCTCTCAATCATTGTTGTACAAACAATTGGGTGAGAGACATAGAGAAGGCAGAGACGGTATTTCAGAAAGGCAAAACCTTATGGCAGGTTTTGTGGCTCTTTTTGCAATCACACGAATTCAAGTAAAAAAAATTGGTTTTAATCAAGGTAAAAATTAGTAATACTGACACCAGGGACACCAGTATTACAAATCCAATTTAATATTAATAGAAATCTTAAGAATATCGGCATAAAGCAACAACGGCATCTTGAAGTCTTAAACCCTTTTGTAGGATTGAGTGCAAAAATTTCACGACTTTAGCGGCAAAACTGGTTTCAATCCGTCGAAGAAAGGCGAATGCAGACCACAAGATACACCAAGAAATGAAAAGTTCTGCAAATACTCTCTCTCTATAATTCACAAAACGCTTTAATATGATAATAGTGACTGAGGGTAGAGTCTCACGAGCAAAAAACCCAACATCACCCAAGATGAAAATGACAAAGTAATAATTCTTTTCTGACTTCCCAGAACGTTGGGTGTCTTTTTTTTGCCAAATGGAACAACTTTTTAAATAAACCAACAAAAAAAAATGTGAACGATGCATGAGAGACAGAGAAAATCCGAGAAAGAAAGGAGAAAAGACAAAACATAAACTAATCAAGATTGAGAAATCCATAAAGATGAGCACGTTGAGATCACATAATCATCCACCTTCATTTCGCCTTATAAGACACTCTACTCTTGTACATTTTGTTGTGCAAAGAACACTATAATCCATGAAATTCTAGACACGTTCACAAAAGGCAGGGTCACAAACGCTAACACGCAGATGATACCCTCCAACAGGCCCCTTTTAATATTTATCAGAAAAAAAAACAACAACAAAAAAGGGCATTCATCCATTCAGAATGGTAAAAAGGGCAAATATAGGAGATAGATCGTTGTACTCGACAATTAGAGGTCATACAAAAGGGGTAGTAAGGCTTATCAACTTTGCAGAATGCTTGAAAGCGGGGTTTCGCAAAAAGGTGCTATTCCAATGAAACTTTATTCTAAACATTTTTTTTAGTACATGACCGTTCTAAAGTGCTTCTGTGTTACCGACTTCTTTGTGTTCGTTTTCTGTCACGAATTATGAGTGTTTTCCCCACTGTCCATCACGTTCCAAAACAAACCAAATAGTCGTGACAGGAACCAACTCAAAGAAAAGTCAACAAATCAGAGGCACATAAGAACAGACATGTACTAAAAACATGTTCTATCCCTCGTTTTGATGTTGACCGATTCAAAACCGACTGAAACTTATTAAAACTTGCCAGGGACTCAAAGACCTTCCTAACGAATCCAATCTTGACAAATTCGATGGAGAAACAGGGTAGATTAGGTTACTTTAGAAACTGAGTCCAGCATAACCAGATAAGTTTTTGACTATAATTTCGCCTCACTACTGCTTAAAAGAAGGGAAAGTCTCTCAGATTAGTACAAAATGGAGTATTGTACGAGATAATTGGTTTCGACTATGGCTAGATTTCCGATTAACCGAGCAATCGCCAAATAAAATAGACTAACCAGCGTAACCGTAACTAGTTATGACTGGTTGCGCGTTTGAGAATTTGATCTCTAATCCAAATGGGAATTTTTCGCAACCCCAAATGAGAACACAGAATATTTAACCGGTCATTCGGGGCCTCAGTGAAGCAGTGGATAGAGCAGTGGCTCTATGACTGTGAGGTCTTGGGTTCGAGACTAGGCAGCTGCAGATTTTTCAGCTGGTGTATTAGTCTCGAATTCGTACAGTGAATGAATGGAAAAGTAATGCCAATGCATTGACTAGATCCACAAACCGAGATTGGTCTACCGTGATATAAGTTATTGTACGTTGGGCATTATCCTGTCATGGGTATCACTTCTTTAGTACTAGTAGTAATAGTGAATGCTATTCGAATGAAAATTGAAAAGGTAATCTGTCTAGTGAGCATTTTTTTTTAAATATACACAACTGTTCTAAACTGGATTACTAAATTTTCAAAACCAACAAAACAATCGTGCCAGAAAGAAGACATCTTCAGAGAATGTGGAGGTCTTTCGTCGTAAAAGTTATAATGTGTTCGATGCGTCTTGTTCCCAATTGCAAAAATACGTTTTCCCATTTGGCCCAACTCGTTCCCAGAAGCAGTGCCCTCAGTGCCCTACACTAAAGCATTTGAATTAAATCTTTCTAAAAAAAAAAGCGAATCAAGTGTTTATAATAATACGCGAGATATCAACTAGTCCCTCGAAGACTCTAAGTTTCTGTCTCTAACCGGTTGGCCTCTGGTTGACCTCTCTGATTTACTAGGTCATCCACTAACTTTTTAGTCATGTAGTCGACAGTAGTATTTGTTTTAGAGGTTAGTCATTTCTTAACAATGTCCAATCACAATACCGACAGGTATTGCAACTCAAGAAAAAAAATCTAACAAAAACAACAAAGATGTTGAATTTAGTGTCTGAAAAACAGCATTTGCGGGGAGTACTACTTTATCACTTTAACTTAAGAAAAAATCAACAAAAGCTGATCGTTTTCTTAAGAAAACCTCTATCGGACATAATCCAATCAAGGATCACCTGTGAAAATTGGGTTAACTCTTTCGTCTCTTTTGGGACTCTAAGTACCCAAAGCAGCATATGAATGTTCTGTGAAAAACGATGTTTTTTTAATTATTCAGAACTGATAAAAATCCAATTCTTGTGGATGATTACAAACTATAAGGATGTCCAAATATAAGATATTTTTTATAGACTGCAATATTAATTCCTGAGCTTAGATATTTTTGATTAAAAAATGGTGATATTGGCTTGCAGTATATGCTGCGGTCCGAAAAGAGTTAAATGCTTCAAAAATGGCGATTTCGGCAAGGCGATTTTTGTCTTAAAAAGGCAAAAAGACCAAAAACAATTTATGGCGCCTATCTGGAAGTGTTACAAGATGATAAGCGTTGAAAATGATAAGAATATCATTTGAAAGCAATAAATGTGACTCAGAAAGGTACTTTCCAACGTTTACACTAGTTAGAAAAAACTAACATGAAGGAATGTAGGTGAGAAATGGATATGGTCCGAGTGTCCCAAACACAAAACATCGTAACTTTCATTTGACGAAGCTTCAAAATCAACAATACGGATAAAAGCATGCTCAACGTTTGGTAGGACTAACGGAGAATCATGCATTATGATCTACTGATACCAAGTGAAACTGTCAATGGGCATCTCTAACATCAACTGATGAATTTGAACCATGCATTGCTGAAAACATGATCGGAATGGGACCAGAGACACAAATGAGTGATATTGCAACACAGTAATGTTCTATGCTCTTCTATGGACAACATCAAAACGCTGAATTGGCATTGCTATCAACCCTTGCCGTATTTTACCGATCTGGTTTCAATGACATTCCTGGGTACACTTAGCCAATGTCGCAGAAGTGAAAAATTGGGTGAATGTCCCAATTGCAAAAATATCTCTTTCCATTTTTTGGTGCAACTTATTTCCAGAAGCAATGTCCTGCACTTGCAAAATTAATTAAGTTCTGCCATTAAAAAAAAACGAATCAAACGATTAGAAGACTACGCGGGATATTTAAAAACTGGTCTTTCGACGACCCTAAATTTCTGTCTGCAACCGTTTGACCTCTAGTTGACCTCTCTGATTTAAGTGTGGTTGGGGCTCAGTTGGTTCTAGAACTGGCTATAGTTTGGAAATAGCTAAAGGAACGTAGTGGTATCTTTGAGTCTACGAGAAGTCCTTAGTGTAGCCCTTCCGGAACTAGCGACGCTTACACAGGTGGTGGCCCTCTTTTTGGGATTCGTAGACTCAGCATCCCCTCTGAGTCTCCCCATGACACCACACATGGCGCCAGGGTGTCATACCACTCACTCTGAAGCAGGTCAGGGAGGCAACCTTGAGATTGCAATAGGAGGGGTTACTAACGGTGAGGAGTGTAACGACACGATCGCTACTTTATCGTTTTGTGGCGGAAAATCTGCAACATTAGTGTATACCAAACCGTGAACCACACCAAAACCCGTGTCACCTGAGTAAGGAAGCCTGTGCATCAGGTTTGCACCCTGCTCTCACAGTAATCCGCCCGCAAAAAACACAAAGAACCTCGGATGATGGACACGGATTGCACCGGAAACGATCTATGCGAGACAATGGACAATCTGTTACTTCAACCGCTCAGAAAGATTCCCCAGAAAAGCTATTCAAGCCATTGTGAGGAGGCGACGACCTCAGGGTAGACCTAGGACAAGGTGACCGAATCAAATTTAGAATCTTGCCCTGGAACGCCTTGGGATCGAACCCGAACGTCTTTCTGAAGTAGCGGAGGATGGGCAGGCGTGGACTGCTAACCTAGATGTCCTAAGCCTGTGACATTGAAGGTACATTGCTTTCTCCTTGGAATTCGAGCAAAAAAAAATGCGTTTTGCATGCAATTTTCTTTAATCACCCCCGCACGAGAGAGCAACAACCCCAAAAGATCCACGGAAGACAAGGTCGCTTGAATTGTCGATCACGTATGATCGCAATTGTTGCAGGGCAAAAGTTTATAACATTGCGAAGATTGCGGAAAGAGCACAAAAAGCAAGAGAAATGAGATTGTCTTGGAGCATCGAAAAGGTGAATTAAATGATCACGCTATCTTCTTCATCCCAGAACTGATCGTTTGTGGCAGCGATCAAGTGATCAAGACAAAATTATATTCACATCTTATTTTCAGTAATTTAAATATCTCCATTGAATTTTATCAGGTTGCAAGCTTCTACTGGAAGATTAAGTTATTTCTTAAACAAATAAAGTAGGGTCAAATACCCCATAATTGGTCATACTGTGATTTTTGATCGAAATTTTTAGCAATGATTGAGCTTCAGATTACAAATTGTTGGGAAAAAGAATTCCATTATGTTCGACCGTAGCGCTATTATCGGTAAATGCTTGAACTTATAAAGTTCTGAGAAGTACAATAGAGGAGAGTAAGGCTGTTTTAACGCAGATTAATTACAGATTAATTTGAAAACAAATTAAATTGATAATAAACGAAATACGACAACAGAAACAAATGTGCTAAAAACATGATAAAATCATTTTTCTACGGTCTCGACGAAACATCTTCAAAATTTCACTAAGTATGACTAATACCTTAAAAAATTTTTCTACTAAATAAATTAGGTGTGTAGGAGTCATTGTGACCATTGTCTTGTCTAGTCCTTCACTCCCTGAAGTGTGCAGACAAATTTATTCTCATTAGTCGTCACGACGTCAAGAAAAGTTCATGGAATTGTTCTGTATTCTTCGTTCTTGAGCATTTTATGCGCACGTGGCTGCTTTTTTTTCTTGCACCATTTCTGCTGCCTACGAGAATTGTCACAAAATGCGTCTGGGTAAGATGGCAATTCAACCAAGAACTTTATGACTCTCACTAAAAGATATTAACATAAGAGATCACTGGAGGGCACAAAAGAGGGTCAAATTTGGGTCAACAAGGAGACGGATTGAGTTTAACACGCGCCTGGAGAAAAATCCATCTCACACTATCCTCAGAAATATTATTACATGTCTCATAGTGAAATTTTTATTATACGAGAAAACTGAGAAAACCATCAAAAGTGTCTCGTGCAATCAATTTATGTTTTATGCAAATTTATGCTAAAGTAAGTATGGTTTTCTTCTCCTATTTTGTCACACACTATACTGTGTAGGTGAAAATCATCCAATGCAAATGAAGACAACCAAGCTCATTTTCTCTTAATAACAGTTAAAATATATTTTACAAAATTCACTTAATAATTGAAGATTTATCTTTATGATTTACAGGCGCAATTAAATAGTTAATTGCTTAAAATCTTTAAGTTTTATCGTTCTGTGATTCGACAGAGCTTGGACTGCTTTCATGGTCCAGGTGATCAGAAAACGCGATATATCTACAATATTCTTGCTAATTAACATGTGATTCTCATCGAAAAACCACTTTTGATTTTAAGGCTATAATTCATGTGAGCAACACATATGCAAATTCAATGACATAGGAGTGGAGTAATTTCACTTGAGAATCAGGCAGTCAGTCAGTTCAGACGTGTTTTCCGAAGAATTTTCTAAGGCGACGAGTTATTTCTGTGAGAAGATGTGTTTGTGTCTCTGAAGACTTGTTTTCGAGAACAAAAGATGAACTGTACTTTGAGCAAGGTAACCCTATCCCTACTTTCAATCCCCTATCTGAATCAGACGACTCCGACGACGACGACGATTAAGATTAAGATTTGTTTATGAGTCGGTTATATTCCTTTCGGAACCTCTGCCCCCAGGACACTTATTTGGGCCCATTATGCACTCCCATTCTCCTATTCTATCAGAATTATTTCTATTAGAAAAAATGTCTTTTTCTTCACAAAAAGTTACTTGCACCGGACGGGACTCGAACTCACAGCTATGAGAGTCGGATCAGAGATGTCGCCGCCCAAGAGCCAACGGTCTTGTCTATCGCGCAACTGAGATCCCCAAACGGTACTGTTTCCAGACCATACGTTATGAGACTTGCTTCAGTATGGTTCTGTATATTTTGATTTTTGTTGACCGCGAAACGTTCCTTGATCGAAATACAAAAGAGAGTGCAAAGAAACTTGTACTCCCCGCCACGAGTCTCTCGTTAACCACTATTTCGACTCCATCGACTATTTCCATTATTTCGATCCACAGTCGAACCACTATTTCGACTATTTCGACTATTTCGACCCGTCGTCAGTACCGATCAATGGTCAAAACGTAACCTGGACAAATTTATTTTGACGTTTATTCGGTTTTTGCTCACCCCTGCTCTAAGTAAGAAGATCAGTCGTTAGAAAATGATCCAGAGTGCTAAGGACCACCATTTTAAACAACATCGGAAGTTCATCCTAGACCCAGCCCTTGCTACAAAAGCCTACTTCAGAAATGGATAAGTCCCTTGAGGACCTATTTCACCCATGGGAATTTCACAAACACAACCATCAATTTATATTCATAGGTGCACAAAGAATTCAATGTTTGTGTGATAGCGGCCAGCGCCGTCTTATCGTTGGTAACCAACCTCCAAAGTAAAATCAATAATCTGCGAATCAAGTACTGAAAGATTTGCTAGGATTCTCCAAAGGCGATCTTTTAAAGATCTGCCAAAGTTATTAAAGATTATTTTGTAGTGAACTACCCTGATCTTCACCCGATCACTTGACTGAAAGTCTGTATCAGGCAAAAAAGCAGTCATATTGAGAATGGTTTGCAGAATCTTCGTTTTTTTCATTTTGTTTTTTACACTTTAGTTTTTCCCAGTTTGTCTTTCGAATCTTTGTCTTCGGTAATTTTTGTTTTTTTGAAACTTTGTCTTTGGAAATCTTGTCTTTCATATATTTTAAACAGGGATTATTAAGTGAAATAATGAAATCACATTGGTTTTTTTAAGTTTTAAGTCTCGTCCTTTTGGGCAAAGAGAAATTTTCCGTGTTTTGGAAAGTTATCAGTATCGCCTGTAGGGGCAAAGGGAAATTTTCTGTGTTTTGGGAAATTTTTAGTTTCGTCCTTTGGGGCAAAGGGAAATTTTCTATGTTTTGGGAAGTTATCAGTATCGCCTGTCGGGGCAAAGGGAAATTTTCTGTGTCTTGGGAATGTTTTTAGTTTCGTTCTTAGGGGCAAAGGGAAATTTTCTTTGCTTTGGGAAATTTTTAGTTTCGTCGTTTGGGGCAAAGGAAAATTTTCTGTGTCTTGGGAATGATTTTAGTTTCGTCCTTTAGGGCAAAGGGAAATTTTTAGTTTCGTTCTTTGGGGCAAAGGGAAATTTTCTGTGTCTTGGGAATGTTTTTAGTTTCGTCCTCTAGGGCAAAGGGAAATTTTCTGTGTTTTGGGAAATTTTTAGTTTCGTGCTTTGGGGCAAAGGAAAATTTTCTGTGTCTTGGGAATGTTTTTAGTTTTGTCCTTTAGAGCAAAGGGAAATTTTCTGTTTTGGGAAATTTTTAGTTTCGTCCTTTGGGGCAAAGGGAAATTTTCAATGTGATTTCATTATTTCATTTAATAAAATATCCTTGTTTAAAATAAATAAAAGACAAGATTGCCAAAGACAAAGTTTCCAAAAAACAAAAATTACCGAAGACAAAGATTCCCGATCCCATTGGGAATATTAGTTTTTCATCTGATATTTCGTCATTTGGATCAGTATGCTAACTGCATTTGTTTTCTGCCAGTATTCTTTGCAGACACAAAGCAGATGCAGTTAGCACACTTGCTGATACAACCAAAGATTTCTCTATTGCTCTTAAATTCTTACAAGAATACTTCCCGTGGCATTTCAAAATTCCTGTTCAAAAACCAAAAGATGTCCCCTTGAGAAAAGTGAATTAGACAATGTCACATAATTAACTCGTTTTCAGTTTGGAAGACACCACAAAACAAAGATAAATAATTCGACAAATTCCAGGTTAAAAGAGGAGACACAAAATGATTTCGTCAAAGAGAGCACAAACACACCATTTCATACAAGAAATTCCCTGAGGTATTTGCGTGATCATTAATTTTCACAGCACGTCCTCTTCTCTCATGAAAATCCCACCCTCCTCACCTGATCCCATTATGTGTGAAATGATGTGTGTTATATTTTGTGAAAAATGCCAACAAAATTGATCTTTTTAGAGCTCCTTTGGACATTCTTTTTATTTATTTTTTTTTGTTCGCAGGCATCATTTTGTGTCAGATGAAAATGATTTATTAGGATTTAATGGTCGCCAAATTGAACGTTTTTCATGCGTTGCACATTAATTTTTATTGACCTCTGGTGTACTTGATACAATCAACATTATCTTCTTGTTTACCCTTTTATCCTCATCTCAAGAAGAGCGCCATGCGTGTGCATAGATACAGCAAAAAAGAACATAAATGGCAAAAAAAAAGTGAGTGCACAACAAGAATTTACATTGTTATTATTATTATTAGCGTTTAACGGAAACTTTTAGCATCAACTACAAACTCGATGATTTACAGCATGTCGATGCTCTGTACCATCCGCACCATTTCAATACCATCGGTGGACAGGGCAATAGAGCTATATACAGCATGAGAAAAAGGGAAGAAGAATCCTGTCCTGCTATATAACCCTCAACATCTCCCCAAGATCAACGAGTAAGATTCTTTACTTATTACGCGTGTCTCGCGAAGGTTTCTGTATCGATCGTGTCGGTATTTATCAATGAAAAACCAATGTTACTTTTGTTTTACTCTTTCTTTCCACTTCAACTCTGACTCTCGATCAATTAACAATTAAACCAATTATTCTTGTGTCTCCATTTTACTTGGTAAAAGATACATCTCTAAAATCTGGGAACAAAGCAATAAGTTTTCATACATTTGGTGCTAAAGGTTGAAAGTTCTCAATAAGAAATTGTCTATCATTTGCTCATTTACTTATTTTTGTTTAATCGTTTAGGGGAAAGTGCCCATGCTTGATACCATTGGAAGCTTCGTAATGACTAAATTTTTTCTATGTTTCTCGACAAACGTGACTTCGCAATTTATTTTAAAAACTGGCAACTTTCCCATAGTTTTTAAAATATGGTTGCGATGCACATATATATAGTCACATATATTACATAGAAAATTTAGTCATTACGAAGCTTCCAATAGTATCAAGCATGGGCATTTGCCCTACTTATTTATTTATTTAAGAGGGAATGGGGCACCTTTGAAATCGGGAATTTTTCTCCGAAGCTCAATTACATTATGATAAGGCTCAATTACATTTAAAAATAGAAGAAAAAAGCCTAATTTCAAAGCTGTCCCAATTGAAATGTGGCCCACGTCTATCTAATAAGGGAAGGCTTTCAAGCCTCGCACATCTCTGGCTTCGAACACTTCATATTGTGACGAATTTGCCTTTTAAATGGCTACACTGAGAGAAATCCGAAAAAGTTAAAATAACATTCCGAAAATGTTAATTTTACCCTGCAGTATTGATCCGAAATCGATGTAAAGGGACAGATAATCCTAACCGGCTTATGTAGGTGAGATTCTTAACGTGAGCTAACTCGGAGTGCATGCAAATTCGATTTGATGCTGAAGTAGGGAGACGCCATTCAGTTATCTTGAATCAAATTCGTGAAATTATACAAATTTTGTATTTAAACCAAAATATCAAGGATTTGGATGAACTGACAGAAAAGTGTTATATGGGTGAAATGTAGACCAGAATGTTCTCTATAATTTTGCCGTAGAACTTGAACTCATCGACTACTCAGAAGCCAAGATAAGCGAGGTTTTTTGTTTCTTAACTCGTTTTTTCATCCAGAGTGCCCAAGTAGTCATTTGTTGAACTTCAACTATTTCAAAGAATTGTTGTATTTTGTGGGACTTTCCATTTAAACCCCTATTTTAAGTGTCTTGGTGTAGTAGAGGCAGTCAAATTGGCATCTGAGTGATTTCAAAGCGTTATTATTGGAAAAATCAATTTTTTCACACTTAAACGGCAAAATCGGAGTGATAGCGTAGTCTGAGTGGAAAATGATGTATGGACGAAATGTAGAGACAAATGTGCTCTACAATTATGTTGAAGTAATCATCAAAATCGGTTCAGCGACAGTCGAGATAATTGAGGTTATGTGATATTGAAATTGGTTTTTCGACTGTGGCGCCCCTGGTATTGGTCCCACGAAGTTCAAATATTCTAGAAAGTTGTGGCATTTGGTGAGATCTTTCGTTTAAGCCCTCATTCATCAAAATCGGTCACATAGAACCGGAGATATGATTTTTTGAATTTCGTGAACTTTGACCCCTCATATCTCCGGTTCTATTGAAATCACAGCGCGCATACGCACCATTTTGGAAACGTCCTAGATTGGACTACAACATACTAAAATTTCATTAACTTGCACAATGCCGTTTTTGAGAAAAGTGACTTTGAATTTCGATGAATTTTGACGCTATCACAGCGCCACCTATGGTGACTTTTTGAACTTCCATCTGAAAGTGCTCATCGAGACGAAACCAAAAAGGTAAAATTTAGGTCGCTATGTTAATTAGAACCGGAGATAGAGGCCGGTCAATGTTCGAACTTTGACCCCTTATAGCTCGGGTCAGGGGTTTTAGATCGACTTAAGGTTTTTTTTGTTTGATAGGTATAATCAACGGCTACAACATACTAAATTTTCAGCCCGATGCACAATGGAATTTTTGAGTTATTTAACTTTTAAGATTTAAAAATTTTCTTTTTAAAAAAAGCGCCCCTAGCGGTGGTTTTATGAACTTGCGATGTTAGAAGGGGAAGTGGCATTTCACGAGAGCTTTCCAAAAAGCCCTCACTTTTTAAAATCTGATAATTAGAACAGGAGTTATGGATATTTTAAGAAATTTTTTTTGGACCCTTATAGCTCGGGTCAGGGGGGTCGGGGGACCTTAAGTTTGGTATTGATGGAAAGCTCTAAGGCCCAGCTACAACATACTAAAATTTGAGTCCGCTGAATGCCATAGGGGCGGAGCTATTGAGAAAACAAAAAAAGGGGGGTCTTCAAAATGGCGGAAGGAGGGGTGGGGGGTGGGGGGTCTATGCACCAAGTTGCAATTTTCACCCGATATATAACCTTTGCCGAAAACCGCAAGTCGATATCTTTTTTAGTTTAGGAGCTATTAAGCTCCAAAGAGCGGCCGGCCGGCCGGCCGGGAACGTAACTTAGCCACATATATATTCGGAATCAGGAAGTGGCGAAACACATTTTGGCCAAATTTGAGGTCGATCGGACGACATGAAATTTTGTTAGGATTATAGTAGGTGAGATTGTTAAGAATCTCACCTAATATTAACCTTTTTAGGTGTATTGGGGGTTAAAGTTACCCTCTTTCCATGTCGATTTTACCCTCAAAAGGTGTAAAATTAACATTAAAAAATGTTGATATATTTTTACACCTAAAAAGTGTTAAAGTTATGAGGAAAAAAAGTTAATCGCACCCTCTTTTTTTCTCAGTGTAGGGCTAGTGGATTATGCGCTATATATCCCTTCCCCTTCCTCCACAATGCGTTCTTGTGTCCCTTATAGCTCCAATTACCCGTTTTGGGGCGAAAATTGAAGAATAGTAGCTCCAGTGTAATTTTTACACTTAAACGCTATACTTCGGGAGGACTACTCATATGCCTTTATGCGACATTATATGAGAGGAGCTTTAAATTGTCCCTTTATGACCCAGGCAATTTTGTTGTCTCCAACTGAACCATCTCTGGACGCAGCCCTCCCGTTAGGCCGCGGCGAACCAAACGTGGTTGCCGCGTTGGTCGTCAGGTACAATTGTGCCGGCTACGGCAGCAAGGAAACCCACCCTTAAGGGTGCAAATCCAAGACGGAGGAGGTTCATCTACCCATTCAGGAACTGTTTGCGTGGGAACCCTTCGTGCCCAGGTTGTGTGGGGAGAGTGAAGTCAAAAAATGGAATCTCAGTCTTCTGTAATTCGTTCTTCTCTTTATTTTTTATTTGCCAACGTTTCGGTCCCTTGGTTGGGACCTTCTTCACGTTGGCAAATAAAAAATAAAGAGAAGAACGAGTTAAAGAAGACTGAGATACCATTTTCTGACATCATCTACATCCACACGGTCGCAACAAATCATCGGAGAGTGAAGTCACCATCGATCTCTCCTAGGATCAAGAGGCTCCTCTTGGAAAAAAGTGACTAGGAAAGTGACAAGAGTGAAGTTAAATAAAGTGTCTTCTAGAAACCCTCAGTTTTAATCGTTCCCGCCATATATAGTCCCTGACCAAATTTGGAACACTTGTGAGTGGAATCTCTACGATTCCGCGGTTCAGGTTGAATCTACCTGCCGTGAGAGCATTTGTGTATGCCAAGCCTGAAAGCCTTCCCCTACAGTTCGAGAAAATTACAAGGATACTCGTTGATTTGATTGCTTACGATATTTATTACTCTAAATTTGCGCAAAATATGCATAAAAAAAAGTGTAATTTCAAAATGTGTAATTTTAAATTGTGTAATTTGGAATGATTGACGTAGGGGAAAGTGCCCATGCTTTGCACAGTCCCAAGCTTCATAATGAGTAAATTTTTCCTATGTTTCTGAATAAACGTGACTCCCGAAGACATTTTAAAAACAGGACACTTTCCTCTAGTTTTTAAAATATGGGTTCGATGAGTCATATTTATTGAAAAACATAGGAAAAATTTAGTCATTATAAAGCTTAGAAATCGTTGAAAGCATGGGCACTGGGCACTTTCCCTAAGTGTGAACGACGAATATTGGATCACGCAGGAGCACGACGTTTCCTATGTTTCCCATAGGTTTCTAGCGTGCCGAAAAAACTTTTGAGTTTATTAGGTGTTTTCTGTCCTTGTAGAATGAATTAGCAAATAATACAAATACAAAATAAAAGCCAATTTAATATAGAATAGGCAACCGAAAACCCCAAATTGGCAACCTACGTAGTTTTGGAGATATCTTGTGAAATGTGTACGAAAACAGGAAAAAATTTACACTAAAACTGGTCGCATTTTGCAGAGCTAATGTCACTCCCTGGGATCACGTCTTCTCGTGAATCCGGAAAACTTGCAGGAGTTCAGAAAATTTCTCAAAAATTCTGGAAATTTTCGAGAGTCATCGGAAGTCCGGAAAATTTTGAAAAACTGTTCTCGGAAACTTTTGGTAACCCCGGATATTTTGGAGAATTTTACAGAAATGTTCAAGAGTTTTCGGGAACCCTAATCCCGAATTTATCGGAAAATCCGAGAAGTCTTGAAAAGTCTCGATAACTCATTCCCATGCTAAGAACGCTTGGTACCTCGGGAATTTTTTTTAAGAATCTGGGGTGCCTTCGTAAACTCAGGCAGCACGAGAGATCCTTGAGAACTTAGAAAAATTTGTTAGGTGAACGAAGCTTTTGACTAACAACTATACACACAGGTGTGTATTTATATTTTGCACACAATTATTACACATTTTGTGTAAAATTATATAGATTTTACATAAAATGTTTATAGATTATATTATTAATATATATAGCAATACACAAAATTTACACATTTATTACACAAGATCTTGATAATTAAAAATTGGGAACAGATGTCTACAGATGGGAAAAGATAATTAAAAATAAGGAATTAACGTGAGAAAGCAGCGCCCTCATACGAGAAAAAATTATGTTAGTGTAATTTTCGGCAATCCTCGCGGTCAGTAATAACCTTCCTGATTTGAGAGCTCTCTCCGATTGAGGTTCTCTCTCAGTAAAAGTCTTTTATAACTTGATTATAAACCACTAAAACTTCTTCTTACATTTTTCTTCTTAAGTTTCTACTTAATTATTTTGATTTAACCTCACAAATGGCGCATAAGGCCTAACATAACCTCAAATTTAAACATAACCTCTTTTCATAATTGGAGCAATTGTTTTTGACTAATTTATTTACAATATCAACACTTCATTTTTAATAAAATTTTCTCTCTCCAAACACCACACAACTCAGAACGATTCTTTTCTAAATACCGCTTTTTCAGATGCACCAACACTTTCAATGTGCTTCAATGAATGACTGATTGACTCAATGAAACTTTAGATCTTTAGAATGTTGTACTAAGAAATCATTAACATTTGATAAACACGTAGATTTACAATCACTCCAATCGCATTCTGCTCTAAGACAGCATTCTCAATTGCTAATAAGTTCACTTACCCCCACAAATTAAAAGCTAAAGAGAAGTAATTTTGAGAAAATCATCGTAACTTCCGCCCAACGCCCACAACCTGCATTACCTTACTGACTTTCGCTTCAAGTCTGTAAATGGAACAAATCGCCCTCATATTGGCTCTAAAGTTAATTTGTGACCTTTTGAACACGAAGTAGCACAAAAGTGGCTCAATTGTGCAACATCGACAAGAATCTTTTTGCACAATTTGCAGTATTTTTTTTTCTTTTTTACAAAATACCCTCAGATCGCCAAAGTGAAAGTTCGAAAAGGCCTGACTTGTTGGAATTGCAGCCCATTGAATTAATTACGTGAATAATTTAGAGGAAAATTTCTAAATTAATCTCTACTTGGCCATCATTAGCTTTTAAACGCTGAATTCATATATGGTAGGCTTTACTCTTTTAAATATTGGGACTTAAGGGAGGGTGGGGCAGTTCACGTATATGCGCGGACTTTGGAAGCAAAGTATTTCTCAAATAATTAATTAGCAAAGAAATTTGTCAATGAAGTTTTTCTAAATATCGCCTTCTAAAATATTCTCCAACGTATTTTTATAGAACCATATTTTATTTTAAAACCTGTTTGTGATAATTGCTTAGTCAATCTATAAATATCCTTATGAATAAACTGCCGCACTTAAAAGGCGCTTTTCAAAGTTTATTATAGGACATATTATCATGTGAAAATTCTTTATGATTTTTAAGTATTTTCTAGAAAATCACGGAAATAAACTGAGTAAATAAATAGGTAGAAACTGATTAGGGAGAAGTGGGGTACTTTTAAATTGGGGCACCTTTGAAATAGGAGTTTACTGCTCGAACTCAAAGAGAGATCAATTAAATATTTCGGATTTTTCGATTCAGACCTCCTCTTAAGTAGTGACCATTATCTCCACACGTTTTTTACTTTTTCCCTTCACCCTCTTCCTTACCCCTCCATCCCCCCCCCACACCACCGAAACAATAATTTTTGGTTTATTTCGAAAACGACTCCCAGAATATTTTTATTTTCGGAAAAGTTTTGGAAGTAGCCCATTCAAATATCTCGTTCAAACACACCTATGATCGTAAAAATTTTCGATATCGAATTTTCGAAGGTCAAAGTGAAGCCACTTTTGGAGTACCTATTTCTCAACTGATTTGCTTAAAGTTGATTTTTTTTTTTGAAAGGCCTTGAAATTTCCAATCCGGCTGCATTGGTTTCAATCGACTATGAATTTGTAAAGTATCCGTAATTTACGAGGGCAGTCTCAAAAGTCCCTGCCCTCTGGTATAGATGGCGCTTGTAGGTCGGAATCAGTGACCTTTTCCAAAGTACAGTAGATTCTCGCTAATTCGGCTCTTTTAAAATCGGGCTACTTTTTAATTCGGGCGAAAAAAGTTTGTCGACAATTTTCAAGTTTGACTATGTTTAACGAATAAAGCAAATATCCTTAAATTTGCCATGGTTTGTCTTAGTTATGATGTCATTTTTCATTATTAAGGGATATTCGTGAAATTTACAATAAATATGAGTATGTAAACTTGATATGTGCATGTAGATGAACAAAAAATCGTTACACTTCAAACAGTTTGACGCCCGAATTTCTCTCTAATCCGGTTGACATTTCGGTCCCAAATGCTCGAATTTGAGAGAGTCTACTGTACCACCATTAAAAAGATTAAGTTTCAAGTTTGGCGGCAATGTGCTGCTTAGTTTGTTTTTGACAGCTATTGAAAGTGGATGCTCAGGAAAAAATTTTGAACATGGAAGAAATAGGCCATCGTTGCGTGATACAGTACCTGTTTTTGAATGGTCGTAAGACACCCAATAATAAAGCCGACCTGTAGAGTAATTCTGTAATTTTCGTGGCGTTATCACGCGTGAGTTCGAAACCTGACAATGCCAATCGAGCTTTTTTGTCATATCATATGAGTTTGAAAATGCAATTCATTGATTTTTTAATAAAATTACTTTACTTGATGATTTTATGAAAATACAGTACGTCTTGGTTGATTTCTTTAACAAAATTCATTGTCATTTGAATTGTCAGAAATCTAAAATATGTGATTTCTGACAATGCCACGTGAGCTGAAATGGCAATGTCACGGCTATAGAATCGTATTTTCGAAAAAGCTCTCCTAAGATTCAAACCCAATTTATTACATGGCATTGCCAGAGCGTTACAGAATTCCCCTTGGGAATTCGAAATTGGGTTCGAATCTTAGGAGTTTTTTCGAAAATGCGATTCTGTAGCCGTGATATTGCCATTTCAGCTCACGTGGCATTGTCAGAAGTCACATATTTGAGATTTCTGGCAATTAAAATGACAATGAATTTTGTTAAACATCAACCAAGACGTACTGTATTTTCATAAAATCATCAAGTAAAGGGATTTCATTAAAAATTCAATGAATTGCATTTTCGAATTCATATGATATGACAAAAACAGCTCGATTGGCATTGTCATGTTTCGAACTCACGCGTGACAATGCCACGAAAATTAGAGAATTCCCCTACTGGATTCTACTTTAAGGAAGTCTGAACTTTAGGGAAGAATTGTGATTTTGGATGGCAGGGTAAACTCTCAGGTCTACAGTAGACTCTCGCTCAATCGGCTCTTTTTCAATCGGGCGAGAAATTTTGTTGACAATTTTCACGCTTAATTATGAAGCTAATTTGCTCAAATTCGCTGTAGTTCTTCCTATTTTATCGTGATTCTTTATAATTGAGCGCTTTTTGTGGAATTTACAAAGGCTTTGACGCTCAATTCTATCGCTAAACCGGATGACATTTTGCCCCATATTCCCGATTGAGAGAGAGTCTACTGTACTTAAAATGATTCGAAAAGAGGCATTTATTCCTGAAAGCCGTCGACTAATTGACGTTGATTTTGTCTTCCAGCAAGACAATGCACCCATCCATAAAGCAAAAATAATTAGCAAATATCTATCTGATAATAATATTAATGTAATGGCCTGGCTAACACAAAGTCCAGACTTCTGTCCCATCGAAAACTCATGGGTTTTGCTGAAAATTAAGATCGCTGGGAAACAGCCTAGATCTATGATGGATTTAAGAAGGATCATCCTTGAAACCTGATCGCTTTTCAGCACCAATTATTGCAGGAAGCTATGTCTATCCCTGCCAGACAGATTCAGTGCTATGTCTCACAGGATGGGAGGTCACAGCAATTATTGAATTAGTAGGCAACAAACTTTTGATTCAAAATTCCACAAATGTGATAATGTTAAATATACAAATAACCGATATATCAATTAAAATTTTTAAAAAAGAATATTTAAGATGGTATTTCTTGATGATATTCCGTCAAAATGGAAGAGGCAACAAACTATTGACACCCACTGTAGTTGTGAAAAAAAAATTTAAACCGAGTTAAACTGCCTCAACTTCCCCTAAGTGCTGCTTTCTTAAAGAACACTTAAAATAGTTATAAATTTTCCATAGAACATAAATTCTCGTTTATTTTTTTTTCTTTGAAAACTCGACAGTCATATTTCTTTCTAATTAAGGCTAATGATTTGATGACTCTTATGGTGTTAAGACGGAAAAAATGTCTCTATATGGGAAGTAGCCAAAACACCTAAATGGTGCATATTTTAGTCACAGCAATAAGAAACAATTTCTCTGGGAAAAAAAGATCCAGTGAAAAATCAGATGGTATACAATTCTTTTGAGATTCTACAGAGATATTAGTTCAGTTAGAATAATTATGTGATTTTTACCTGTGTTTTGCTGTTGGGAAGAAGTCTATCCTCCCGAGGCCCTTGTGAAGACCCATTCTGCATTTCTGCGAACAGACAGAGAGAAAAAAAGCACTGGGTTTAGAAACAATGCTAGAAGACCATAAAATTAAATGAGGAGAAAATTGTTGATGAAAATTGCTTATTGTATGAGATTTGTGTAAGAAAATTAATTTCAAATTAAAATAATGAAGTTGTAAGGGTCGATTCGTGACTGATTGATTTCCTTTGATTGATTCTTATCACTGAAAATTTGATTTATCTTTTGGTCAAGGACGGAATCTTTCGAATTCCTTTGGAAATTGCAAGGGAAAGGAGGTATTCAAAAAGGAAATTCATGTGCCATTCTTAAAGAAAAATTCATCGTGAGAAGTGAGAGATATGCATTTGGATGCAGTGGCCGGAAAATTGCTCAAACATTATTCCAATTTGTTTCATTCACGCAACTTTCTGTGCAGAAATCAACAATCACTCCACTCTGAACATCCATGGGAAGATTGTCTCAATCATGAGGCATTGCAGTCGAAATGATAGGAAAATATACTTGTGAAATTTATGAGTAAAAGATTCACATTAAACTGCCACCATATGTGCAGCTACAGCAATTTAGATTACGATGTCACATAAGGATTATTTCGATTAGAAGCAAAAGGCATCAATTTAATTGCTATATTCACCTCCTCAAAGAACAACATTAACACCTCAACCAATAGAAAATGTCACCTAACCAAGATATCGTATATGAGATAATTTAAGAGATGAGATGAAGAGTCATTGATGCCATCATAACCTACTAAAAGACCTGTGTTAAACTGTCAATACGTCGCGAATCAATATATTACTTTATCATTCAACTCATCTCAAAAATGCTAATTAAATCACCTATTTTATATTCAAGTCTAAATCACCATCAACTTTTACAAATGTAGCAAGTTTTCGATATATAAAGAAATTACCGAGAAATTAATTACACTTTTCACTCTATCCATTGCGTGCTTTCCCCGTTCATTTTTCATTTTCTGCCTCACTTCTATCACCCCTTTTTCTCAGCGCGCACCTACTCCGCATAAGACAACGTTATTGAAAACAATTATCATAACTGACAAAATGTGTACAAATAAAATTGTTACAATTTCTTCGACACTCACCAACCTGGAGACTGATACTTTAGTAACCAATTATTTTCTTCACACACTTTTTCAACGTCTTTCACATTCTATATACCTTCCCATGATGGAAATTCCCTCGACACTGTATACAATGATTTTTCTTTGGCAAGGTAACACATCACACAAAAAAACCATCTTCTCATTGAACAATTTTTCTTATATGGATCTTTTGGGTGAAAAGATTCAAACCGTTAGTGAAACAAATTGATTTATATTTTAAACATCTTCTTCTGATACCTCATGTCTCAATACGAAACGGGGGAGATAGTCATGCTGAGTACTATGCTACGTCTATGCTAAACTCTTGGACACGGCAAAAAATATTTCGTCAAATTGTTCGTAAATGTTTATGAATTCCTATTGGGTACTTACGTAAAGTTCGTAAAAGTTTGTATCTTTTTCACAAACATTGTTCGTAACATGATCACTTAACGAACATTTTTTGTTCTTTTATAAACATTTTTTTTTTGTAAATGTTCATGAACAAACAGAAAAACGTTTGTGAAATTTTGTCATTTGTTTGCCAGACTGACAAAAGTGTACGAACAAATGTTTGTAATATTTTGTCATTTGATCGTAAAGTTTTGCCCAACAAACAAAAATGTACGAAGAAATTTTTGTAAAATTTTGTCACTTTTTCGTGAAGTTTTGTCAGACAGACAAAAATGTACAAACAAATGTTTGCAAAATTTTGTCATTTGTTCGTAAAGTTTTGCCCAACAAACAAAAATGTACGAACACTGTTTCTTTTTACAAAACATTTGTTCGCACAATTTTGTTTATCTGACAAAACTTTATGAACAAAGGACAAAATTTTACGAACATTTTTATGTGTATTTACGAACATTTACAAATGAGTTTGTGAAAAAGTACAAACTTACGAATTTGTTAATGCGTAATACGAAGTTTTACTTGTTTTCTCGAAATTCTTGTGATATTTTTTAGAGCGTTATGAGATTAATCAGGAGGGTGACATTATCTCTGGAAAATGCGACCAGTTTTAGTGTAAAGTTTTTCCTGTTTTCGTACACATTTCACGAGATATCTTCAAAACTACGTAGGTTGCCAATTTGGGGTTTTCGGTTGCCTCTTCGTTATTAAATTGGCTTTTATTTTGTATTAGTATTTTTTGCTGATTCATTCTACAATGACAGAAAACAGCTAATAAACTCAAAAGTTTTTTCGGCGCGCTAGAAACATTTGGGAAGCATAGGAAATGTCATATCCCTGAGATTGATTTTACACAAGAACATCGTAGAATTGATTTCTAGAACACAGTGTAATTGATTTGAGAATATTATGGGATTCATTTTTGCATACATGGGATTGATTCACACTCTTTAGAACATTTTGGGATTGATTTCTGGAACCCAGTGGTATTGATTTAAAAACATTGTGGGATTGACATTCAGTTTATCATGGGTTTGAATTTAAATTACGATATGATGCGATTGATTCACAGTGTATCATAGGCTTGAGTTTAAAATATTGTGAGATTATGGGATTGATTTTAAAAGATCTCAGGATGTGTTTTTGAGAATATAATATTACATTAGAATAGATTAAATTAAATTAATTTAATTAAATTAATTAATTAAATTAATTAAATTAAATTAATTAATTAAATTATTAAATTAGATATTTAGAATATAAATAGAATATCCCATAATATTTTAGAATGTTATGGGATTGATTCACACTCTTTAGAATATTTTGGGATTGATTTCTGGGACCCAGTGGTATTGATTTAGATCATTGTGGGATTGATATTCAGTTTATCCTGGGATTGATTCAAGGATATGGTGAGATTGTTTTATCAGAATTATTGTGATATATTTTAGAACATTATGAGATTGATGTTAGAACAATGTGGGATTGATTTCTGAATCATAGTGTAATTCATTTGATAATATTGGGGGATTCATTTTAGGACACTATGGGATTGATTCACACTCTTTAGAATATTTTGGGATTGATTTCTAGGACCCAGTGGTATTGATTTAAAAACATTGTGGGATTGATATTCAGTTTATCGTGGGATTAATTTTAGGATATATTGAGATTGTTTTGTCGGAATTCTTGTGATATATTTTAGAAAATTATGAGATTGATGTTAGAACAATGCAGTATTAATATCTGAAACACAGTGTAATTGGTTTGAGAATATTGTAGGATTCATTTTAGGACACTATGGGATTGATTCACACTCTTTAGGATATTTTGGGATTGATTTCTGGGACCCAGTAGCATTGATTAAAAAAATAATTATGATTGATAAACAGTTTATCGTGGGATTGATTTTAGGATATGGTGAGATTGTTTTCTCGAAACACTTGTGATATTTATTTTAGGGCGTTTTGGGATTTGTTTTAGAAAATTGCAGAATTTATTCCTGGAACACAGTGGAATTGATTTCAGTATACCATGGGATTGATTTTAGAACATTATGGGATTGATTTACAGTGTTTGGGATACTATGGCATTAAATTCTGGAATTTAATGCCATAATGTATTTAAAAAATTGTGGGATTGAAAATCAGAGTATTTTAGTATATTGTGAGATTATTTTCTCGAAGCACTTGTAATGTATATTTTAGCGCGTTATGGGATTGATTCTAGAAGATCGCAGGTTTGATTCACAGTGTTTGGGATGTGGGATTGCATTCTGGGATATAGCATTGATTGAAAGACACTGTGGGATTGATAAAGTTTATCGTGGTATTGATTTTAGGGTATTGTGGGATTGACCTTAAATGTCTGATGCGCAGTAGTACTCGAAACAATACCAAAACATCTTAGGGAGCTATGGGATTGCATTTGTGGTATTGATACGAATACCACCATTTGGTATTGAATTTCAGTAGTTTAAAACTGAGTGTTAAAGTGCTAGTTTACCTAGATTTTGATTTATTTAGATTTTAACAGAAATATTTGTCTAACTTTATTCTAAATACCTATTTTTCTCAGTGTAATCTGTTGATGTTCACTCTTACTTGTGTGTGAGTGAAAAGACGTTGAAATTCTTCAGTGACCAGTAGTCATTTTCTCCATCGAGATTTATCTTGAGGGAATGAAAGAGCGGAGTAAAAAGTCAAATAACGCAACTGATCATTAAATAGACTTTAAAATTTCTTATTTGTACAATTTGTACAGCACGTTGGAAAAATGTAATTGAGGTGGAAATGCTATTTTGCATATACAAAATGTGTTTCTTTTTTTTTTTTGGTTCAAAGGTGTTTCTATATGCTTTCTGGTATAGAAGTCTATCGCTAGATAATAGTATGGCAGTTGTGGATGCGAAAAGTAACACTTTTGCGTGGTTAAACATACTTCAAATTCTTCGTGACGACTAGCTTAGAAGATTGGTCATTATGGAGAATCTATTCCATGTGAATTATCTTTCCATCATTTCTCCTTGTGATGCCAAAGCGAAAAAGGGTTTGGGAGAAAAGCGCAGCACCTTAATCACTTTAACTGATAGTTTGTTCGCCTTGCACTAACGCGGAAATACTTGAAATTATTTTTATCTTCTTGCAACAATTTTCCTCCATGTTACTTGGTGGTTTCTTCCAGTAAGCAGGAGGTATGTGTAAGAAAATAGATGTTTATCGTACCACGATCCATTGACTTTCTTCCTCTCTTGCTTTAATTGAGATATTGTTTTGAGAGGTTTTTAATTAATTTTCGTTAGAACCCTTCTTTGTGGATTTTCTTTTCTTTCTTATTTTTCTCTGTGTCCATGAATTCTCCATGGAACAAGACTTTGATGGATGGGTAATTTAAATAATTTCAATTTGTCTATAAGAAGGAAGTCAATTAATACATCATTTTCTTACCATTCTCAAGTATTATTGGTCAGATGAAAAAAAAATCTCTCGCCAGTTCGAGTTCAATGATCTTGGGGCACAATGGTCGATTGAGACCTTTTCGAGAATGAGATGTGGCTAAAAATTAAAGTGCCTTTTTATTGTCTGCAAATGGACTAAACCTCAGAGTAACCTCATTTTAGCTACAGTCGTACAGAAATGTTTAATTATTTACATGATGGCCTTTCTTAATTTGGTAAAAGATGATTATTTCAGCAGTAATGCATTAACAGTGCTTTTCAGGATATGAAAATTAGTTAATGATGCATATTTTTTAGGACTTCATGAATGAATTTCCTGTTTTTATATAATTTTCACCACTTTTTCTTTAAGTTAAAGTTTTCAACATAAAATTCAATATGAGCCACTTTAAGATAATTTATCACCATTATTGTTTTTATTGGCAATAAACAGACGCAAGTGCTTTTCACATTCTTTTCTTAAGGGTAATTGGACAGAGCAATGTCAGAACCATAAGAGCTTTTGATTGGTCGCCAAAGATGTTTGTGACTTGGAACTGCTCAGATACTACACAATTCCACACTTATTGGCCAATTCTGGCCACTTCTAGTTGATAGCTTCGCTCTCAAACAGCAGGTCAAAGTAGATAATTCCCCTACAATCCCACCAAAGACACAACCAAACTTTCTTGACTTATAAGGAAATGAGGCACCTTTGACTTGGAGTAACTTTCAAATAAATTTATATCTCGCATACTTTTACGGCGTTATCACACTTGCACATTAAAATTTTAATGTGATTCACATTAATTGTCGCTTGTGAGCGTCCAAATATGTTATTTGTGTCTTTGAGTCACTTAATATTTGGGGTTTCTCTATTTATTGATAAAGAAGTGGACTTGGCCTGCAAAAATAAGTTTAAATTTACCTAAAGCATAAATATTTTTTCATATTAAAAAATTAAAGAGAAAATCGCATTAATTTTTCGCATTATTGCTATAAATCAATTTAAATCAAATTTTGCGGGTCAAGTCTACCTTTTTATCAACAAATAAATCAAATTTTGAATATAAAATGATTCAAACACACAAATTACACGTTTGGACTCTCACCAGCGACAATTAATGTGAATCATATTAAAATTTTAATTTGCAAGTGTGATAACACAGTTAAGTTAAGCTCATCTTGATGATTCAAATATCTAAAAGTAATTTTCAAAAACTAGAATATGTAATTTTGCTTTCGAAATTTAAGCTAATTTTCTTCATTCTGACAATCACTACACTAAGAAAAAACCTAAAAAGTTCAAACAACTCTATGGCAGAATTGAATTAACTCTACGAATATCGACGTAATTGTTACTCTATTTCGTTGTAAATTTTAGTAAATAGAGTTGAAACAACTTTTCGTGCGAGTTGAATTAATTCGTCGGATATCGATGTAATTATTGCTCTTTTTCGATGTAAAATTTCATCTCGCCTGAAGTATATGCTTAAGTGTTTTCGTTTTAAGAATATACTTCAGTCAAGAAGATTTTCTTCGTGTGACAAAGTTCATATGGAACATCAACTAGAAATATGTCTAACAGTGTTTCATGAAGACATGTGCGTGCATCATACGTGATATTTTGCTTGGAATATAGGGAACTTGAGATCAAGAAAATGTTAATAAAGAAAATAATAAAATTAAAAAAAAATTAAATTTTGGGATTTGAAAGAGTTATTTTAACTCCAAAAAGGGTATTTTAATTCTTGGAACGAGTTATTTTAACTCTTATAACGAGTCATTTTTAGTCTTAAAAAGAGTTATTTACACTCTTTTGTCATGTAAATTTTAGAAAATAAAAGTTAAAACAACTCTTTCGAATATTACACCTAAATAGAAGTAAAATCAACTCTAAAATATAGTTAATTCAACATCGATTCGAGTAAGTTTTACTCGATTATTTTTCTGAGTGTACCTTATACCTAAAAGACTATTACAAAGAAAAATGCCAACACTCAGAAAAATAATCGAATAAAACTTACTCGAATCGATGTTCAATTAACTCTTTTTCGTTGTGATTTTCGATTAACTATATTTTAGAGTTGATTTTACTTCTTTTTAGGTGTAATATTCGAAAGAGTTATTTTAACTTTTTTGTCCTAAAATTTACATGACAGAAGACTGTAAATAAGTCTTTTTAAGACTGAAAATAACTCATTTTAAGAGTTAAAATAACTTTAAAATCCCAAAATGGATGACTTTTACGATTTTATTTTTTTAAATTTTATTTTATCATTTTCTTTATTCATATTTTCTTGACATCAAGTTTCCTATGTTCCGAGCGAAGTATCACGTATGATGCACGCACATATCTCTTCATGAAACACTGTTAGACATATTTCTAATTGATGTTCCATATGAACTTGGTAACACGAAAATCTTCTTGACTGAAGTATATTCTTAAAATGAAAACACTTAAGCATATACTTCAGTCGAGATGAAATTTTACATCGAAAAAGAGTAATAATTACATCGATATCCGACGAATTAATTCAACTCGCATGAATACTTTTTCATCTCTAGTTAATAAAATTTACAACGAAATAGAGTAACAATTTCTTCGAATAACAATTTTTTTCTTAGTAAAGCAATCAATCCCATAATGTCCTAATCATAATCCAACAATTTTTAAATTTTTATAAATGATTTCTTTAATATTAAAATCCCTCTATTCAATACGATCGTTCAAGAGCCTCGATACTATCAATAAATAACAGTATTAATAATTCAATATTAGATTATCTGTTTATATTCATTCTTCTGAAAATTAAATTCTAAATCCACCGGTGAATTTTCTCCGAGTATAAGAATTTAACAGCACCAATTTACTCTTATTCTCACCATCCATATAAAAAATATTTAATGGACATAATCTTCTCAGATATTTTATTTAGTATTCCACTATGGCCAACCATCTTACGGGCCATTTCGCCAAATGTCTTGATACCATGTGCGTAAAATTTGAGATTAATCCGCGACCGGTAAACAGTGACTGGTCGCTACATTACAGTCCCTATAGAAATATTTGAAAAATCATTTCTTGCATCAAGATTACCCGTCAGATAGTGCTATTAGCAATTAAAACCTAATTAGAATGACCCCTAAAACTAGTTATCAAAAGAATGCGTTAAAGAGGTACAAACTGTGCACGGACTAATCTTGTAAGAAAAAATTAGCATAAGCACTTTTTTACAGCCTCACCATTAACAGTAAAGTGCTTTAACTCCCCAACCCAACTCAATATGCAAATAACCCATTACGCAACGGCCACAAAAACCCCAATCATCAGTTGGTTTAATTGAGAATCTAACTCAGTGGGATTTTGTGGTTATTACGACAGAAAATTCAATTTTCTCGCACTATTGTCGTAAAAGGTATTTACTCTTGAGAGACTTTTTCTCTGTGAAATAGTTTTTATCTTCACCCTCATTCACGTGCTGACTTCCAGCTATACAAGAAAAAAAAAGAGACACTCTGCGGGTTTGTCGCCTAATGCAGTGTTGAAGTCTTTCGTTGAGATTGCGCGCTTTGACAACTAAATTATGTTGATGGAGAGGTGTATAAATTGTGCAATAATTATTATAATTAAATACCTCGTTTATCATCCATCCTCCTGTCAACAAATTGTGCATTATCAGGGAATTTCTCTTGAGAATCTTCTAACTTTCTATTCTTTGCTCATTTCCGCATGTTCCTCTTTTCTTTGAAACTCCTATACAACACACCATTAGACTTAAATTCACACGACGGGAAATTGTGAATATTTAGTGGAGCAGAAAATAAATGGTAAAGTGATACAAAGTTGATGGAATTAAGTGCTTCCAGAGTAATTTCAACCACTATCAGTTAAAAGTGTCATTAGAGGAAATTATTGATTGAGCAAGTTGTATTTTCAGATGGTCTTGATTGTCGCAAATGATATGAAAGTCATAAGAGTGACTTGAACTAATTTCTATATCCATTACATGCTACTTATCACCTCTAGAATGATGCACTTAATATGCAAATCACTTGAATTTATTTGCCATTTGCAATACCTCAATTAGCTTGGTGGGCTCATTTCATCATTTCACCTCACCAAAGATATCAATTCCAAATGCATCCACTAATTAAGTTCAAACCATTGGACATAAATTTTTCTCTCCTATCTTGACAAATTGATACTTTGCGATAAGGTTTTCTCATTAATTTTTAAAGACAGTGACAAGAAGTTAAACAAATGCTTTGCAACGCTAAAAAAAACATTAAAACTACAGTAAAAAGTTTAATGATTGATCATTATATGTGGTAATAATAATAATAATAACTCTGGCAGAACATTCTATACAATGTAAATCGAAGCGGTTCCACAGCTAATGGCGCTATTCCAATGGAACATGAATATTTTTAGCATTTTACTGTTCTCAAGTGCTACTGCATTATCGACTTGTCTTTGTATTGGTTTCTGTCACGACTATTCTAGAACACAGCTAAGACTACAAAGAACAGTCGAAACAGAAAGGAAATGAAAGAAAAGTCGATAAGGCTGAAGCTGTTGAGAACAGTATAGTGCTAAAAGACACCATCATTTTTTTTTAGCACTTTACTCTTCTCAGGAGTTTCTGCATTATCGATATTTTTTGTGTTGGTGGATTACAACACGACATAGACTGGGGAAAACAGTCTAGACGGTAACCAACACAGGGAAAAGTCAATATTGCAGAAGCACTTGAGAACAGTAGAGTGATAAAAAAGCATGTTTAGCATTGGAATATGACCATAACCATAACTATACAGTAAAAAAATGTGTAAAATTTTACTACTATAAAAGTGCAAAATCGACCATTTTAGTTGTTTAACCCATTAACGACGAGACACTTTTTACGGACCGAAAATCAATAATAAAAATTAAACCGATAAACAAAATTTGTGAAACATTTTACATCTAACTTTGAAAAGTTCAACAGATTCTGATTCGGTGCATTTTTTACCTCTACGGGCGATAGGAACAAAAATAGCCCAAAACTTTAAGTAATTTTTCTGACAATAACAATAATGAATAGGGTAAGTGTGCCAAATTTCGGCATAGTTGCATGCAAGCGCCAAAGTCTCAAGTTTAAAATGTAATATCTTTAATAGAAATTGATTGTTTCATTATTTCTACTTAAGGAGTGTTGCTTAGAGCCTTGTAGACAGTTTATCGTCTTTATTAGGTGAGATTCTTAACAATCTCACCTACTATAATCCTAACAAAATTTCATGTCGTCCGATCGACCTCAAATTTGGCCAAAATGTGTTTCGCCACTTCCTGATTCCGAATATATATGTGGCTAAGTTACGTTCCCGGCCGGCCGCTCTTTGGAGCTTAATAGCTCCTAAACTAAAAAAGATATCGACTTGCGGTTTTCGGCAAAGGTTATATATCGGGTGAAAATTGCAACTTGGTGCATAGACCCCCCACCCCCCACCCCTCCTTCCGCCATTTTGAAGACCCCCCTTTTTTTGTTTTCTCAATAGCTCCGCCCCTATGGCATTCAGCGGACTCAAATTTTAGTATGTTATAGCTGGACCTTAGAGCTTTCCATCAATACCAAACTTAAGGTCCCCCGACCCCCCTGACCCGAGCTATAAGGGTCCAAAAAAAATTTCTTAAAATGGCCATTACTCCGGTTCTAATTGTCAGAATTTAAAAAGTGAGGGCTTTTTGGAAAGCTCTCGTGAAATGCCACTTCCCCTTCTAACATCGCAAGTTCATAAAACCACCGCTAGGGGCGCTTTTTTTAAAAAGAAAATTTTTAAATCTTAAAAGTTAAATAACTCAAAAATTCCATTGTGCATCGGGCTGAAAATTTAGTATGTTGTATCTGTTGATTATACCTATCAAACAAAAAAAACCTTAAGTCGATCTAAAACCCCTGACCCGAGCTATAAGGGGTCAAAGTTCGAACATTGACCGGCCTCTATCTCCGGTTCTAATTAACATAGCGACCTAAATTTTACCTTTTTGGTTTCGTCTCGATGAGCACTTTCAGATGGAAGTTCAAAAAGTCACCATAGGTGGCGCTGTGATAGCGTCAAAATTCATCGAAATTCAAAGTAACTTTTCTCAAAAACGGCATTGTGCAAGTTAATGAAATTTTAGTATGTTGTAGTCCAGTCTAGGACGTTTCCAAAATGGTGCGTATGCGCGCTGTGGTTTCAATAGAACCGGAGATATGAGGGGTCAAAGTTCACGAAATTCAAAAAATCATATCTCCGGTTCTATGTGACCGATTTTGATGAATGAGGGCTTAAACGAAAGATCTCACCAAATGCTACAACTTTCTAGAATATTTGAACTTCGTGGGACCAACACCAGGGGCGCCACAGTCGAAAAACCAATTTCAATATCACATAACCTCAATTATCTCGACTGTCGCTGAACCGATTTTGATGATTACTTCGACATAATTGTAGAGCACATTTGTCTCTACATTTCGTCTATACATCATTTTCCGCTCAGACTACGCTATCACTCCGATTTTGCCGTTTAAGTGTGAAAAAATTGATTTTTCCCATAATAACGCTTTGAAATCACTCAGATGCCAATTTGACTGCCTCTACTCCACCGAGACACTTAAAATAGGGGTTTAAATGGAAAGTCCCACAGAATACAACAATTCTTTGATATAGTTGAAGTTCAACAAATGACTACTTGGGGAACTCTGGATGAAAAAACGAGTTAAGAAACAAAAAACCTCGCTTATCTTGGCTTCTGAGTAATCGATGAGTTCAAGTTCTACGGCAAAATTATAGAGAACATTCTGGTCTACATTTCACCCATATAACACTTTTCTGTCAGTTCATCCAAATCCTTGATATTTTGGTTTAAATACAAAATTTGTATAATTTCACGAATTTGATTCAAGATAACTGAATGGCGTCTCCCAACTTCAGCTCTAAATCGAATTTGCATGCACTCCGAGTTAGCTCACGTTAAGAATCTCACCTACATAAGCCGGTTAGGATTATCTGTCCCTTTACTCTAAAATCATTCTTAATACATTTTAAAATGAATAAAAATGTAGACATAGCTTTGGTGCCCTATTTCGGCCACCTTCATTCTCATAGTTCCTTGCCCTTCGGGAATTCTTCCAATATCTTTTTCAAGTCATCTCGTTTGTCGAAGCTACATTTTTTGTTATTCTTTTGCATTGTATAATCTCTATAGTATGTAAAAACTAAAAATTCATGGAAATTCGAGGAACAAAAAAGGTGGCCGAAATTGCAAGCTGGCCGGAATTTGGCACACTTACCCTAATAATTTTTAGTCCAATGAAAAATATTACGTATGAGTAATGTAGTTTTTATTCCTAAAAGGGTTTTGCTTAAAAAAAATTGGAAGTATAAAAAATAATTAAAATAATTTTTCAATATGAGAATTCAAAAATTCGCATTTTTTAAGATTAAATATTTGGTATATAGCAAGTAGCTGGAGACTGGCAAAAAAATATCCTAGATTCGTTCAACCTTCTGCTTTGCAATTACGTACAAACATAAAGAAAGTAATAACTTTAGGTAGTCAGGAAAAATTATTTTTTTTATGGGACACCGGTGTTCCAATCGTCCTTAAAGGGTTAATTTAAAAATGTTTAAAAAATGCACAATAATTTGGTAATTTATTGTCATGTGATTGAAAATTACCACTATTATAGTTGAAAAATGTTGAACAACGTTGTTTAATTTAAAAATGTGTAAAATTTTAACACTGTAATAGTGTGAAATTGCATAAATTAATTATTTAATTGCGATCTGTGTAAATTTTCTCACTATTATAGTCATAAAAAATTTTCAACAATGTTTTGTAATTTAAAACTGTTGAAAAATTCTAAAAATTACCACTATTATAGTATGATTATAGTTTTTCTCATTTTTATAGTGTGAAAAAATACACAACTTTATGGTATTTTTTGTTACATGATCAAAAATTAACATTATTATAGTTTGATCATAATTTTTCACACTATTATAGTGTGAAGCCTTGTGTATTTCAACCAAAGTTGTTGATTTACAAAAAAAAGTTGTTGAAATATCAGACAAAATTTCTTGAATTTTTAAAGAAAAGTTGTGTAGAAATTGATGAATTTCTATTTAAGACATATACTTCAGTCGAGATGATTTTCATTGTGAAAAAGTCATATAGAACATCAAATGCTTATATGCATAATAAGTATATCATGAAGATCCGAGCATCAGATGTAATTATCTCGCATTAGGGAGGATCCCGGGTACAGGAAAAAACATTACAAATGGGTAATGGGTATGGGAAAAGTTGTGTAATGCCATAAGCATTTTGATTGAAAATTGTAAAATTACTATCATGTTTGTAGTATAATAGTAGCATAATGTTAGTAAAATTATGTTTGTGTAATGAAATTTGTGTATGGGAAAATTTGTGTGAGAACTGTCAAAATTTCATTGGTTGTTATACTATTGCAATTTTTTCTAGGATTTTAGTAATTTTTCACATTTGTAACTCCATAATTGTCTTCTAGAATCATTCATTGGATTCTTAAAATGTGCCTCAGTCGTCAAAAATGAGGAATAATTATGTAATAACAGAAAACAGAGGAAGCATCACGTAAATTAGAAAAATTCACGATTCAACTCTTGGCCGTTTGCTTAACAGAAGTAAGCGAGTTCGTTGCGCAACCGGAAAATGCGCGACCATTAATGCAAAGGTTCTGAGATCAAGTCTCAGACCCGCTCTTCATGTTTTTTTCTTTTTTTCTTAGTTTAATACAGAGTCTTTTCACAGATAATACACATAAACCGAACAAAAATGCTGTACAACTAAAATTCTAGAAAAGAAACCGTTTTATAAACACTGAGGAAAAAAAGAGGATGCGATTAACTTTTTTTCCTCAGAACTTTAACACTTTTTAGGTGTAAAAATATATCAACACTTTTTAATGTTAATTTTACACCTTTTTAAGGGTAAAATTAACATGAAAAAGGGTAACTTTAACCCCTAATATACCTAAAAAGGGTAATATTTACACCGATTTTGGATCAATACTGCAGGGTAAAATTAACATTTCAGAAATGTTATTTTAACTTTTTCGGATTTCTCTTTTAGTGAAATACACAAATTGACAATACACAACAATACAATACACAAAAATCAATACACAAATCTCACAACCATAATGCTCGTGCAAAAATTACCAACCATAATGGTTGTAGTTTTTTACTGTGTACCTCTTGGTCGATGCATTTTTTAAAAATAGGAAAAGAAAACATCAAAAGCGGGAAGTAAGAGCGACTTTTGGGAAAAAAAAGAAACCACTGCATCTAATTGCTGGGTGTAAATCGTAAAAATATTCAAAAGAAAGCGACAATAAATTGAGATAAAATATCTGTTGACCCAGGAAAGGCATTCGAGAGATGATCATAAAGTGAACAAATAAAGTAGCCGCAATTATGCGTGGATACCCAGACTTAACCCAAATTAATCGCACCACCTATATGGTAATCTTGATCTCAAGAGACAGGTATTTTTTCTCTTTTGACTGCGACAACCATTTACGATGACCATTTCGAGAGGAACTGCCCAGTGTTAATGAAGTTTAATTGCTGGGTGTTGTTTAGTTTTTCTTTTATCAAAACATTTGCCCACTCTGATTCTCCTCTTATGTTTTTTCTTTGATTGATATGCCACTAATTGTTCCATCGCACTCTTTTACAACACTTTTTTTTATGAAATTCCAAAGTCACCCATGGATAGCAAAACACCTTTTTGATTTTCCATTCAGGTGAATCCACGCATTTTCCAAACACACTTTTACACGCATCACCTCTTTAGTACCATCTGCACCATCCCATAATCTTTTTTCTCTTAATTGCACACTCCGCCTCATCAAATTTGCATTAACATGCTTGCATCTGATCAGCCACAAGAGTTTGGTTATGATTTTCCCGCTCAAACGATCACGACCGCGTCCTCAATAGCTCCAAGCGATGTCGCGCTGAAGAATTGGCGGGAAATTGTGCATGCGAAGTAAAAAAAAAAAGGCGCTACGCATTCCAGTGCGTGATCATGATCAAGGTGTACCGATGGTAATCTCGTGCCGTGAATAAATAATTAAAAGCATGATCGATGGGTGGGTGATGATCATGTGGTGATCGTATGAGGAGCCCTTTCGTCAAACTTATTGTGACAATTTAATCGATTTTGATTACAAGCCGGCAAAACTTGCTCATTCATCTTCATCGCCTTTTTTTCTGCTATGCATTGTCTCTCTCTCCCCTTGGATCAGATCACACATCACACCATGATCAGACTAAAGTACCCAACTCCTCAAAAATCATCACTCAAAAGCAACGAACAACAAAAAAAAAAAACAACATCAGAAAATTCTTTCCGGGTGCTTCATTCTCGCAAGAAATTTCCACATAAAATCTCGCGTTTTAAAATGAAATCCTTGTTGGTATTATGTGTTTCCTTGGCTGCTGGATGTTACTCTTCAATTTATGTAACAGATAAAATCGATGTAAATGCAAATTTAATTAAAGATTCCGATTGAAGATTGTATTAATTCCAAGCATAAGATCAAGACATCAATTGTATACTCTAAATACAATTGGGATATATCTTGGCAAAAGTCAATTCCTCACCAGCCAACATTCCTAATTGACAACATGAGATATACACGCAAGAAAATTTACATCAATCAATATATATATGGGAAAATTTTTGCCAAGTCAACTTCCGCAATCAATTGCGTGGATTTCTCTGTCTTAGTTGGATTAATGGAAAGAAACACTGAGAAGAAATTGTTATTGATTAAAAATTAAAAAAAAAAATGTTGAAATATGAAGTCCTAGTCCCTGACATATTGCCCCAGGTTCCCCTACTGAAAACCTTTTCATTATACCTTACGTAAACTTCCAACACACAAAATGTATGAATTTTTATGATGAGTTAATGAAGCAATTTAGTGTATTGACATAAAATTTAGAAATCTATCCTTCGTATCTTGTGTAATTTTTAACATAACTTTGCAACATAAAATCCCGAATTTACATTTTCTTTTCATTTAGAGTTTTAAAATGTCAAATTATTACACAGTTGTAAAAATTTTGCAATTCCGGACAACGCGTAATTTCGGACACTTTCGAACTTTGATCATCTAGAATTTCTAGAATACCTTGAAGATTTTTTAAGAATTAAACTTTATCAAGTTTTAAGAAAGTTTTCAGAATATTTTAATTAATTTGTCCGGTATTTTACACTGTCCGGAATTCGACACTTCACTTTATCGTTGTTTTTGTAAATAATTTTATGGGAATGAAGCAATGAAATTTGTTGAGTCAGCCTAGACAGATACATATATATGGGTAGTGCTTCACAATATGAAGCTATCGAGAAATTAGCCCTATTTCAAAGGTGCCCCAATTCAAAGGTACCCTATTTCCCCCGGAGACTTAGTCTAAATCTTTTTATTTTGCGGAAAAGTATCCTCAAATAATTCTTGTAATAGAATTAATTACTTGATTTTCTACAATCTCTGTTCAAGATGAACATGCACGTTCATACAAATTATTTTCAAATTAGGATTTTTTAATCTTTAAGGGATAATAATGGGTTTTAATTCATATCGAACTACTTTTGAATAGTTAAATCGCCAGGATATTCATCATAAATCCTCACATCCTAAAAAGGATACGAATTATTCAACACAAAAGTTGGAAAGTTTTGGCTTCACCAAGACTCTACAAGGGTTTTCGTTACCCCTACTTTTTAAGTCAATGACTTATCCTTAAAGGATTTAAGGACTACAACACTATTTTTAGATACCTTTACTACTAGGAATGTCCTGTCATTTCAATTAGAGACGAATAGTTTAACTAATATACGGATTTTAGTTTTAGTTAAATCGAGTCATTTTATGAAGCATACAAAACAAGCCTCACTTTAACGGCAAATATTGAAGAAACTAGGATGCTAAACGATCCTAAACTTTTACCATCCTATTTTCTATATCCTTAACTCTATCTGGTATCAATTTGCTACCATTCTAACAAGTAGTTTCTATGATATTAGAGATTGAAAATTGTCAAATTCTTATTGAAAGTAGGTCATTATGCTTAGTGCTAATGACACCCGTTCATTCACTTCTTGATCAGCATTTTTTCGTCAGCAAAATAAAGAATGTGCAATTTTGCAATGACGCATTATGGGTTCACGGAGTTCACCTTAGTAATTAAGTGGGGTAAAAATGATTTTGTATAAATAGGGTTAATTTTTGTTAAATAAATCAGATTGCGATAGAGATTCCTGAGTTTCACTTCTAGCAGCACGAGAGTGCTTGTTCCAGAGAAATCGCATCTCCCTTTTGGCCCAAGACCAGCGGCATCCTATTGCCTAAGGATTACCAGCGGCCAATTGGCTCCCTACTGCCAGGAAACAGCGGCTTCTCTTCAAGAAGCCTTAAGACCTAGGGCAGGATTTGAGAATATTTCTGGAGGAATTTTTCCCTAGAGGCATTCATTTGCCGGACTGCAAGGTTGGAAATTTATTTCTAACCTTGGTTAAACTCTCTCGAGGCACCCCCGGGGGTAGCCTACACAAGGGGGCATTACTGCCTTAAGCCCGGTGGCTCGAAAGAGCCGTTACTAGAGGCCGTGAAAACAGCCGAGAGTCAGTCCAAACAGTGGAAGAATTCCCCAGGAAGTTCTCACCAGAGCAAGGGAATAATCTGACGGGATTCGGATTATTCTCTTCCTCTAGCTTCGGCTTTTCAGCTGTTTGGAGCCGAAACAATCTCTTTTAAGTACTTTGAATTTGGGCACGGTAGGAAGCGACAATTTTTTGATGCACTTTTCGTCAGATGAACTATTTATTTATATTCAGAAAAAACTTCTTTCAAAACGACATTAAACTAATAGATTTTTCTGTTAATAAAATTTAGTTATTTTATTAATTAAAGCAAAAATTTTCATTTTAAGTACTTATTAAGTGCTTAATAAGTAGTTAATAAGTTGTCAAGGATCTTAGCTAAGCTAACATAAGGTAGGGTTTTACTAACGCAATGCTATAATCCCTATAACCAAAGTAATTATCCATAATCTTAAAAAAAATGCTTAGGCCAGGTGCATAAAATAAGTTCTTAATAAGTACCTAATAAGTCCTTAATTAAGGAATTTCTTGGGCGAAAGTAGTGACATTTAGTGGCACAGTGTGGAAATTTGAATAGAGAAAAACATATGCCATTATTTAAACTCAACAACACTATTTACTTCACTTAAGGTAAGTGTGCAAAATTTCGGCATAGTTGCATGCAAGCGCCAAAGTCTCAAGTTTGAAATGTAATATCTTTAATAGAAATTGATTTTGTTAATTTCTTCTACTTTAGGAGTGCTGCTTAGAACCTTGTAGACAGTTTATCGTCTTTATTTACTTTAAAATCGTTCTTAAAACATTTTAAAATGAATAAAAATGTAGACATAGATTTGGTGCCCTATTTCGGCCACCTTCATTCTCATAGTTGCTTGCCCTTCGGGAATTCTTCCAATGTCTTTTTCACGTCATCTCGTTTGTCAAAGCTATATTTTTTGTTATTCTTTTGCATTGTATAATCTCTAAAGTATGTAAAAACCAAAAAATCATGAAAATTCGAGGAACAAAAAAGGTGGCCGGAATTGCAAGCTGGCCGGAATTAGGCACACTTACCCTATTAGACAGTAAATGTCGGAAATGTCGTGCAGATGAAAAGCTCACAAAGGAGGGAATTCGCGCTTCAGAGTAGAGGGACAGATAAATCCAAGCTCAAACTTCACTGTGCTGAAACTTAACTGTCATTTCAAGTATAAGTTGCTCACATGAATTATAGGGGTTAATTTATATTCATCAAAAGCACGGCATTCACCCCCTAAATAGCACCGTGCAGCATCCCCTAGGCAAGGTATGCCTTAAAGGTTCTCAACATTATGTTATTAAATAGAAAGAGATGAATCAAACTGACATTTCAGGAAACATAACCTCAACAAAATGGTTTTAAATGAGACATTTATAAAATTTTTCAATCATTTAGTGTTAATTAACACATATTGTTCTTGATTTGATAAGTTTAAAGTTTAAAAGCCCTATCTATAGCCCCAAAACGACTTCTAATTTGGGAATGTTATTTTACCCTCAAGTATCCTTAGCTTGTGATCCGGGGAAGTAAGTTACCTACTAAATTCCCAAATTTCAATAAATCCTCTCTCTAGTCTCACTAGCGTACAATCTTGGAGTACCTATTTTTCCTTTAGTTTCATAAACTTATATTTTCTTTTTTTGTTTCAGATGCAGCTGGAGCACTTCCGCAGACGAATCGCGCGACAGTAGCCGAAGCTTGGGAAAAGGGTTGGTAGTCCGCATACTAAATAATTAACTATCTGGGAGCGTGGGAGCAACATGTTTATTTTGTTAAGATGGTAAAAGTGTCTTCAGTGTTTTTTTCAGAAATAAAGAAAGTCTGAGGAATTAGAAGAAAAGTTATATATAACTACTTACGAAGTACTTATTCATAAGTACTTAATTAAGTACTTAATGAAAATACTTTTCAGGTTCTTAATTTAAACTACTTCATTAAGAATCTTAACGTAAATCATTATTAAGTATTGTAACGAACCATGTACTCAAATCCCCAAGTTAGAGCCATAATTTTCCCATCTCCTACTTATTGTCCATTTTATGGCAATTTAAGAGACAATCTGATAAATTAAATAGATAATGGAACCCTGGTGCGTCAAACTTAAGTAAAATTTTCAGAAGCAGTAGCCAAGGGAAAACTCCACGTAGAATCGTCCGTAGAAGTTCCATTTCCCCAACGCCCCAAACGAGTTCCAAGTCAAAATAGAGACATTTTGTGAGCGTTCCTCCAGTGAGGTTATGTTTACTATTTCGACCACATCTTTTGCTTACCAGAAATTCTATTTTTCTTTTGTAGTTCTTTATCAATTTCTGGGTTATAAAATGTGCAAAGAAAGAAGAAAGCATCGCCTTTGTGAAAAAGATGATGTAGAAAAAATCTTCTAAGAGTTCCGAATGGACAAATAGCTTTGGGAATCTGTGCGTTAACTGTCACAAAATGACACAAAAATTCACTTTTTACAGCAAACGTATAAACATTTGTTGCTGATATGTTGAGAAATGAAGTGTCAAGAATACCGAAATTCGAAATGGTAGAACAATCAGCGCTAAAGCGGCGAGTACGTGAACTTGCTCTTTAGGCTCCGCTAGATTTTCGAATAGCTTTGGCTTGGCTTTGTCTCTTCGAAAGGTTATTACTGAACGGAGCATAAAAATCTTCCCCTATTTCAAAGGGTTTTTCGCTGTAGTAAAGTATAAAAACAGGAATTGGTATATAAAATACCACATTACTCTTTTAAGCTTTGCTTTTAAGTGTTCAGCACTTACAGAAAGCGCTTACAAGAGCGGCGACAAGTCCGAATAGTGGCCATTAAGTGAAAAAAACTTATTCATGGAAACTGCATCATTCAGGCAATTTTAATGAAAGATATTAAAAAAATAAACATGAAAAGAAAATTTCAGAACAACTCTGTAAATCCAACTATTACTCTTAAGACTGATAGTAAAGATGCGTTTGAAGAAATCGTCAAGTAAAAATATTTTCTCATCCCTGAATTGTTCACAAATCATCATTTCTACGAGAAAATGGAGAGAAAAACAATCATTCAAAAGAAATCATCATCTCGGCATAGAGAATTGAAAAGGATGGTGGGCAGAGAGCAGTATAAGGAGAAGTATAAGAAAAAAAAAAGAAAGATCCCCCTTAAGAAAAATCCATGGATGGAGCGGCTTCAAGAATCCATTATATGCTAATTCTGTCGATGTCACGGATATTATTTTTGACTCAAAACGCTGCACGTCTCCACGATTCCGAGGTGAGTGTCTCCCTCCGAGAAATATGATGGGTTGTCTTCTCTCTTTCATCGGGATTTGCAATATTACCACATAAGTAACATTGAACCATGAAAGAGCGGAATACTTCAATTGTCTTGGAGAGACCTCTTGCTCAAGCTCCCCTTGGAGCATGTTTACGATATATCCACACATTGCGCTATTGTAATTGTCTGGCAAGGTTTGCAAACTGTTTTATTTTTTACACTTTCATGAGCAGGAGGCATGAATATTGAGGTCATCTCTAATTGACACATTCCACCAATTCACTGAATAATCTCACCAATGCACTTCTTTTTTTTTTTCGTTTCCCATCGCACAAGGAATTTGCTGAAGACACCCAAGGGTTCTCACTTCTTACTCCACCTTCTTCCCATTCAGCCCCTTTTGGCATTTAATTAATTTATTCCACCAAGACACTCCATCGAGACTACAGATGTTCCATCGTGTTCTTGCAGATTATTCTTGCATTTATTATTTCAAGCTCTTGGATATTCTCTCTTCTTTTTTTCTTTCCTGAAGAACCTCATATTAGGTGAGATTCTTAACAATCTCATCTACTATAACCCTAACAAAATTTCATATCCTCCGATCAGGCCTAAACTTTGTCAGAATGTGTTTGGCCACTTCCTGATCATGAATATATGGATGGCTAAAAACCGTTCCCGTCCGTCCGTTCGGTCTTTGGAGCATAATAGCTCCCGAACTAAGAAAGACATCGACTTACGATTTTCGGCAAAGTTTGTAATCAGGTGAAAATTGCAACTTGGTGCATTGACTCCCCCATCCCTCCTTCCGCCATTTTGAATACCCCCTTTATTTGTTTTCTCAATAGCTCCGCCCCTATGGCATCGATCGGGTTCAAATTTTAGTATGTTATAGCTGGGCCTTAGACCTTTCGATCAGTACCAAAATTAAAGTCTCTTGATCTCCCTGACCCGAGCTATAAGGGTCCAAAAATTTTTTTTTAAATGGTCATAACTCCGGTTCTAATTGTCAGAATTTAAAAGTGAGAACGTTTTGAAAAGCTCTCGTGGAATGCCACTTCCCTTTCTATTACATAGTTATAATATATATCGATATTCTCATATTTCTATATAGTATATAGTAGCCACAGATTATACCTATCAAACAAAAAAATACTTAAGTCGATCGATAATCCCTGACCCGAGCTATAAGGGGTCAAAGCTCGAAAATTGACCAGCCTGTATCTCCGGTTCTAATTAATATTTTGACTTGCATTTTTTTTATTTGTGTGTATCAACAGGTGACAAAGCTTCAAGTTCAAAACTTCGCCACAGGTGGCGCTGTAATAGCATAAAAATTCAAACTCATTTTTCTCGAAAACGCGATCGTGCAATTTGATCAAATTTTAGAGTGTTGTAGTCTAGGCTACGAATTTTACAAAAAGCAGCGTGGGTTCGCTGTGGTTATAATAGAACCGGAGATATGAGGGATCAAAATTCACGAAATTCGAAACGTCTCCGGTGCTATTTGGCCGAATTTGATGAATGAGGGCTCAGATGAAAGACACCACAAGATGCCATATTTAGAAACCATAAATGACAATTTTCCAGTTTTTTCGGCTGAACTAAATTTCACTATTGACGTATTCTGTGTAAAATAGAGATCTATAGCGGCCAAAAGAACCCTTATTCTACGATTCTAATAATTTAAAGTTTTCTACTGCAGAATTATATCAACAAATTGGGGAAAAAATACAAAAGTTAAAAAATATAAGCTTTGCAAAATGATTCTATTATTTTGGCCGCCACTGTAATTCCAAAATATGAACATTCTATTTCAAGTATTTTAAGTAAATTGACTGAATGGGTTAAAAAACTGACAGAACAATCATTTTTATAGAGGAAAGCACGCTACTTTCGGACGACTCAAGCTTCAGACAACTCCATTTCTTCTATGTTCTTAATGGATTTGATCGATAGTACAAGAACAAAATAAATAGAGGAAAGTTTTTAGGCTTCGCACACTTTGGATTCGAACACTTCATATTTTTCCTATAGGGTAAGTGTGCCAAATTTCGGCCGACTCTCAATTTCATCCACTTTGAGTGTAACCTCGGCCAAGCAACTACATTAAAATATAACTTTCTAGAACATCTGAACTTCGTGGGACCAACACCAGGGGCGCCACAGACGACAAACCAATTTCAATATCACATAACCTCAATTATCTCGACAGTCGCTGAACCGATTTTGATGATTATTTTGGCATAATTGCGACACAGAGGACATTTGTGTCTACATTTCGTCCATACATCATTTTCCTCTTCAGTCTACGGTATCTCTCCGATTTTGCTGTTTTAGTGTAAAGAAAAATGTTTTTTTTGCAATAATGGCGCTGAGAAAGTACACAGGTACTGATATGATTGCTTTTATGCAACTATTTCATTTAAAGTGAGGTTAAAATGAAAGGTTTCACAAAATTCAACAATTCTCTGACATAACCGATGGACACTAGGGGCTCTAGAATCAAAAAAATGAGTTCAAATAGCAAATAGGGTAAGTGTGCCAAGTTTCGGCATAGTTGCATGCAAGCGCCAAAGTCTCAAGTTTGAAATGTAATATCTTTAATAGGAATTGTTTTTTTTCATTCCTTCTACTTAAGGAGTGTTGCTTAGAACCTTGTAGAAAGTTTATTGTCTTCATTTACTCTAAAATCATTCTTAATACATTTTAAAATGAATAAAAATCTAGACATAGCTTTGGTGTCCTATTTCGGCCACCTTCATTCCCGTAGTTCCTTGCCCTTCGGGAATTCTTCCAATGTCTTTTTCATGTCATCTCGTTTGTCAAAGCTATATTTTTTGTTATTCTTTTGCATTGTATAATCTCTAAAGTATGTAAAAACCAAAAAATCATGGAAATTCGAGGAACAAAAAAGGTGGCCGGAATTGCAAGCTGGCCGGAATTTGACACACTTACACTAAACTTACTTATTTTGACTCCTGAGCAACGAATAACACCACGTTCTTTGGTAAAACTATAGAGAACATTCTGGACTACATTTCACCCATATATCACTTTTCTGTCACTCCATCCAAATCCTCGATATTTTGGTTTAAATACAAAATTTGTGTAATATCACGAATTTGATTCAAGATAACTGAATGGCGTCCGAGTTAGCTCACCTTAAGAATCTCACCTACAATAAGCTGATCTAGGCCTATCACTATAGCTTTCTTGATTTAGTATTCCCAACCTTGAGGCTAAAGGTATCTAAACTGAAATGATTTTGAGGGAAGTCGAAAAGCTCCAAATAAAACCACCCCTAGCAATTAAAAAGCCAACCTTAATAGTTTCCCAATTGATAATTTGTGGTTGCGCTGACAAAAATAAATCCATATAAAAGAAGAGACTTATTTCAAGTCCAAGGTATTCAAATACTAATTTTCGTGGGCAGTAGACATCCCAGACAAAATATGGAGAAGAACAACAAGAAAGTGTTGACTTTTCGAGAGACCATCTCCTTCATTCAATTCCTATACAGCACGATTGGTAAAGTAATATAATTTTTGGATTGCTCTATCTCACGTCAGGATCTCATTTTTTTAAGGCCTCCTGCTGAGCCATCAAGTGGATTACACGCGTTTTGAGAGTATCTTGAGGAAATTCTGGATGAATCTCTCCATTGTATGTGGCCTTGTCATCACCATCGATCTTTTTCTCTACATCAGCCTTAAGCCAAGGGATGCCGTCAACATCTGGGAAATTCTTACTCAATTGTTCATTGGGATGTACTTCATCTCAGCAATGCTCAAAACATTGACCATCGTTCACCAGAAAAAGGCTGTAATGAAGCTTCTGGGATGGTTTGAAAACAACTGGCCAGATGATTATGTCAGAGTGAAGAATGAGAAAATTATCGAGGGATACATGAGGACAAATACCCTCTGGATGTCCAGATACGTCTATGTCTCCATTGCTTGCTACATCACTGTGAATCTTAGTCCAATTTTCACCATGACAATCCGGTACTTTCAATCCGGAAACCTAAAACTCCTCGTGCCCTTCAACACTTGGATTCAGTACTCTCATCCAGACTCTGACGACTACGCCCTGGTCTATGGGTATCTCCTCTACGGATCCCATGTAGCCAGTGCTTCTTCAATTTGCTTCGACACTCTCTTTTGCCTCCTCCTCTGTCACCTCTGCATGCATTTCAAACTCCTCCGGGAAGAGATCAAAAAATCAGCAGACCTACCAGAACACTCTCAAGCAATAGTCAGTGAAAAGATTCTCAAAGAATGCATAATTAAACATCAGAAACTCATTGAAATTGCTCGGGAAATGGAAAATATCTTCAACGAAGTGATCTTCTTTAATTTCTCAGCAAGTTCCTTCAACATGTGCGTCGACGGATTCCTATTTGTTGTCCAACCAGGACTGGGAAAAATCCGTTTCTTCATGATGTTCGCCACTCTCATGTCCCAGATTTTCCTACTCTGCTGGTATGGCCAGGAATTAGTGGACAATGTAAGTACCCCCCTAAAAACCCCACACAGAAAAGACCCCTTTCGAAAATTGTTCGTAAATGTTTGTGAATTCCTACTGGTGACTTACAAAATGTTTGTAGATTGTGTAATTCATGAAAAAGTTCGTAAAAGTTCGTAATCATTTTACAAACACTATCCGTATATTTTTGTTTGTCTGACAAAACTTTACGAACAAATGACAAATTTTTACAAACATTTTTTTTTCTGGTTACGAACATTTACAAAAGAAAGTCTGTAGAACAAACTTTGTGCAAAATGTTTTTTTGTGGATTATACTATTTACAAACATTTCGTAAATCCCCAGTGAGTGGAAATTCACAAACATTTACAAACAATTTTACGAAATATTTTTTTCTGTGTAAATATTCTTGACCTCTAACTACCCTTTGCAGAGTGTAAAAATCAGCGAAGCTGCCTACAATTCCTCATGGTACGCCTCAACCCAGCAATTCCAAAAGATGACCCTCCACATCCTTCACAACAGTCAGAAACCACAGAAACTAATCGCCATGAAATTCTGGGAAGTTTCTCTCACAAGTTTCTCAAAGCTTTGCAGTGCATCATGGTCCTATTTCACCCTTGTAAACACAATTTTTGGAGATTTATCTTACTTGGCACCTCCCGAAGGGGGACTTCTCACATAAAACTATCATCTAACCACCTATATTTGGATTTTTTATTAAATAAAGACGACAATCTTCATATTCCCCAGAGTAAATTCATTCCTGACCTTCCTAACAATTACATTCAAAACAGTTTCACTCGTACCAGACAATTTGTAATTAAGTCATGAGCGGAAGGTGTAGTTCAAGCCATCCATTTCCCATCAAGCAATACCTCAATTAAGTCGCAAAAGAAACACTACACTGTACTTCTGATAATTGTGGGGTATACTCAATATAATTGGTAACAATTCCGTGAAGAAGCAATGTTTAAGAAATTGAGCAATCCTGAAGAAGACCGTCCAAAGGGGGACAGAGAACTTTTTATCACACCAAAAGTTCATTGAAATAACGGTGGTGTCACCTTCCACCGTAATGGGATCCATTGCAAATAGGGGAAAAATGCATAGTTTGAAACAGTTTGCTATTCAGAACAGCTTGAGTGTAATTTCGGACACTAGGTAGAATTTCAGTAAGCACTGAAAATCGAACACCATATAATGTTGGACAGTCGGACACCTCCTTTAAAACATAAAAATTAATTACGCTCCCTTTGTGATGAGGTCCATTGCAAATAGGAGAAAAGCACATTGTTTGAGACAGTTGGTTATTCGGAACACCTTGAGTGTAAATTCGGACACTGGGGTTGAATTTAGAACTCGGCCAGTACTAAAAATCGGACACCAATAACCACTAAAAATGAGACACCAAGCTGTACTAAAACATCGGACACCTCCTTTAAAACTTCAAAATTAATTACGCTCACTTAGTAATGAGATAGATTGCAAATAGGAGAAAAAGACATTATTTGAGACAGTTGGTTATTCGGAACACCTTGAGTGTAAAATCGTACACTGGAGTCGAATTTAGAACTCAGCCAGTACTGAAAATCGGACACCAATAAGCACTAAAAATGAGACACCAAGCTGTACTGAAACGTCGGACACCTCCTTTAAAACTTCAAAATTGATTACAGTGATGAAGTACATTGCAAATAGGAGAAAAACACATTGTTTGAGACAGTTGGCTATTCGGAACACCTTGGGTGTAGAATCGGACACTTCGGTTGAATTTGGAACTCAGTCAGTACTGAAAATCGGATACCAAGAAGCACTAAGAATCGGACACCAAGGAGTACTGAAACGTCGGACACCTCCCTTGAAACTTAAAAATTAATTACGATCACTTTGTAATGAGGTACATCGTAAATAAGAGAAAAGCACATTGTTTGAGACAGTTTGCTATTCGGAACACCTTGAGTGTAAATTCGGACACTATAGGGTTGAATTTGGAACTCAGTCAGTATTGAAAATCGGACACCAAGTAGTACTGTAAGGTTTTCAGTGGTAGAATGCTCGCCTGTCACACCTCCCTTAAAATTTAATTGCGCTTACTTCGTGATGAGGTCCATTGCATAGGTATTGCAAATAGAAAAAGTGCATTATTCTGGACAATTTGCTATTCAAAACAGTTTGAGTGTAATATCGGACACTAAGGTAGTATTTAGAACTTCAATCAGCACTGAAAATCTGACACCAAGTAGTACTTTAAATCGGACATTGTGCGACGTGCACAACTGAAAAGTCGGACACCTCTCTTAGAACTTGATAAATGGTCAATTAAATATTTAAGTTTTCGATCAAAAGACTTTCATTCCTTATTTTGTGATTAATTTTGTAAGCCTAAAAGGAAAAAGCTGTCATTTTGCAATAACAGAGTAGCTTGAAAAAGAAGAGATTCTTAACCTTAACAGGGGAGTTGTCATTTTTTTTTATTCTTAAAGAAGTTACTAAGAAACTTGAATTTTGAGGGTAAAATGAGAGAAAAGTGATTTAATTTCGTGTTTAATTCAAAACAGCTTTTATACAATCTTGGACAAACTGATTCTTTAAATAAATTTGGTTCTCTTGTGCGGAAAGATCATGCCAACGAATAAGAAAGATCCTGAATTACCCGAAGAACTCGGAGTTGCCGTTTCGACAGCACAGGTAACTGCTGAGGAGGCCTTCTAACAGTGTGGTTTGTAAAACTAACTGAAGACAGACAAGGAGGACCAATTGGTATTCCCCTCCTAGGCAGAAAAGTCCCATTTTCGGGCAAAGGTACAATTCCTGGACAACGCGAAGCTTCTGTGTGAAGTTGCAGAAACTTTTCTTGGTAGAACATCTAGGCAGTTCTTGGTAACTTGGGAAACATCAAGCATTATCCGGAGATAAAGGACTGAACAATACAATCATCCTTTGAGGAAAATTGCTTTTCTACGTATTATCGACCACTCAAATTTCTTGTCCGACTTTTGAGAATGGGATGTTTAAAAATGCAACACTTCTAGTATCTCTTGTACGGCAACTTTGGTCAAAAGACGACAGAGGAATTACGGTTCGATGCAATGTAGTAGGAAATAGACGGAAACACTGAACATTTCTTTATTTTCGTAATTTTATTCTCTACGACGACGTTTCTAGGACATCCATCCTCGAAACGTCGTCGTAGAAAATAAAATTGCGAAAATCAAGAAAGGTGCAGTGTTTCCGTCTACTATAAGACGACCGAGTAAAAATCCAGTTGAGTGCTAATACTGGATACGAATTGTGGTATCCAGGAGATTCTCAGAAAGCAGTCCAGGAGAGATTCTAAAGCTATTTTAGTCCATTATTATTATTACTATTATTTTTTAATTATTAATACTATTATTAGTCCAGCATCCACTGGAATACCAGAGTAGGAGAGCGGATCAAGAACTGGCGTGATACGTATAGATAGGGGACACTCCGGTGATGGCGAATGGATTTGAAGTCACTTTACAAAGAAAAACACTTTGAAGAGGGTAAATATCCAGGACCGAAAGCTCTGGGTACGATTGAAAAAGTGTTTTTCTTTGTGAAGTGACTTCATATCCACTGGCCATCACCGAAGAGTCCTCTATCTATCGAGAGCGGATCATCTTGTGGGTCTCTCCTCAATTTCTTAGGGACAAGGAAGCAGGAGAAGCAGTAGAGGGATAAGTCCGTTAAGATTCGGCCGTGGAAAAGTATTCTGATACCAGGAAGTAAGAACGAGAAACATGATTACCCCTGGGAGGTTTCCCGAGGAGCTGCCACCCGAGAACAATTTGCTCGTTCTCCCTGAAATGCCGATAGGTAGGGCCCGTGGGGCCTGTCTACTACACACCAAGTGAACTACCCTGCCGTCAGGTTCAAATCGAAAAAGCATCGGATTCCTTACCTAGAGAGACAAGCGAGAATATAGGATCAGAAAGACTTACATCAACCAAGCAGTAGGAGCAGATAGAAAAAAGTCATTGAGGGGCAAGATGTTTCTTAAGTTGAATTTAACAAAGAGTTAATTATTAAACTGGAAAAAATGCATTTGGAATTGAAGCCTTTCTCAAGTGTCCGACTTTACAAAATACAAACAAATTGATGAAAATTACGGAATTATCCTTAAATATTCAATGAATCAGGGGCCCATCAAGTCTAATAAAAAGTGAAGCTATTTTTCACTTTTTCTTGTAAAAATGTTGCAGATTATTGCACCGCGACTTAACAATTTTCCTCGTAGTTCTTGTATTATTTCGGCGAACATTACGAAATATGTATTTTTAGATAGCTTTTAATACATGATTTCGAAATATATCAGACTGATAAGTCAATTCTCTTTAGGAAAAAACTTGCCAATAGTCTTCAGTGTCTCTATGCAAAAACGTATGGAAAAATGAAATGTCGAGAGGCCCCTGCAATGAATAGTGTATTTCTTCTAAAAATTTATCCCTTTCAGAAACTACTAACACAAAATTCTTCCAATTTCGCATTTCAAAATATTCCACTTCAAACGAACGACGACCTGTCCGGAATTAGATGCAGTTGCCCTAACCAAACAATTTGAAAGGAATCTCTCTCAAGCAATTTGAATATTCAGCGAATTGAAACAACCGTTGATGCAAATCAACAAAACCCAAAGTGTTAATTAAATATCGACAAATTGCAGAGAAAAATACCTTGTGAAAGTCATGAATTTCCAAAAGATTAGCCCGTTAATTAGTTAATTGTGCAAAAATAACATAAAAAAATACGCAGAGTATGGAATTTATCGACAATTTTTTCGCAATTTTGAACCATCACCTACATTATCCATGCAGTAAAATTTCACGATGAATTTTTATTGTGCAATTGTGAAACATGAATACATTTTTTCTCTTTTTTTTCACTCTATTTATCATAACTCAATATGATGTCCTCTATGGAAAAATAGCTAATTTTGCAAAATTAATTTTTTTCATGGATGAAAATTCCTCCAATGTGGAGCATTGGAGTAAAATCATCAATCTCTTCAATGTAAACATTTTTTCTATACTTTTAGCACATGGATGGGCTCAATAAAAAAGCACCGGAGGTTTATTCTTTGCCGGAACACCAATAGATTTATTGATTTGTGGCCCTCCGTGTCATGCTCACGTCATAAAAACACCAGCGCAACAATTAATTCTAATTGAAATTAGCACGTTGGAAATCAGGTGTATTCTTTTTTTTTCTTGTTTTGTTTTTCAAAGCACAAGCCAGGTGATTAATAATCATAAAACAGTTCCCATCTGAGCCTTCAATTTCACCATCGATGCCTCAATTAATTTTCAAGGCAGACGCACCAATTGTATCTTTACATCATTGCTTAATTGTGGGTTAACTCGAAAATGTATAGTAATTGACCGTACTCCAAAAAATAAATTTGGATTATAAAAGGAGCAATTTGAGGCATAAGGACATCAGTCCTGTCGGAGTCAAACTGTTGATTTGAGTTTTCACAATGGAAATTGAAAAGTTGGACTTCAAGAAAACTATTTCATTCATCAACGTTATCTATTCAACAATTGGTGAATAATTTTTAGCTTAATTATTTAATATCGGTTTAAGAACTTATTTGCAAGTGAAATTACTGAATAAGTGGATAAGTTTTCTGTACATTTTTAAGTATAAAAGCGAGTCAAAGGAGTATTAAAGATCCTAAAATGTATTTTTCAAGATAATAAGTGAAAAAAAAATTTCCAACTCCAGAAACGTAAGATTGACGTAAGGAAAAGGTAATTTTTACCATAATTTATATAAGGAACATAATAATACGTTTTCCTTACGTCAAGTTTCTCATTCGGTAGGTAGCAATTGTATTTGTGGAAAAGATTTACCGAAATAGTCACTAAGTTGTTTTCAAAATGTAGAATATTATTAACATTAGGGGAGACTGGGGCAAAAAGTCACAAATCGAAAATTTTAAAATTCAATATTTTCCAAGATAAATAATATAGCGGTTTAAAATTTTTTCCATAGATAGCCTCCATAGATCTTCTTTAATGTCGTAAGTTTGTTAGAATTTGAACAAGGAATATAGAAAATAAAAAATATCGAAATTTTTAGCCCTATTTTTGAAATATGTTCCGTGCTGAAGATATCAATTATTGGCTATTTATATTAAATTTGATGCACTGGTGAATATTTTCCAAATTAGTTGTATATTCTTTGAATACGAATCCGCTATCTATTTTAGAATTTTATAAAGATTCTTTTCTCCAGAAATCCTTTTATTAAAAACGACCACTTGGGGTAAAAAGTAACAAAAGCTATGGAGCAAAAAGTAACAAAAACCGAAACAATTTCTGATGTCCCACGGTGAAAAGAAACGTTAATGCTATGTGTCGCCGCTTGTTGTTTGCATTGGTCAAACGATTTGCAGTCTTTTGTGTGTTTTTTTTGTAAAATAGCTTAAAATGCGCTTTTTTCGCTCAGATGGAGAAAACGGTGTTTTACAAAGGTGTAGAAGAATTAATTACCTATGAAAATATGTAATCTATGTATTTTACTTAAATTTACGGAATCCCGTAATCAAAATGTGATAGTATCTTATGCCTGATACTTTTTGCCCCAGCATTTTTGATCACAAAATTACCTTTTAGAAAACGGTTCGATAAATACATTTCCTTACAAAATAGAAGAAAATGACTTTCACAGAGTTGTAGAGCGGTAAAATTCCTATAAAACTGTGCTAATTAGAAATTTTGGAAGTGCTCGGGTAGCTTGTAAAAAAATAAAATATCCGTTTTGTGACTTTTTGCCCCAGTCTCCCCTACTTTAAAATAAAAAGTAAAACGTTCCGAGATAAAAAAAAGTGAAAAGCTTTCTACGAACTCCAAAAACGTAAAACTGACGTAAGGAAAAGGTAATTTTTACGATATTAAAATTAATATGGTAAAAATTACGTATTTCTTACCTCAAATTTCTGCAACAAATATTTTGTTGGTGAAAAGTGTTTTATTCTACCATTAAAACAGAAAAAAATATTTTGTAACGTAAATCCTTGTGAATTCCTATTGAAGACTTACGAAATGCTCGTGAATTGTATAACCCACAAATATCTTCGTAAAAGTTTGTAATTTTTTCACAAACATTGTTCAAAACATGATCATTTGACGAACATTTTTTGTACTTTTACAAACATTTGTTTGTAAATGTTCGTAAACACACAAAAAATGTTCGTGAAATTTTGTAATTTGTTCGTAAATTATCGTAAAATGATCGCCAGTCAAACAAGAATTTACGAAAAAATGACAAAATTTTACGAACTTTCTTTATGTCCTTACAAACATTTACGAACAAATGCTTGTAAAAGTACAAAAAATGCTTGTCAAGTGATCATGTTACGAACAATGTTTTTGAAAAATAACAAACTTTTACGAACTTGTTTGTGGGTTATACGATTCACGAGCATTTTGTAAGTCCCCAGTAGGAATTCACAAACATTTACGAACAGTTTTACAATTTTTTTTCTGTGTATTGGAAGAAGGATGAACTTTGAATTGTAGTATCTTACTTTCCTCCTAGGCTACCCAGCTTGCAATGAGTTCAGCAAGGAAAAATTCATGAGCAAGGTCCGGCACAATGCCGCATTCATCTGCCTCTATTCGTGGGGCTTGGTAATGACTCTTGCAACTGCTGCCCGGACTTTTGTCCCAGTTTCAGGAACTTTCAATGTTTGGGAACTGATGTCACAAATAGTAGCTGCATCTTACTTTATCGTGGCAATGGCAAAGATGATGGAAATCATCAAGAATCGCAACAACCTCGCGGCAATTCTCAAGCGATTCAAAGAACTTTGGCCACAGAAAGTCGACACGGAAATTGAGAAGAACATTGTAGAGACGTACATGATGAAAAATACTATTTGGATGACAAGATATGCTTATTTGTCCATCAGCTGTTTCCTAACCGTCAACTCAACCCCACTCTTTGTCATGCTAATCGAGTATCTTTCCGGAGGGGACGTTAAACTGATGGTACCATTCAGTGCATGGTATCCTTACGACGAATATGCCAAATTTGTCTATCCCTTCACGTACATCTATCTATTTTATGGGTCTCATGTTGGAAGTGCTTCTTCCATTTGCTTCGATGTTCTGTTCTGTATCCTCCTCTCTCACCTCAGTATGCACTACAAACTTTTAAGACAAGATCTCATATCTTCAGTAAAGGCCATTAGGAACACGGGATCGGGATCTTTAGTCGATCAATGTAGGAGTGAAATAACTCTCCAGAAATGTGTGGAGAAGCATCAATGTTTGATTGAAATTCGCAATAAAATGGATGATATTTTCACAAATATGATCTTCTTCAACTTCATCTGTAGCACCTTCAATATGTGCATTGTTGGCTTCTTCCTGATGGTCCAGGATGGCTTCGGGAAGATCAAATTTGTCATTATGTTCGCCACTCTAATGTCCCAGATTTTCCTACTTTGCTGGTATGGCCAGGAATTAGTGGACAATGTGAGTATTCGTTCAAAAATTTTACGCAGAAAAAAAATACTTCGTAAAACTGTTCGTAAATGTTTGTAAATTTCCACGATGGATATACATAATGTTTGTAAATTGTGTAATTCACTAAAAAGTTCGTAAAAAGTTGCTATATTTTTCAAACATTGTTCGTAGCATGATGACTTGACGAGAGTTTTTGTTTCCTTTTACATACATTTGTTCGTACACTTTTGTCTGTCTGGCAAAACTTTATGAAAAAGTGACAACATTTTACAAAGCATTTGTTCGTACATTTTTTGTTTGTCGGGCAAAACTTTACCAACAAATGACAAAATTTTACAAAAAATAGTTCGTACTTTTTTTTGCTTGATAAAACTTTACGAACAAATGACAAACTTTTACAAATATTTTTCGTATATTTTTGTTTGTCTGACAGAACTTTACGAACAAATCACAAAATATTACAAATATTTGTTCGTACACTTTTGTTTGTCTGGCGAAATTTTATAAAAAAGTGACATTTTACAAACATTTGTTCGTACGGTTTTGTTTGTCTGGCAAAACTTTGCGAACAAATGACAAAATATTACAAACATTTGTTCGTACACTTTTGTCTGTCTGGCAAAATTTTATGAAAAACTCTCATTTTACAAACATTTGTTCGTACATTTTTGTCTGTCTGATAAAACTTTATAACCAAATGACAAAAAGTGACAAAATTTTATAAATATTTGTTCGTATATTTTTGTTTGTCCGGCAAAACTTTACGAATAAATGACAAAATTTCACAAAGATTTCTTTGTACATTTTTGTCTGTCCGATAAAAATTTACAACCAAATGACAAAAAAGTGAAAAAAATTTACAAACATTTGTTCGTACATTTTTGTCTGCCTGACAAAACTTTAAGAATAAATGACAAAATATTACAAACATTTGTTCGTACATTTTTGTCTGTCTGGCAAACAAATCACAAAATTTCACAAGCGTTTTTCTGTTTGTTCATGAACATTTACAAAAAAATGTTTGTAAAAGAACAAAAAATGTTCGTCAAGTTATCATCTTACGAATAATGTTTGTGAAAATAGTACAAACGTTTACGAACTTTTTGGTGGATTATACGATTTACAAACATTTTGTTAATCGTCATTTAAAATTTACAAACAATTTTACATAAAATGCTATTTTCCGTGTAAATATTTCCTGACCTCTAACTACCCTTTGCAGAGTTTAAAAATCAGCGAAGCTGCCTACAATTCCGAGTGGTACGCCTCAACTCAGAAATTTCGAAAGATGATCGTCTACATGATGCACAATAGTCAGCAACCTCAGAAACTAATCGCCATGAAATTTTGGGAAGTGTCTCTCACAAGTTTCTCAAAGCTTTGCAGTGCATCATGGTCTTACTTTGCCCTCCTGAATACCATTCTTGGGGAGATTGTACGAGTTATTAAACCCGAAGGAGGTCTCTTAACATAAATTCCGCCCATTCAAAAAGTTGTCAAATAAATTGTTATAACGTCTTACACGTGGTTCAGTAGTAAATGTTGAATTTTTATAGCGTTGAAGAAATTCTTTCAATATCCCATAAATTATCCAAGAATTTTTTTAGGAATTTTTCCTCTTCTCATTTTCTAATATAAAAGTCCAACTCCTCTAAACTCTACTTTCAGTACTTTACCATGAAGTCAATTGTGATTTTATCCCTGGTTCTAGCTATTAAAGCTGAACAAATCTCTGAGGATTTAGCAAAGGGGATAGAAAACAGAGGAACAATGACGAGAGTTGTTCCAGGATCAATGGCAAAACCAGGCCAATTTCCTTACATGGTAGCACTGGTGCTTGACTACTATCGGATTGTTTGCTCAGGAGCGATTGTTGGCAAAAAATGGGTATTAACAGCAGCTCATTGTGTACCACGTCTACCACGTCTACCACGTCCACCATCAAATTATGCCCATCAAAGAGCATTTATTTTAGCAGGCACCAACGATGTTAAAAATGCAACAATACGCCACTTGATCGAAAAATTTATCACCCATGGTCGATATATTCCTGGGTTTCCTTTTCATTATGATATGGCCCTTGCAAAACTGAAAGAGCCTCTGCACTACAATCAATACGTTAGAAAAATTCGAATAAGTCCTAGAATTATAGGAGAAGGTACAAACGCTACATTAGCTGGTTTTGGACGCTACGATGTAAGTAAAATCATCCGAAACCGTTTTTAACTAATTCATAAATCATTCAAAACATCCCACAAAATCCTTTTGAGAGTATTAAAAATGATTTTCGGGTGAAAAATTACTTAGAGATTCATAACCGGTTTATTACCGGTTTAGACCCGTTTTGAATCGATTTACAAATCATACCACAGCACAAAAAACACCTCAGGAGCAATCTAATTCAATTTCAAATATAAATTAGTTATCGATTATGAAACGGTCCATTACCGGTTCAGAACCAATTGAAACCAGATCAGTTTTGTCGGAAGTTCCAAGACCTTTCCAACAAGACCAAAAATTATACCATTCGGATAAGGAATACGCCCTCTAGAGCCCTCTTTAACCTTTGATCTTGAAAAAAAACCGTTATTACGAATGATTAGAAATGTCCGCCTGGGTAAGCTCACTAAAACGTATTCGAAACTTCTTCGACTTACGGGGGGAGGGGTCAACCAAAGCTTCCCAGTGAGCCCGATCACAAGTAGATTTTGATTCTCCAATAGTGTCTTGGATGAAAGGTAAATGGAACTCTATTTGCACAAAAAGTCGTTGAAGTTCGAAGAATTCAAATTCAATTTCGAATTTTCATACTAAATTTTCGAACAAGTTGGGGAAAATTTATCAAATATCACACTAAAAAGCTCGCAAAAGAGTTACTCAGTGATTATGGAGTGATTAAATACTGGGGCAAGAACAGTAAACGTCGTTGTTCTGTTTTTTTCCTCACAACAATGTGAAGACCGTCGCATTTTGACACTTGAGAACGTCGAAATTCGAACAGGATGTATCTTCCGCCACCTTGCGAAAGTATTAAGAAATAAGAAAGTCTCTTTTTTGGATCTTCAAATAGATTTTCGAATTTTTCAAGATCTACTTCTGTACGGAAAGAGTCGCTGTCTCTAATGCCGGCTTCAGACTGGAGGTTTAGCCCAGTTCCCGTAGGTCTCAAAAATATAAATAACAAGCAATTTTATAGATTTTTTAAAATCTAATGAATAATTTGCCCTTATAATCCAATCCTACACACCAATTTTCTAAAAAAATCGTGCCTAATTAGGAATTAGAGGAGTTAAGCCATATGGCTAAGTCTTAGGTCTGAAGCCTGTATAACCATTTGGCCTCTAAACCTGGCGGCAGCCGGACGGATCAGATTGACAAACGGACAAACACCTTGACATTTATTAGAAATTGTCTGAAAAGCGAAGATTTGTTGAGAAAAGTGGTCTCCGGATGGTCGAGAGTGGAAATATTGAGGGGTCAAAAAACCTTGGGATTATTATATACTGATCTCTCCGTGGAGTTCGAGCAATAAAAGTAATTCCAACGTCACTGAAAGGACTTTCGGCAGCCTACTCTCCATACACTCACTTACTTTGATATTACGTTATTTTTACCTGAATGAAGTTAAACTTATATCGTGTGGAAATTTTTATTGTAATAATTACAGGGAGTTCCGCTTTCAAAGAATTTTTCGGGACCGAAAAAAAGCCTTTAAATTAATTCCAGTGACATAGTAAAATTGCATATCTGCAGGAAATATCTTTGGGATAAGTTATGGAAACGCCGTGATGTATGCAAGTTGTTTTCGGCGCTAATTTTTCAGTCTATTTTCAGCGCCAACGGTTTATAAGAAATGTATTTCAAATTTAGAAAAATATTTTCACACATTTAGAGACATTTCAAAATTTTTCTTATAAATAAGCACTTAATACTAGGCAATTCATTTCAAATTCTTTCAGTCCGTTTTCTCTCAAGCCGGAACTCCCTGAACCTTATTTTAACGTAAAAGTTATTCTGGGTTTCGAAAATAGAGGTACGGGTGCCTAAATAGTTACCATAACCATAATGATAAAAATAACTTCAAAAATTGAAAGGTGACGTCAAAAATTTTATGAAAATAAATTCAATAAAATTTTGCTATTCGGAATTTTCGAAATGCTAGAACTTGTGTCTTAAAAGGTATGCCTTAAATGAGGTTGACCGACTTTACCCTCCGGAGGTGATCTTGTCTCACTCAGCCACAGATCCGTCTCAGCATGCTGAGAAAAAACGGGGATGCGATTGACTTTTTTCCTCGTAACAGTTTTTAGGTGTAAAAATATATCAACATTTATTAATGTAAATTTTACACCTTTTTAAGTGTAAAATTAACATGAAAGGGGTAACTTTAACCCCTGATACACCCAAAAAAAACATAATATTTACGCCGATTTCGAATCAATACTGTAGGGTAAAATAAACATTTCCGAAATGTTATTTTAGTTTTTTCGGATTTCTCTCACTCAGTCAGTGCAGAGAGGAGTGGTCTGATATTTCAGCGTTGAAACGGGATACAGAAGACCCAAAATAAATACTTCTGGTTCATTCAGGAATATTGTCCATTTCTGGTTGAACCAGTCAACCTTAATGGCACAGCAATATTGTGAACTATGCCAAAACCTAGTTGCAAGAAAATTAAGTTCTGAACTGGAACTCCTTTATGAGGAGCCAGACATTATGGCCACTATCAGAACACGGAAAATAAGCTGGCTGAGACACATCCAGCGAATACCAGCTGAGAGGATGCCTAAGAAACTACAAAACAGTGAGCCTGAAGGGACAAGGATGAGGGGACGTCCCAGAATACGATAGAAAGAAGTAGTGGACAGTATCCTTAAGCACCTGGGGTTGCTGAGATGCTGGAAAGAGATGGCGGATAGTCGTCAGGACTGGAGTACGTTAGTACGAAAGGCCCGGTCCCTAAAAGGGAGGTTGCAGTCACCTAAGGGAGGTCAAAGATTCCAAGACCTTTCCAACGAACCCCAACATTATCAAAATCGGTTGAAAATACGCTTCCTAGAGCCATTTAAGTATTCGATCTCGAAGAAACGTTATTAGGAAGTGCAAAATGCAATTGGTCAAGGTCGTGTAGCAAGTTAAGCGGAGGCTGTGGCCTATAATAACTCAGTTGGTAGATTATTCGTCTAGTTGACGAAATGTTCCCAGTTCAACCCTGGATGGAAGCAGGAAGTCTTCATTTGACAATTTTCTGTCAATTGACTTATGTAGGGGGTTCCTCAAAGGCCTTAACTCGCTATCTCTAACCGTTGGAACATTCAAATTGCAAGGGATTACAAAAAAGAGGAATTTAACTCTCTCTTTGTATAATTCAACTAATAGTGATCACAATTATTTCTTGTAGAATCAGGGCAATAAAGGTAAGCTTCATTGGACCGATGTAAGAGTAATGAGTAATGAGGAATGCAGAAAAACTAATGCATTCCATGATGACGACCTAGAGATGTGTGCTGTTAATAACACTGTTGGGGGATGTAATGGAGATGCAGGAAGTCCCTTAGTTCGCAAAAAATTGATTGTAGGAGTGCTTTATTATGTAAGAAACTCAATTTTTGATTACTGACAAAGATTTCTTTTTGTTTAAATTTCCGTCTTTAATCAGGGAGCGGGACTTTGTGGTTCTGGAATTCCTGATGGCTATGTCAGAGTGTCATACCACTACGCCTGGATCCAGAGAATAATGAAGACATTTTGACATAGATTCCATTAAGTCAAATGAAACATATCGCTGCAAAACTTAAAGACCCCTTTTTTCTCAGCGAAACATAATCCAATGACCTTTGTAAAATCCTCAATTTGACCTATTTTGACCCGGATAAAAACAACTCCGAACCAAACTCAATCCATTTGGGGGAATCTATCAATGTGGGAGGCAGAAGAAATACTAGCGGAAATTCTCAAATTACCGCCATCTCGAATAAGAAACCAAAAAAAAGCCACTAAAGTGTAGTACGAAAATTCTTTGAAAGAGACGATAGAGAAGAGTAAGGAGAGATTTCTTAATGGAGAGCCACAAATCAATGGGATAGCTTCAATTTATAATGGCATGATAAAATCAACGCAGCGAGAAAGAAGCCGCAGCATCAGCATGTTGTCTTCAAGAATATTTCTTCAATATCAATTTGGCGTACTTAGAATGGGCAAAAATTAATTATAAACATTTTTAAAGTATCTCTCTGTGAGTAAAAAGAACTTTTTTCTCGTTGTTAGAACTCGACTTTATGTTTTGTCGAAAGAGGAATATTGAAAATGATTGCTTTTTGGGTATTACCTAATTATAGGTACAGATGGTTCATAACTGCTTAATTTAACAATTGCCTAGGCTAATTGTAAACTGAATCTATTCTTGAACTTTGGGATTTCCTCATTGCATTGTTTCAGATGGGCAAAGAGAAAAAAGGCCACGAAGAAGTACGTAGGGTAAAGTGATATAATTTGGACATAGTGTTATAACTTGGACAATTCGCCGGTACAAGTTGGGCATGGCCTTTTTTCTTGATAAATACAGTACAAAATTTGTTTTTAAGCACAAGAAACCAAATTATAAAACTAAAGCATTAAAAATATACAAATAAAAATGAAGTACTAAATTTATCAAGAAAAAAAGCCCTATCCAACTGGTACCATTGTCCAACTTGTACCACTTGACCCTACTTCTTTCGTCGTCTATTTCTTCTTTATTCTGCTAACCTTAAAACGATACACGTGAGGTAATGTCATTGCCATGTATTTGGATAGCACTTTTTGTTCAAGAACTGCTGACCGGTTAGCATGTTTTTGCTGATCTTTTTAGCAAATATATGCTGAAAACGCTGCTTTTTTTCAGCTAATGGTACAACTAAAATAACTATCGTACCAAAACAATTTTTATAGTTTTGGAAAAATATTAAAATTAACTACAATTTCTCTGAACATCCCAACTTCGAGAGGTTGCCGCAAGTGGCGCTTATAAGCAATCATCTACTTTGAGAAAAAGTTTTTTTTTGAGAAAGAGAACTGCAGAAATGGTCAAGATAGTCCAAGTAGTTTAGAAATAAAAATGAGTATTTGGTGCTACCCAGTGTTTGGTGGTGCCCCAGTTTCCCCTAAGCATATACTTCAGTCGAGATGAATTTTTACATTGAAAAAAGGTAATAGTTACATCGATATCCGTTAAGAATTTTTAACTCGGAGATAGAGTTCTTTTTAAATGGATCTTTTTAAAATTTGTTTATCAACAGTCTCATTCTTTTAAGAATGTTACAAGTCGACATTCACTTAATCTAACAGATATAGATTTATGGATACTATCGATTCGATAGTGTCGAAAAGTTATCATTCCAAACTTGGTAACAGATCGAAACGATTTTTTGCTCACATTGAAGTGGCATTCATTAGCATTGTTTTAGATGGTATTCCCATATAATTATGTTTAATAAAATCAGTGATAAATTAAACAAAAACGGAGAAAAGGCTACAAACCATAATTGACACGCATCTTCAAAATTCATATCTCACGTATTCACAAATAGGAAGAACGACTGGGAACACACTTGGAATGCTTGGAATCATCCAGAACATAATTTTATGATACAAGGAAACCAAAACTATTGCTGAAAAACCAGAATGTGGTAATGGCTCCGGCACACCTTTTAGATCGGGAAATTTTCATGAAGTCGAAATTCGAAACCCTTTCTTTCTCATATGTTTTGCATATGACTATCTCATTCTTTCTCGTACCAAATTTGATTGAGCTAAATTGAATTTGGAGTGATGTTTAATAGAAGAAGAAGAGTGCGAGAGAATGAGATAGACATATACAAAACATGTGAGAATGAAAGGGATGCGAATTTCGACTTTATGAAATTATCCTTATCTAAAGGATGTGCCGGAGCCATAAGAATCAAGGATTTCAAGACCAACAAATGGAGAAAAGGGTGCATGTGTACTTCAAGATGCATCCCTCTACTTCTACATGAGATGTGGCGAAAAAAATATCTATTTCATCCAGCCTGGTACAAAAAATCAAAAAGAGAAATGGTTTGATTCAGAGGTGTGCAAAAACCGTTTGAAACCGAACAAACGTCAAATGAAACTTGTACGTCAATGGTCAAACCGCTACCTGAACAAACTTATTTTGACGTTTTGATGCTTTCAAGTTAAATAGTTTCTATATGGGAAGCGTTTTTGTTTGTTTAAATTTTATCGTGGACAGGGGCCTGTCGACATTTCATTTTTCCATACGTTTTTGCATAGAGGCACTGAAGACTATTGGCAAGTTTTTTCCTAAAGAGAATTGACTTATCAGTCTGATATATTTCGAAATCGTGTATTAAAAGCTATTTAAAAATACATATTTCATAATGTTCGCCGAAATAATACAAGAACTACGAGCAAATTTGTTTAAGTCGCGGTGCAATATCTGCAAACTTTTTAAAAGGAAACGTGAAAAGTAGCTTCACTTTTTATTAGGCTTTATGGGCCCCTGATCGTGGACAACCTTTAGAAGATTGAATAGCCAACCTCAGTAGGGGTTATAAACCTGAGGCTAACGAACAATGAATCTGGTCCTTCTAGAGAGGGTTGTACTAAGGGCCAACAACCCCTCCCCGTAAAAGCAAGATTGTTATGAAAATTCGCAAGGAGCCTCCGATAGGACGGACTTTTCGACAGCGACCTATGCTACGTTTCTGGAGCGTGCTGATGAAGAGTCGCTAGGACTGGAGTCCTGGCGGCCCGGTCCCCTTAAAGGGGCATTGCAAACACCTAAGTAAGTAACTTGAAGCATAAATCTTAGCCTTAACGTTCATCATCTCGATCCTCGTATTAATCAATTAAGATACTTCTTTAAATGGAAAAGTCATTGCCTATAACAGCAAATGTCGTAATTTCCTTGTTGCGCACAGAACGCCATCTAGCAGAAATTTGTTGAAGTAATGTTTGGTTATTTTCTCGAGTAAGTTGCGAAAACAGTGTAAAATTCTATCTATTAACCTAAGATAATATTGCTTTTTTTTACAATAGGTTTATTAAATAGAAACAAACGGATTTAAGCAGATTTATGCAGAACAGTATTGAAATTTTATTAAGTATGGTAAAGACAAAAATGATTTATTTGATAAGGATCCATTAGCCGGAGCCACTAGAACTAATTTTACTTCAATTTCAGTGGATTAGAAAATTAGTTTCAATTATTTACAAAGTAATTCTTATTCTGTTCGTCCTAGAATTTGCATGACAACAAAAGTTAAAATTACTGTTGTTTTTTTTTTTTTTACTTTTCAGATAAGTTGAAAAATTTAACTTTTTTAAATTATATTTTTATTTTTTGTATTTTGATTTTGAGGTCCTCATATTTGATTGTCTCGCATTTTCAAGAAATACTCTTAAATAATTTTTTTTTTGTCAAATGAAAACCATCTCGGCTGAAGTATATTTTTGAAGTGAAAACCACAGGGGGAAACTGGGGCACCATTAAGCACTGCCTTTAAATGCGGCAGCCTTTGAATATTTCAATTTTTCTTTTATTTCCAAGGCAAAAACCCTATTCTCTAAACCACCCTTGTGATCATGCAGTTTTTAAACAAATATCACTAAAGCTTGCGATTTCTTGCACAAATACCGCAAGATAATGTGATTTCTGCACTGAAATCGGCATACAATTTACATAAAAAATATTTTGTTTTTAGAAATAATAAATTGGGCTTTGGAGTTATTGAGGAAGATCCCATTCATCAATATCAATATCGTTTTAGCTAAAAAAAAATCTGCAATATTTAGAGGACAAACAATTAGAGATAGTGGAGGAGTCTCTTCAAGGGACCCCACATAAATCTTAATTTGAAGTATATTTTTTTCTAAACAAAAATCGAGCACTTTCCTAAGCCCTTAACCTCGGTCGTATATCTTTTACCGTACCTCCGCCGACAGTGGAAGAAATTAGAGGAAAAAATTTTCAAAGTGTTGAAATTAAGAAAGAATAAGACTGATTATTCTCTCAGCACATCAAACAGGTTTTCGTATAGTTAAGAGTGTTAGCAAGTAGAATTGCCTTTCGATCTTGAAATAAACTTAAGTTTCTTAACTTTACTTCCCGCAAAATCGATCATTTTCTACACGCAATTCTAATAATTCAGATGATGACTATCAAGTGCACACTATTCAAGAGAAATTAGAGTGAAAAAGGAGATCAAACATTACTCTTTAAATCCATTTTCTAAAATAAAAAAGATTCCAAGAAAAAGCAATCACGGACTTGGCTGGTTCATGCAGGGTATATTACACAATATTTTAATAAGTTTATATATTTTCTTGCATGCTTCCTCAGCCATGGTCACGTATTTATTCTACTTTAGGAGGCAAAAGTTTAAATTATTAATTTACCACGATTTTCTCTCTCAGACTCCCTGAGAAAAATACACTTTCGCGGAACTCGCGACGTTTTACGATCTTGCACAAGTTATTAATTCTTTTCTTTTTTTAAATTCATTTGAAAAGTTTCTTCTAACACAGGAAATCGACAGTTTTATAAATATTTTCTATATTCAACGCGTGCGAAATGAAAAAAAAAGAATAATATTGTGAGGCAGTTTTTGTTCACAAAAAGAAACAATGGCTCTTTTGGAAGCCACTGAAGATGTGATCAGTTGACAGGGGAAGAATTGAAAAATCAATTTGATCAATTTTGGGGCTATAGGATTCAAAAAAATAAATAAATAAATATTTACCTGTGTCCTACATAAGACAGGTAGACTCAGCATCAATAGACGAGGTGTTGGATGCAAAAAAGAAACCGTCCTGAGGAATGCGTCGAATTAATCCGGGGCTTGGAGTGTGTAGGCACCACAATCTTCTGCTCTTGTTTCCTCTGCCTCTCCCAATGTTGGTAAATTAATCCTCCAACTTGATTTTTTTTCCCCTCCAACACTTTATTCCACAAAACGATCACGATCACTCACTTTTTTTTTGCTTATTCCAAAAATAAAAAAACGATCACTCTTTGTATTGAGAATTTTCCATACAAACTTCACACCTCCACGATCACTTGAAGATCGCGATCGTATTCACCTTGTCTTTGGCTCTTTGCCCAGTCCCTAATTCTTTTTTCTTTTTATTATTATTTATATTTATTTAACTTACACTCTACTAGATCACCCAGAGAGATCCCGAAGAGTTCACTTTCATGATTTGTTTTTCGTCACATGAATAAATTTCCTGTGATCTTGAGGTCGGCGACCGATCAATAAACTATCAATAGAGTCTGTGGGAGATCA